>NC_056665.1:6158200-6469738 GCF_018350195.1 Panthera tigris | reverse complement strand
AGAGCCACGCCACTCCAGGACACTAGAGATCATCACATCAAGCAGAAGTCGAAGCTGCAGGAGCCGCTGTCCTGAGGCTGCAGCGGGCAGGGGCCAGGATGGAGGAGGCGGCCCTGGGCAAAGGGGCAGGCTCCACCCCTACCCATGCCCACCTAGGACTTGGCAAAGGACCTGGGGACACGCGCCCTGACCGTCCATCCTGCAGGGAGGGGCCTGTGCCTTTGGCCAGCGGGCCCCCGTTTCTGCCCTTGTCACACCACGTGCCTGTTTCGGGTCTGCGGTACTCTGACCAGGCCTCCAGCAGACAGAAGCTCTTTGCTCTCCGTACGTCCGCCCCAGAGGACCGAGGGCAGCAGTCTGCGAGGTGGCCAAAGCAAGGGGCTCCAGCCTTCTAGGAGTTAACGACTCCCTCTCCCCAGCTGTCCTCCCCTTGGTGCTCCTCTTCCTCCCTCCTCCCGCTCACAGCAGGCAGGGCCTGGACCTGGGAGCCAGTGCCGCTGTGCTGTTGCCAGGGGAGCTGGGAGGCGGACCTGAGCTATGCAGGGAAAAGGCCCGGCCTGTCAAAGTGTCTGAGATGAACCGCCGCCGTCCCCGTGCAGCTGGGCTCAGACGTGTCTCAGCTCTTGTTCTGTGCCTGAGAATGGCGAAGCCCAGTGAGGTTCAAGGGCACACTCACTATTCATTAGTCAGGGGTTCTTGACGTCCCGTCTCTCCCAGGGATGAGATCCCCCCGCCCTTCCTCTTTCTCTCCCTCTTGCGACACATTCCTGGGT
The DNA here is from genome assembly GCF_018350195.1 of Panthera tigris. Lineage (NCBI taxonomy): Eukaryota > Metazoa > Chordata > Mammalia > Carnivora > Felidae > Panthera > Panthera tigris. The sequence goes on along the minus strand of NC_056665.1, from coordinate 6,468,965 downwards.
GCCTTTGGCAAGGACTGCACCCTCCTCTTCCTCCTGCCCAACCCCTTCTCCGCAGGCCCCTAAACAGACTCCCCCCAAGGAGACCTGGCAGGGCAGAGACAATGGCCACAGGAAACCATTCAGGCGGGACTCTAGCCACGCTGGTCCGCCCTCTGCTCCCAGCACCCTTGTGGCCCCCACTCCCCTCTGACTCAGGGTCCCCCTGGGCCACTGGCATGCACAAGCCCAGACAGGAGGAAGCCACTGGGCACTGCCCTTGGGACAACAGGCCTGTTCTCGGCGGGCCCCCGGATCTCACACAGCTGGCTATTTTGGGGCCTTTCTCTATCATCATGTGTCTATTTGAAGACACTGTCAAACACTGTTGGCTGGAAAATGTAAATTGTACAGTATTTTCTGAAATGTGGCATTATCACAATGTAAAAGACATATATATACTCAGCCACAAGCAAATTGCACTGCTAGGAATTCACTCTACGGTTATATATGCAAAAATTTCCCAAGAAGTCTGTACACGGATGTTCGTCAGAGCGTTTCTCTTTGAGAGTATAAGACAATGGAAATGAACCTATGGGCCGTTCATACTGTGGAATATTAGACAGTCGAAAAAATCACTGTGGCACAGCTCTCTGTATAAACTGATCCAGGAGGTTGGCCAGCGTGTTTGTTGCCTGAGGAGAATAAACTGCAGAACGGGCAATAGAGCTCGATCTTACTTGTGTGTATTGAAGTCAGTCCTATATGCTTCTATATGAAGAGTTTCTGGAACTCTGTATTGGAAGCCTGTCTCTGGGGATGGACGGATGTCCTTTTCTCTACTGTTCTATTTCCTTTCCATGCACCTGGAATACTTGTATTGAAAATTTTAAAGAGGCCGTTGAATATAATAGGCTTAACTTCTGTTAACCCACATTAGGGTAAGAGCTCTAAGCGGATGCTGGTGATGTTGCAGCAAAAAACATCCCGGAGACTCTGCCATTGGCCATTTGCAGGCCTAATAATCCCCCATCATCATCATCATGGCTGCTGTTGTTAATTAAAGGCCTACTAAGTGCCGGGCTTAGTATCTCTGGGTCTTGCTTAGGTGGGTAACATTATTCCGATTTCATCGTGTGGAAGAGAAGGTGATCAGTTTGTCCCAGCTCCTCAGCAGGGAGGGGGGTGGGGGGGCTCCCTGTTTCACTGGGAGTAGACCTTGCCCCTCCACCTTCAGGAGCTGCCTATTTAGGAGGGGCCCTTGGGAGCCCCAGCCTAGTCACCTCCCCACACGCCTGAACCAGTCCAGTCTCGGGGTGGGCTGGGGCCCAGGGTAGGGGAGGAGGTGCCCCCATCCACTGCCACCCAGTAAAGGTGTCACCATGCTGGGGTGGCTGGTGGGCTTGGGCTGACGAATGGATGGAGCTGTGAAATCTCCCGTGTTCCCTGAGAGAGATGCCACCATGCTGAATGTAGGTGCCCAATGCGGATTGCTTCCTCCCCCTGCTTTGCCCCTGTCCCCCCCCCCCCCCGCTCCCCCCCAACAAAAAAGTAAATGGACCAGCAAGTGTCTCTGAGGAGGCAACAGGTGGTGTAGTAGCAGCAAGGCCCGGGGTGAGTTTGCCTCCTGCAAGCTGGATCCAGCTGCTGTAGCAGCTCTCCAGGGGGCCGCCGCCCCCACCCCCTACCCACCTGCCAGGGCCCGGAGGAGCAGAGGAAAGAGGCACCCCTGGGCCAGATTGAGTAGCTGCGGGAAATCCCACGGGGATCCCTGGGGCCTGGGTGATAGCAATGGTCAGTCACCGCAAATCAGCTGTGGGGCCAGCGGAGAGAGGAGGAAAGAAGCATGAATGACCACGTGTTTAGGCACCTGCGTGGCTCAGTAGGTAGAGCATCCGACCCTTGATCTCAGGGTTGTGAGTTCAAGCCCTACATTGGTTGTAGAGCCTTCTTAAAGAAATAAATAAGCAATGGCCACACGAGGAGGGGTGTAGTGACTCCCCATGACTTCATGGGCTGCCAGTATTACTGGCACATTCGTTTTAGGGATCAGGACAATGAGGCACAGAAAAGTTATAGGTCCCAAGCCACACACACACACACACAGGGTCAGAACTGAGGTCCAAAACCAAGTCTCTCTCTCTCTTTTTAAGTTTATTATTTTGAGAGAGTGAATGCTTATGAGCAGGGGAGGGGCAGAGAGAAGGGGAGAGAGAATCCCAAGAAGGCTCCACACTTCCACCATAGAGCTCGGCACAGGGCCTGAACCCACGACCTGAGCCAAAACCAAGAATCAGATGCTCAACTGACTGAGCCACCCAGGTGCCCCAAAACCAAAACCAGACTGCCCCCAAACCAGTCTCTTTGACTCCTAACCCCAAAGCGATCCTGTTTGGCTGGGCCACTTAAAGGAGTTTCCTAAAGCTGCAATGCCCCCTTGCCAACCCCCACACATAGAGACATTAACCCCTCTTCTGCAAGGTCACCGCAGATGGTCCTTTGCCTGAGGTCCTCCCCCAGTCTCACCTAATGCCATCTATCTCCCTCAGTGTGTCCAGCCCTGGACTTTTGGGGTCTTTGTCTTCTCTGGTAGTATAGTCTCTCCTCCAGAGCTGTCCAGGGACAGTAGGATTATCTAGGTGGGCTTCCTGGAGGTGGTGGCCTGGAGACAAAGATGGAGCCCAGCTGGTCAAGACAAGCCTATGTGAGCACTGGAGAGCTGGGGCAGGGTTCTGGGGAAGGCCCAGGGTCTCCAGCTGGTGCAAGTGAGGGTGGGTGGGGTCTGAGGGTCAATTAGACAGCATCATAGTCCCCTGACTGCAGTTCCTCTGCACTCCTGCAGATTCTGCTTCTTCCTTGACCTGAAGGGGCCTAGCAGGAAAAGACACTCCCAGGCTTGCCCCAGTGCTTCCCAGAGGCTTGCCTAATGGGAGGCTCTGGGAAAGTTGAAGTTGCAGAAGCGGAGGTGGGAGAGGAGAGGCCTCACCCAGTCAGCTTGAATCACTGGGACTTTTCCAAGGCCAGTAGGTCCCTGGATGGTCCTGAGGGAAGACTAGGGCAAATTCCGAGAGAGAGGCCTCTTTCTGTCCTGTGAACTCTGCCCCCTGAGTCTCCAGACTCATCTTTCCAACCCACAGTGGATAACGTCCATGTCTCTGGTCTGTTTTTCTGGAAGAACACGGGTAGGACAGTACGACTTAGCCACTAGCAAAGAAAACGTATGGTGGGGGTGGTTGGGAAGGGGCCTAGCATGGGTGGAAAGAGTGGGTTTCTTTCCTAGCAAGTTCTTGGAAAGTCTGTCTCCCTGACCCGGGCTAGCGTCCTTTGGGTAAGAGGATGAAGGCTGCTGGCTGGCCCACGGCCCGCCTCTCTAGCCTTGAGGGTGGCAATCAGGTGAAGTGCCCTCAGGAGAGGAGCTTTGGAGGCTCTGGATTGTGAGGCAGCTCACAAGCCCCTTCTAAGTCTCCAACTGAGTTTCTCATTTCATCCTTCACCATGACTCCACAAGACTTAGTCCCATTTTACAGACTAGGAAACAGAGGCTAAGGACTATGCAAAGCCACACAGCCGAGGGCTGAGCCGCACACGGTGTGAGAGGCAGTGGAGTTGGGCTCTGAATCTCATCTCTGTGACCAGAATGGGATGCAAGGAGTCGTAAATCTCTTGAAAGCCCCTGACAAGTGATTCCATGTATGTGCAAAATCACAGCATTCATGGTCACAAGGCCCTTGGACCCCAGATAATAATCACCACTCTCTTGGGCCAGGCACTATTCTAAGTGCTTGTTCGTGTCCTAAATCATGGCTTAAGCCTCAGACATACATACGCATAACTGGGCACTATCTTACTTCCTATTTAACCAACGGAGAGAGTGAAGTCGTGTAAGCCGGCCAAGGTGGCCCATGGGTCACCTTGTGGGTGCGGGTGCCAGTGTAGCCAGGGTGCCAGCACAGGCCCGCCTGTCCAGGTGCCAGGCACTTAACCACTGCCCACACTGCCTCCTCGAGGGTTTCCTGCGCCACCGGCCTCGCCCTGCCCCACGACGCCAGTGACACTTCTCTCGCTCCGGCCCCACGACAGCCGGGGCGCGTTTGGCCACGGGCCGCGCGGCAGGGTGTGCACCTCTGGCCGGCAGGCGGCGCTCCGCGGGGCGCCCGGCTCCCGCCTCGGGCCGCGCTCCGCCGGGCAGCAGGCTCGGGGCCCCAAGGCCCCGGGAGGAGCCAGGACCCAGGACCCCGGGCGGGAGGGAGAGGACGGAGGGGCGCGCGCGGCACAAAGAGCTTTTTATTTAAATTTGTTTAGAGTTTCGCGAATTTGCATGAAAAATGTGTGAGAAAAGCCAGCTCCGGTGACCTCATCCGCACCTGCCATTAACGTTCAATTAGCGGCTGAATAGCTGCCGCCGACGCGACGTGCAGAGAATCCGGCCAGCCCCGCGCAGCCACGGCTGCGGCCCGGGCCCAGAGTGGGGTGGGAGTCGGGGGTGGGGGTGGGGGGGGGGGCAGGGCCCCGGCCCACTCCTCCCGGCCGGAGACCCAGAGGCCTCGCCCGCACCCTGACTCTCCCAGGGGGACGCGAGGACCCGGGCCCTCGGGTCCGAGGCACTTTGGGGCGCACCGGGGCCCGGGGGCACCTGGGGATGCTAGGGTCCCGCCCCGCGCCCAGGGGGGGCCGGGGTCGCTCCCTCCCCGGGACGCGAGGTGAACGGATGAGCCTCCGTCCTAGCTCAGATGGGTTCCCTCGCCACCTTCCGGACGAAGTGTCAAGTACAAGTTCAAGTTCAGGGCCAGGCCCGGGGGGCTCGGAGCCTTCCCCGGCCTCCTTTGTTCTGGAAGATAATCGCTCCCAAGTCCCCTCCGGGCGGGGCCCGGCAGACGCCCCCGCCCCGCCCCGCCGCGCCCCGCAGGAGCCGCCTCCTCCCGCCGGCGCGGCGCCTGTCCCCTGGTCCCGGCGCCCCCGCTCGGGGCCACCGTAGGGTCTGGGGGCTCGGGGCGGGGGGGAGGCGCGATCCGCGTCCGTGGGAGCCTCCCCAGCCCCGCAGTCCCAGCAGCAAACCGAGCTTGGTCGGACGGACGCCCGCGCTGAGGTAAGAACCCGTGGCGGGGTGCGCCCGCACCCCCTGTGCCCCGCCCCCCGCCCCGGACCGTGCGAGCCGGAGGAACAGCGCGGAGGGCCGTGTGCCGCGAAGCGGCTGGGAGACTGGGCAGCCCCACCGGGCCTCCGGGGGGCGCGCTGCCGCTCCAGGGCTCTCGGGGGTACCAGGCCTGGGGCGGGGGCCAGGGCACGGGGAGCAAGGGCGCCCGGTGACGGCCTGGTGAGGTCGCCGGCCTTTCCCGAGGGCGCCTAGCTTCTCCATCTCTCGTCGGTTAGCCTCTTGGTGTCCACTTTCTGTGCCGCTAGCTCTGGTTCTGGCTCTTCCTCGACTCCCCTCCGATTCTGGCCGGAGGAGCCCCCCGGTTAGGGTCTAGCCCCGGAATGTGTGCGTATGGCTCGGCTCTAAGGAGAATCAGCTGAGGGCACTCCCTCCTCGCTCCAACCTTAGCACCTGAATTAAGGCCCCGGGCCAAAGGGTGGTAGCTGGGGTGAAGGCGGGCGGGCTGGGATCTAGTGGCAGTGCAGGGACCACAGCGGGCCCTTGTTTCTGCGCGTAGAACTTCTTTCTGTCCCTGTGTGCCTAGTTCCTGGATTCTGTGTGGGGACAGGTGTTCGCTTGTACCTCACCGGCCGGGCACACTGCCAAGCTGACCTGGCACAGAGAGCTGCTTCTGAGAGGTCCAAACCTTGCCCTCCGTTCCTGCCTTCCTCTCTCTGATGCTCGCTCTGAAGTCGTTTACGCCCTCCTGCTGTACACACGGTTCTAACGTAACATCCCTGATATCTGGCTTCTAAATTCACAGCAAATTGGAATTAGCAAATTAAAAAGGGGGAGATGGCCTTTCCCCTGAGGCCACACTGCTCCCCTTCTCGTCTTCTTCTCTGTTGCAGTCTCCAAATTTCTCACCTGTGGGATTTCATTCATGCTACAGTTTCTGCCTCCTTCTCCAGGAGGGCTGCCCAGATTTCCCCCACATCACTTCCCCTTTTAACCCCCTTGGCTGCACTGCCAAGTGCTTAGTAGACACTCAATAAATAAAATCGTTTCTGGATCCATTAATTGAAATCAAACACACATAAATTTGAAAAGCATCGACGATTGAGATTTTTTTTAAACATTGGCTCAGACTGAGATACCATCTCCCAGGGGCGCTTTGCTTCTAGTCCATTACATCCGAGGTCTCATTCACAAGCAAGAAGCAGCCAGGAGAGGCTGGTCCCCTGTACTTTTGTTATTAAAAACAAAAACCAACACCCAAGACGACAAATTCTATGCAAATTGCTTTAAAATTTAAAAGCTAAGAAATGTCAGAAGGGAACCCTCCTCTCTGTAAGGCTCTGCTCTCCCTCTGGCTGGGTCCCCGAGGGCACAGAGGGGCTGAGGTTTCACGCGCTTTATCAAACCTTGGGCCCTCCTGCAAGGCCTCAGCGGGGCCACCAGGAAGTTGACTAAAAATGGAGACTGTGACCTACCTAGTGCCTGTGTTCACGCTCCCAATGATTCATCACGGACAGGCTGATGTCAGAGGAGCCTGGGAAGATGTTTACATCCCTTTTAAAAAGCGAGACTGAAACGTTTTTCTGCAAAACCAACTGCAGATGCTGCTCTAGACGCTTCCTCTTCCTCAGCGAAGGAACTTCTGGCCTGAGCTCTGCTCTGATTCTCCCTGGGTTGTTGTGACATCTTCCACAAGCTGCCATTTTCTCCCCTAATAGCTGAGGCTCCCAACTCGTGGATGGGTGGAATGAGGAAATTTAAGGCAGCATTCTGCAAAGGGCAGTGAGCTAAACGCTACTAAGCACTACTCTCTGTAAGTAGACTGAGGGGAGGGAATAATCATTTGTTATTCATATATAATAACTCCCCACTAAAGGAGATGGGTCTTTAGCCCCCTTTTACAGAAGGGGAAGCTGAAGTGTAAAGGCATTCAGTAAATTGCCTTCAGCGTCGAAGCTAGAAAGAGGTCCAGGTGTCTTTGGTTTAGAATCAGTGTGCTTGACTGAACTACCAACATTCTAGCTTTGTTCCTAAGCTAGTCATGGAAAATTCCTCCCAAACCAGATTCCGCACGGGTTCTCTTGCTTTCCTTATCACTCAGAGACAGAAAAGAGTTAGAGAGTAGGGATGAACGGCCTTTGGAATATTGTGTTCAAAGCCTGACTCTCTCCCTTACCAACCGTATGACTTTTTGCCAAATCTTCATTTCCTCATCTGTAAAATGGGCTCGCAAATGGATCTCATGGGTTCCTGGTGAGGATAGAAGACAGATGTGCTCAGTCAGGTGCCTGAGAAATGTAAATGTATCCATGAATGAGAGCTGTTATTATTTTAACAGCAATCACCTTTAATGACTAAGTCACTTTGCGTTTTCAAAAAACAATGTCCCTCCTCCCTCAGAAAAGAAAAAAACTGACACCAGTTGGTCTTCCAACGCTTTAACCAAACAGCCGAGGAGGGGCCTGGACTGTGGAAAGATACCAGCTCCTTTCTGTGGGCAGAGAACCCAACCCCCAGGAGGTCATGTAGATTCCCCAAATGTCTTTGAAGGTGATATGTTAAATACGGACCCTTCCGATCTTGTCTCTCCTGGAGCCTAACCACTTAGAGGTGTGTGTGTGTGGTGGAAAAGTTGGAAGAAGGATCCCACGGATAAGTGAGAGAACAGGAGGGTGAGACGGAAGACTTTTATGGAGAGAACTTGGAAGTATGTTCTTTTCCCTTCTCTCTTTTTTCCCCTTAGCTACCAAATCTATCACTTCTCAATGTGGAAAATAAATTAAGACTAGACCCTGCCACAGAAGCAGATCTGGTCAGTGGGCACTTCCTCCTTTCATTGACTTAATGTTATTTTTGGGGGATGCTTGTTCTGTGCCAGGCATTGTGTTGAGGCACTGGGATACAGCAGAGAAGGAGACAGAAAAGCCTCTGCCCTCAGGGAGCTGACTGGTGTGTGTGTGTGTGTATGTGTGTATGTGTGTGTGTGTGTGTGTGTGTGTGTGTGTGTGTGTGTGTGTAGAGAACATCTGTGGTTCTGTGCAGTATAGTCCTACCGCCTCTGAGCAGGACCCCTCTTGTGTGGAAATGGATCAGCTGGGTCTCCCTCACTCTCTCCCTCTTTAAAGCCAAGGGCATAGGTTTTCACGCAGCTGTCTCCGTCTATGGGTGGAATTGAGGAGAGAGAAAGGGAGGGAGTCTGACCCAACTTCCTTCCATATCAGAAAATAAGGGCTGGCACAGAGAGTCCTCAAAGTGCTCAGCAAGCAGGCAATGCATGGGTGTTCTGCCCTCCTCCCTCCCATTCCTCGGGTGCTGGGACCTACAGGAGGCTGAGATCCTGGCAGTGGTGCAGGGACAGAAATGGTGACGGTCAGTGGAGGAAAACCCAGAAGACTGGGGAGGAGTGAGGTTGCATCCAGGGGTCTGGGCAACTCCTATTAACAGCTAACCTGTGCCAGGCATGTTTCTAGAAGCTCTGCATGTATGACCTCAGTTAATCCGTCCAGTGCCCTGTGAAATAGGGATCGTTATTAATCTCTGTTGCAGAGATGAGGAAATTGAGGCACAGAGAGACTGAGCAAAGTGTCCCAAGGCCACATGGGTAGCAAAGGGCAGTTCTGTGTCACATTTGAGCCCAGGAAGCCTGGTTCCAGGGTCTCTGTGCCTAACTCTACTACCAAACTGCTTATCAAAGGACCACGTTTCAGAAAAAGATGTTCAGGGAGTAAACCCAGGTGCCCCCAGTGTCCTCGGAAGTCTTCAAAGTCTTCGTGTGCTGCCTTCCCTCACATTTCTTGGAGCCCCAGGTTAGAGATGTTAAGAGGCTTCTTTTATAACCCTCCTCCCGTGGGCAGACGAGGAAGCTGAAGAGGGGGAGGGACCTTCCCCAAAGTCATTGGTGAAGTGGATATCAAAACTAGTTTCTTGGGGGAGTGTGGCCCACCTGTGCCACACGGGGCTGTGTGTCCAGGTCTTGGGGGGTGGGGGAAGAGCGTCCTCCCTTACTGGAGACTCTTCAAGGGTCCTGGGTCAGAGAAACCTCAGTCCTTTCCTCACAAACCCAGAAACAGCATCAGAGATGACCAGGGAAGAGTGGGCTCTCTCGGAGTTTCCCCAGCGCAGGCTTCATCCTGAGGGCTGCCTTTGTCCTACTTCGCGGAGGGGTTCCCTGCAGCGAGGATGTCGCTGGGGGTGGGGGGTGGGGGCAACAACACACACCAAGCTGACCGGTCAAGGAGTCTGTCTTCCACCTTGAAGCCTTCTGGTCAGAACGTGACACTCAGTAGAGCTCACTTGACATCTGTCACTGGCCTGGGGATGAGGAGGGTGCCAGGTTAGTGAGATATTCCTGGCTTTTCCAGGACATAGCGATTCTATCTGTCACCAACCAGCTGAAATATAAGGTGTTTGTGACATAGTAGCTGGAGTAACAGAAATCCTTTGGAGATTCCTGACCCAACTTACTTCAAGACCAGATAAGGCTCTTCATGGGTGAAGAGGTTCTGGAAAGGAGCAGATCCACCCAGCCCCACCTCCCACCCCCTTGGCAGGCCTCATGGCCTAGACTGCTAGATGGAGGCCCTTGGTCCGTGGACCTTCGAAAGAGTGACATGTGTGAATCAGAGGCTGGGGACGCCCATGCGGGCCCCATATGCATTTGCCCAAATGGTTTTCCTTGGAAAACAAAAACAACTTTCAGCCAGTGGAAGCCGATCTGAGGAGTCCAGGGCCAAAGATGACAGCTGGGCATATCTGCTTCCCCAGGAATCTTATTCATTATATTTTTATGATTTATTCGAAATCTGTAATGTGAAGAAAATCAATGGTGGAGTTAGTATGGAGGGCCCTCCTCCTGCCCACACCTGCTTCTTTTGGGTGTGCCTTAAAGGTTTGGTGAATGGATAGTCTAAAAACTGCTTTGGAATGCATCGTCTTTAGTCCCACCGACGCCCGCTCCCCATCCAATTTATCTCTCACTTTCTGCCTAAATTTGGAGCCACATGCCGGCCGGCAACCATCTTGCGGTGGAGACAGGAGAGGCCGGGCTCCGTCGCCTCCAGCGCCTGGCGGTCCCGACTCCCAGCTTTTCGGATGCGGGGATTGGCATGGCCCGTCCCTCGCCCCTGAACGGCCCGCAACACTCATCCAAGGCCGTCGTGCAATGAAGCTATTTGCAAGACGTTGGCCACACCGCGACGCGCAAGGAGAGGGGGTGCTGCGTCTGGGGTCTCTGGCCTTCTGTCGGTAACGGTTGGTCCCCTAATCCCCCGGTGTCTCCTTGGAGCAGGGGACACAGGCTGTAACTCGAGAGAATGCTTCACTCTCCCACCCTAACTCAGCTTCTGGCGCAAGGCAAGAGGTGAAGCCTTGCCTCTCTTGCGATCCTTTTAACCAAGGACCGCCACCGGCCGGGGCTGGCGCGGCTGGCGGCTGGCAGAGCCGTCCGGGGCCGTGGGCACTGGGCTGACCTCGCCCCTTCCCTGCTGCTCTACTGGGTTACCACTTTCGGTTTGCATGCACACGCCGAGGGTCGGATTTCCCCGGCGAAATCGGGATTATTATATCTGCAATTTATTCGAACCCCAAGGTTCTAAGGAAACCTATAATGAAGGTTCGTGTCTACAATTTCCTGGTCTGATCGAATGGGAGAGTCATCGGGTTCTTCGTGGTGGAAAATGAAAATACTGCCTCGTGGTGGGTCACATCAAATCCCTGCCCCTTGCTTACGGTCATTCTGAAACAATTTTCTTCCAAGGGGGAACCCAACTTGTTTGCAACACATATTTCTCCTCATTCTGTGGACTGGAGAGAAACGATCTTGGTCTATTTTTCCAAACGATTAAAAAAAAAAAGCGACCCCAATAGGCCCCAGGGAACAGGCCGGCGGTGCCTACCCCACGAGTGCCTCAGCCCACCCAAGGTTACACACATGAAGCACCCTCAAAGATGCTGGGGAGCAGGGAGGGATGTCAGACACAGGTTGCCCCGCTGGGCCCCAAGGGAAACGCGCTGGCGCGTCCCTGCGCAGAGGGCGCTGCACTTGGCCCCCCAAGGCCAGACGCCAGCTGCACTCTCTCTGCGCGCGCCCAGCCCAGGCCGCGATCATGGGCAGAAAACTGGGGGTTCTTAGGGATTCTGGAGCCACTCTGAGGGCGAGATTGAGTTTGTCCCACGACCTTGGCGCCAGGAAGCTGTGGAAAGAGACAGACCCCAATTTTCTCCCCTTGGAGTTGAAACAAAACCTGAAAGCCCGAGGTTACCCGCGCGGCCAGAGGTGGCGCCTCGGCGGCGGGGGAGGCCAGAACTGCGTGCCCGCGTGGTTCCCAGGCCCGGGTTCTGTTTCTTCCCTAGTTGTTGAGTTAGTTACTCAGCTGGTTAGCTAATAGCCTGCTCGTAAGCAGCATTTACGCAAACGCCGAACCCGGTCTCACGCTGCGTCCCCGCGTCCGCCAGACCGAGAGTTGCCCGACTGGGCTTCGGCAGGAGGGATGTAGGAAATTCTTGGTAATTAGAGGGGAGGTTTTCCCGGGACGCCCCTCGGTGAAGTGGCCTTGGCTTCGGCTGAAGAACAAAAGGCTAAGGTGCCTGCGCGCCGCGCGCCCTTGGGGCCCGGCGAGGCCCGCATTCACGCCCCTCCCCGCGCCGCAGCGGCCGCGGGCTTTGTGCGCTCAGGCCGCGCGCAGCGCTGCACCTGCCCGGCTTTAAGTACCTTGGCGAGGCGGCGCGGGCGGCTGTTCTAATCGCCATCTCCAAAGTACCTGCTCATGAATAAACACCAGCCCCATTTATCAGGTACTTAGCGCTCATTGTGAAGGGGAAATTGGCCCTTTTCTGAACGTGTCTATCCTCAGCCCATCTGCACAGTCGTGGCTGCAGAATTTCCCCCACCCTTTAGTCACACACACGCAACACGAGGCTCCTCCAGGCTAAGATAAACTCGCTTTTCTTTCGGTAAATGCGTGATTGAGCCGCCACAATAGACGGAGAGGAGAAGGCCGCTGGGTCAATTGCCCACGTCTCTTCCATTGATAGGAAAAGTCATCACGCGGAATGCACGGTCTTGGAAAAGCCTAGTCCTGTGTTCCGGCTACGGTGCCTGAGGACACATTTGCACACAATCCCGCGAGTCCCCCAGACATTGGGCAAAACGTTGGCAACGGCGAGGCGAGCCAAGGTGTCCTCCGTGCCCCTCAACCTTGGCTCGATGCGCCGCAGCTGCACTCTCTTTCCCAACCTTCACTATCCTCGGTTTTCCTCTCTCCAGTAGGGCTCTACACCTGGGTCTGACCGTTAAGGCGTGGGCGTGCAGGACCGAGAATATAAGGATCGGGACAGCTCAATTTGCGAAACCGTGGCCAGTACAAGGAAAAGTGGCTCTTCCGGGGCCGGTCCGAATGGTAGCTTCCGGCCCACGCAGCTAAGGTTTCTCCGCGGAGGAAGAGAAGGGGTGGCCGGCCTAGCCCACACAAATATAGCAGCTCCGCAGAGGGTATAAAAGCCAGGTAAACAGGCATAAATGTGTAGATGAACTCAAAGTCGCGCAAGTGAGTTTACAAGCACGTTTGCGGCCGGCGGGTTCGCTTGTTTGAGGGCTAAGTCCGCCATTCCTTCCAATATATGTGTTTCCAATGTGCGCGGGGCGGGCGAGCATTCCCAAGGCTCTGTTGTTCCCTGGGTGGAATTCGTCCGGAAACACAATCGATTTTTCTGGACTTGCCTACGGCCACGGGCGGCTCTGAAAATGAAAGTGTTTGCTAAGTGTGGCGATTTCGCCAATCGAACGTTTTAAGATGGCTTTGTCTACATTCAGCTCTCCCGATTTCATTCTGTATCTTACAAATAGAAGCCCGGAGCCACTGCCAAGAGCCCAGCTCTGCCGCCCAGCCCTTGCTTGGCTCCTGGCGATGGTCACGGGTGTTCAGGAATCCGGGATGTTTAGAAAATCTCAGCATATTAGGGTTTCCCTAGCTCGTTCCCTTGACGCTAAAGACAGGCAGCCTCTGAAAATGCAGCCTCCAGTCTCTTGCCAAAGACTATGTAGGACCCTTAGGGTCCCGCTGTCGTGCTGGCTAGTGTGCCCGGTCCCGGGCTCTGGGGGAGAGGCCTGCAGGGGAACCTGGGTTCTCTCCTCGAGAGGCACGCGGGGCCGGAGCAGGAGACCCCCAGACTGTTGCGGGGGCGTGCGAACTCTGGGTTGCGGTTCTCCGCAGAAGCGCCGGTGGCCCCAAGGCCCCAGCCCTTTTCCGGTCGGTCGGTCTCCACCACCGTGCGGGCGACCGGCCCTCAGAGATCCTTCCCGAGCCCTGGCAGCGCCATCGTGCCGAAGAAAATAAGCTCAGCCCCGCTGGAATTCACCCAAATCCGGCCGCTCGTTTTTGAATATTCTAGAAAAAAACAAGATCCCGTTTCTCTTTATGAGTAAAGGGAGGTAATTGATAGGGTGGGCCATTTGCACGGAGGCAGACGCAGAACTGTGAGGGTGACTTAGGGAGACATGCATTATACTGAAAACGACTCGAAATTCCCCAATCTCTGGCCTTTCTGGCTACACATCGGACTCTGGCGGCTCCTGTGTTGGGAGAACTCGGGCGTTTCTGCATGGCAGCTCGTGGGCCGCCTCCACGGCACACAGGTTCGTTTTGTGGCCATGGAGTTCGCCGGGCGCTTTCCTGGCCCCAGATCGAGGGCAGCAGGCCGCGGGGCATCTCCGGAAAGGCCGGCGGGAGATGCTCCGGTAGGGTATCCAACAAACCCCTTCTCTGGTGCCTCCTCCCCACGTCAGGGTCTAGAGGCTGAGCGTTGCCTCCTGCAGCTTTATTTTATTTGGAGAAAATTCTGGAATTCGAATTCGTTGCTCTTGTATGCTTATGTTGAATGCCTGTGTGATGTGGGTGTGTGCGCTCCCTCAGGAATCTATGGATTTCAGGGCAGCTGGCTGCAGCGAAGGGCTTCGGGGACCGGGAAGAGAGGGCGCCCTCCCCAAACACTGGGACTGGCCACTGAGGCATGGCTGGAGCCTGGTGGGAGCAATTAGGGCTTCAGTCCGCTCCAGTCTGCCCTTCGGTTTTCATTCTTCTTGGCCGCGCCCTTGGTTCAGTCTCTGCTATCCCTCAGGGATCCAACCCAACTTCCCCCAAAACCGGGGAGGAGCAGAAAAGAGCCAGAGCAGGCCTAGGCAGCTCTGGGGTTGGTTCCCTTACCCGCTGGGCGCAGCCAGGCCCCGGGCCAGGGCAGCCGTTTGGCAAACGCTGGGGGCCCAGGCGAGGCTTTCCTGGCTACATTGGGCCTCAGCGCTGGGCATAAGCCATGCCCTCTCCACCCAACGTGGCTGGTCCTGAAACGGCTCACCTTCCCCAAATCTCCCCCCACCCCCATTTCATCTGGGTTCTTCCGGACCTGCGGGAGTTTCCACAGTCCCTGTGACAAAGGTGTGCCAGGCTGCCTGGCCTGGAGCTGGAAAGCCCAGAGAAGGCTTGTGGGGTTCGGTCTAGATACCACCCCCCCCCCCGCCCCGAAAACGGAGCTCTGACAAAGCCAAGCAAGTCACAGGCTGGGGAAGCAGCCGGCGAATGCTTGGGGCCTAGGAAGAGCGCTTAGGGCGCATGAAGCCTGTTATTTGACCTCACAATTAGGCTTCAGACCCACGTTCTCCCACCCCACCTTGGGAGTACCTGTGGCCCCTGGGCAGATACCTCGGTCCCCGTGGAGTGGGTGGGGAGGGACCTGCCATCCCTGTATCTTCTCTCCTTCTGAACAGCCTGGTTCGTTGAAACAACCCCGCCTATAGGACGTGCCTTTGGTCCCCCAGACCCCTGCTCTGCCTCCCCAGTCCCATGCACGATCAGCACTTCACCGCATCTGGGTGCCCAAGCTTGGAAGATCTGGATTGTACTCCCTTTTCCCACTGCAGCCAGGGGTCATGCCCCTATTCTCAGCAACTAGCCTCCCTCCAGGGACCAGAGGACAGCGGGGGCCTCGGCTGACCCTGAGGGCCCCCAAGAAAGGTCTTCTGGAGGTTTGGGGTCCCCACCTTCTCTGAGTGGGTGGGAGGGAGGTTCCTGCCCTTTCTGGGTCTTCTCCTTGGCTGCCCAGGGCCCTGCGTCGCCCACAGCACAGGTGGAAACGCTGAGGCACATTGGCTCAGGTTGGCCAGCTGCTGGTGGTGGGCCTGGGTGTGTCTGCCCTCACCCTGGCCCCCTCCACACACCCGGGTCTGCTGGTTCTCTGAGGGGCTATGAAAGGAGGGGAAAGGTGCAGGGAGGTCGGGCCTTGGTTCCCATGCTCTCTTCCCAGTCTCCGTTCCAGTCTAGCCCACGGCTCCCTGACTCCTACAGTGGAACAGAGGACAGGGGTGGGGTACGCACTGCTCCGACTCTTCGGGTCACGTCTGAGGGTCACGTGCATTCCTCCCTGCGCTGCGTTTCCAGATCCGCCGGCAGAGGGAGCCCCCGACCGAGGAGGAGCCCGTTTGGATGCCTCTCCTGGGTTCTGGGCGCCACACGGTGGGGCTCTGTGGTTCAGATCCGTCCCTGACTCCCCGGCGTCACAAACTGGCAAAATCGCGTGGACCCAGGCACAGATGAGCGAGGCTCAAGGCGGGTGGGCGAGGTGGTTGCCCCCCGCGTGCAGCAGGACCTGTGCGGATGCAGGCTACTGGGCTCCTAGGCCTGCCCTCTAGTTTGTCAGAACACTGGACAGAATCATTGTCCTGTGCGCTGTGGCGTATGTGTGTATACACAGCTAAGCGTGCAGAGGCAGGGAAGGGGCGAGGGGCAGTAGCCCCTGACACTTGGCCCCTCCTAGTTTCTGAGCTGGAGGGGGTTTTCTGCGCCATTTAGTCCAAGCACCTTGTTTTAATGGTAGGCAACTGAGGCCCAGGTGAGGGCCAGGCTTATCTAGGGTCTTGCAGCAGAAATAGGGCTCACTCAGGTGGTGCTGGGAAAAGCCTGTACCTTGGCTGTATTCTGGGCCCCGGTATCCTTTGCTGTAAAACATTGAAATTATTCTAGGTCCCTGGTTCTGGGAGCACATCTGAAGGGCTACGTGCATGTGTGTGTTTTCATGTCAGGGTGGCAGCACGTGGTCATCTGAGAAGCAACATGTCTCAGGCCCGTGAAAGTACGGGGAGGCCTGTGTATACTCCCCCACAGAGGAGTCCCCGTGTTTACAAATTGTGCTCCTACAAAAGTGCGTTTGGGAAGGGGTGTAGGTAGAGGGAAGGCATATTTGCGTCTGCGCCTGGCGTGTGTAGGTGTGAGGGTTTGCACCGTCAGAAGGGGTGAGCGTGGGTGTGTATGCACGCTCACACACGTGCACACCGCCACTCCCCTCACCCCTCCACCGGGACCTGTTGCCAGGCCCTGAGCCCACCCCACTGGAGAGAGGAGGAAACGGGGTGCGAAGGCCCAGGGGCATAGGCTCCAGGGTGTGGCCCTGCCCCAGAGCCCAGCAGGCTCTAAGGAGCTGCAATTAGGCACCACTTCTCCTGGGTTGGGGACAGGAGCCGGAGGAGGAGGATTATGGCAAATTCATTTCTATTTTCCAGCCCACTAAGCCTGCAGTGTGTCCCTGGTGTTAGCATGAGAATGGGCCGGGGCTCTGTGAACCCCTCCCGACCTACTGACCCCTCCTCCCCCCCAAGTGAATAGTGGGACTCACAGCTTCCTCAGCCCCTCCAACCAGCTCTGCAAAGCCACGACTCCTAATCAGGGTAATTTAATATATTTTAAGCCCCCGGCGGCTTTATTTTCCCTCCTTTTCGAGTTTGTTTTAGGCATTCACAGCTCTCACCCCGTCATTAGACAGCCTTATTTGACGGATGGAAGGAGCTGCTATGAGATCACAGCCCTTTGTGTCCCCTCCATAAGCTGGGCTTCCCTGTAATTAGAATGGTATTCCCAGCCATTGAGGCCTTTCATGAGGCGGAACAAAAACTCCCCGAGATGAATATCCCCCAACTCTCAGCCCCCTGGCCGGGAAGGGGCTGTGAGTTAAAGGGACTCCTTGGGGAAGGCGGTCTGGGAGCAAGGACAGCCAAGATCCTGCCAGGGTGAGGAATTTAGGGGCCACAGGGAGTGGGCACCAGACAAAGGCTCTAGCGGGGTTGCCCATAAACACCGGTCACCTACACACACTCCGCCAGCCAGCCTCAGGACCCGTCTGGGCTCAGCCTCTGTGGTCAGAGCACCCAAGTATGTCTACGGGGATGCGGAACCAGGCAGGGTGTGCACGTAAAACACTCGTACACCCAGACTCATCCAGACCCTGATTCAGATACAGCTTCACATTTAGACACACAAACACAGCCACTCACATATAGGTTTGGGATTATATTGTAAACACACTTATTTACATGCAAATTTGCATACATGTGCGCTCAGCTGCGAGATCACAATGTCACAGAACCGGGTCGGGGAGTGTTTGTAAATATGCACCATACCACAGACACTGTCACCCAGGCATAGAAACAGACTGTGGTTTGTCTTTGTGTACACACACACACACACACACACACACACACACACCGCTCGGACTGGGATTTGCTTATGAATACACATGCACTCCTGCACACTTGTATGTATACATACACCCCTAGGATCATCCAGACCCCATTTTCTTCTGTGGCTGTAGGACATTTACCAGCTTGTGTGCACTGTGGTGATGTCACCCCACCCCCACACCCCAGGAGAGAGGCTTGCTTCTGGTCACATTCTTGGATCCATGCTTAGCCTGTATTCAAATACAGAAATTGATAAACACACATGTGCATGGGCACGTGCACATCCCCTAGCCCACACTGACACATGGAAACTCAGGAAAATACTGTGGGACTGAAATACCATTATGGTATTTTGGTGTATCTAGGCCAGCCTCTCCTAGACCAGATATAAGGAGGCTTGGAAGGGCACGCCCCCGTGCAAATACACACTATGCTGTGAACCCCAGATGCTCCGGATTTTCCTCTGAGGCTCAGGTGGGTCTCCCCATGCCTTTTGAGGAGAGAAATTTCCCCTTTCCAGATTTCCTCTCTGGACTGGGCTCTGAAGACAGAAGGCAGGTATCTGGCTCTCAGTAAAATCTGTAGCTTTCCCCAGGTCTCAGGAAAGGCTCACAGGGCAATGCTAGGTCTGGGAAGCCACAGAAGGAAGAACCCAACCTACCAACTGTCTCACGGGGGAAGCAGTCCTATGGAGAAATATTGTGTGCTCTCTTTGCTGGAAGATCCAGATAAGGGCAGGATGATCACCAGTCAGATTTTATGGGGAAATTTATTTCATTCAGGCCCTCTTCTTGCCAAGCACCAAAGCGGTGCCCAGGCCCATGGTGAGTGTGGGACTGGGGCCTAATCCACATCCCCCAGGAACAAAGGAGAGGCTCACGAAGAGAGTGATGAATCCACTTTGAGGTGGAGAAGCCATCAAAGAACAGCAGTAGGTCAAATTCCTTCTCGATTCCTGGCTTCTTAGGAGTGTAGAACAGGCCACTGAATCTTACTAAGATTCATTCTCTTCTCTGCTGGAAGGAAGTCGTTTTGAGAGATAGGGGTGGGGATCTCAAACTGCTGGCGATCTGCATGCTTTTGTTTATTTATTTTTTTAACCTTACCTCTCCTTTGAAATGTAGGGAAACTATCTTATCCTTGTAACTGCTGCTGCCACCAGCAAACACATACCCAGGAAACGCCCAGCAAAATTCCAACATCGCTGTCTAGATAAAACATTCGTCGGTTTCTTTTTCTAGGAGAAATTCCCCAGGGAAATTAGAGAACAAGGAATGCTTTGAGGCCACTTCCAATGTCTTTTTCTTACCACAGTGTTTTACCACGATGGTGTAAAATAGAGGCTGGGGCTCCGGGCTCTGGAGGTGGATTCCACGCTGTTTACCAGCTAGGCCTGACCTGGGGCACATCTCTTGGGGCCTGAGTGTCGTCGACTGTAAAGTGGGGATAATAACAGTACCACCACGATAGCGTTGTTGTGAGGGTTAAATGAGCTAATACATGTAGGAGAGCCACGGAGGCAGCAAGTAAGTGCTCCGTGTTAGCCATAGTGATTAATATTAAAGTAAATATTTGTTGGGTAAATGAGTCCATTTTTCATTTTGTTTGCGTTTATGATAAAACTGCCAGAAAATGAGATCTTCCTGAAAGCCTCTTTCGTGTGCCTTTCGCGGAAGTGGCGGACGGGGTGGGAGTGGCCGGGGGGCGGGCGGTTGGTGGTGGTACCTTAGGAGAGTCCCCTGTATTTAAAAACAGCTTTCTTGCTTTTCCTCCCCGCGGCTACGGCTCAGGTCATTACCACGTGAGCCAGCAGGGGGAGCCCGAGGCGCCGCAGCGCAGCCGGCTCTGGCCAACGGAAGCGGGAGGGAGTTACTCCCCACAGAGCACCTACTGTGTGCGGTGTCCTTGCCAGGGGCTGGGCGGCGTCGCAAGGGCAGGAAGGCCAGGAAGGTGGGGGCATAAGTGGCACAGTGATGTGCCCTGGAATGAATACAGACGTGGAGGCCGGACTTTTTGAGCACCGGGGTCCCTTCGCTATGGCGTGGCCCAGGTTTGGGTCCTGGTGGGGCCTGTGCTATGGAAGCCCAGGTGGTGCAGGGCCGTGCATTCTGCTTCTCCGCTGAGCCCTCAGCACTCAGCTCAGAGGAGGCACCCCGTCCTTCTCGCCTAGAGTCGCAGGGAGACTTTGCATATAGCCTAGAGGCGTGGACATAAGGAGTCCCCTTCATTGCAGTTTGGAGGTGAAGTGAAAACAGTACCCCTCCTTCAGCCCTTCCCTCCACCCCTGCACAGGTCCGGGAAGAGATAAAGCCTGGATCCCCCTTAGCAGGAGCCAAGTTGTAACAACTGGCCTTGACCGTGACATTTGATTCTGCTTCTGGCTGTGCCATACTTTCTCCGCCACTACCAGGTGGTATTGGGTCCACTGCGGAGAGAAGAGCTAATAATTCAGAGCCCTGGTAGTATATATGTATGGGCATGATAGCTGTTTTCATAGATATCGTAAAATATCAGAGCTGCTGACAGTCCATCAGTGTGGCTAGTTAAAACCCAGTTTGAGTCTCGGCTTGAAAATGCAAGAATCAGAAAGACGTTGAGTGAAGCACCCTGATGGTTTTCTCCTTGCCCTGGGACAAGAGGGATCCCCCACCACGGTGAGCGTGTGGTTGGGTGGCGGGACCTGGACGGGGTGGGACCCGCGTGGGATGTGTCTGCTGTTCTCCCTGAGCACCCGAGGGCCCGGGGATCATGGGGAGCCAGCGACCAGCTCAGGTGAGGCAGCCTCACCAGCCCTGTAGCTCCCCACCTTATAGCTTTTGGTCTGGAGCCCGTTTCCTGCCCTCCCAAACACTCTGAGAGAGGCTGGGTTGGAGTCCTGGAGCACTACATTTCCAACTTCGTGACCCTGGCCAGGTCATTTAACCTCTCTAAACCATTCGGAGCCAAAATGGTTGGCTCCAGGCCATGGGGGTTACTTTAGGGAGGCAGTAAATCCCACAGTGGACCATCTGTCAGAACCAAGTGCTGGACAGCATTGCTGGGTTTTTCATCCTATTTACTCCTCACACTCTTCTGCAGAATGTCCTTCTCCTCATTTTACCGGCGAAGGAGTTGAGGTCTCTATATATGGGGAGACGGACACTCTTGTTCCTGGAGCAGCTGTTACTCCCCAGCCCCCTGTAGAAATTCCTGGACTGGTGTGCTGGGACCAGGGGAGGAAAGAGAGGCCCCCAAGGTAGCTCTGGCTGGGGGCTAAGGTCCCCTTCACCTGGAGTCTTGGTCTGAGGAACGGAAGTGGGACCCTGGGCAAGGTGGGTCGCCTGCAGGGCCTCACTTTTCCCATCTGTAAAATGTATGTGAATGTGTCTGCCCGATCCTCAGTGGACGTCCCAGAGGTCTAGAGAGATACCAGAACGTGAACTGGTTGGGAGTGGGGGAAGTCTCCCTTAATTCTGGGAAGTCTCCTCAGGCAACCCCCTTTCCAAGAAGGCACCCACATCTTTTTTTTTAAAGTTTATTTATTTATTTTGAGAGAGAGAGACAGTCAGTCCCAAGCAGGGTCCACACTGTCAGCACAGAGCCCAACATGGGGCTCGAACTCACAAACTGAGAGATCATGACCTGAGCCGGAATCAAGAGTCAGATGCTTAGCTGACTGAGCCACCCAGGTGCCCCAGCACCCACATCTTAATAACAGAACAACACTTATTGGGGCTGTGATAAGAGACTTGCTTTTGTCTCAGTGATTCCTGATAGCAGGCCCCCTGGGAGGCACTCTTTCGCCCCCATTTCAGAGGTGGAGAAACGAGAACAATAAAATGAAAAGTGACTTGCCCAAGGTTACCTAGTGAGTAAGGAAAAAGAGAAGGAGCTGGGGTGTCAGAGATCTGGGTTTGGCTTTCATTCACACTAAGAAACCTTTTCCCAGCTACTCCCCCAGTTCTGTATCTGTCTTATTGTCCCAGTGTGCAGTTTTCTGAGGTTGGGGCACATAAACCCCAGTCTTGTTGAAGCCTGGCCACCTGCCCTATTTCAGAGAGAAGCAGGCCAAAGGACTGAGCCCCCCTCCCAGTATGGGAAGCTTCCCAGAAGACTCCTGGGCCTCCACACTGGAGGGAAGGAGAGGAGAGAGGGCCAGGCAGGTGGCGAGATGACCTGGCAGAGAGCTGGGTCACTGCAGGGTTTAGCAGTGTGGGTACCACTGCGGATGCCCTGCTGGGCTCCTGCTGTGGTTAGCTTGTATTCCTAAGGCCAGGGTCCGACTCTTGGCTCCTTTTCCCTTAGGGAAGCTGAGAGAAATCTCCTTTGCGGACCTGAAACCCAGAGGTCATTTCAGGGAGAGAAATCCCGAGGCCCCACTGTCTTCCCTGACCCAGCAAGATTGCGCCTTCAGGAGCCTGAGTTGGCACAGCAAGGCCCCTCAGTCTGCGGATCCCAAGTGGTGCTCCCCAACTCCAGGAGAAGGAATCCTGCTGAGCTCCAAATAAGAAAATCAGTTCGGACGCATCAAGGGAAATTAGATTTGGTTAGGGTGGCAGGGACCCCGGGGACAGGAGAGAACGGAGCTCTGTGCTACTCCATCCAGGAGAAACTCTATCAGAGGGCGAAAATCTGCATTGGGCCTGGAACAATTCAGACTGATTGTCCAAGTCTTGGAGAAACAGCTTAGTTCTCCAGAGCTCGGTCTGCAGAGACGCGGCGCAGAGCGGTGCTGGCTACCTGGGACTGTGCGGGGGGAGGGGGGGGAGGGGGGACGCTATGAGAATAGGTTTCAAATAGTCCTTTCCTTCAGCCTGCCGCAGATGTGGCTTCATTTTTGCTCTCCCAAGTCGAGGAAATAAACTCCGGAGTCCGTGACAGAAACGATTTTAAGAGGCCCTTAAGGGGCCTTGCTCTTGGGCAACCTCTTTCCTTGGTGTTCCCCAAAGTCCGTGCGCGCTCCTGGCGGCTTTGTGAGGCGGCGCAGCGGCATTACTGTTATCTGCGTTTTAGAGGGTTGCAAAGGGAGGTTTCCAAGGGAAGGGAATTCGCCGATGCCTGGTCCAGGGCCCCTCCCCCAGCCGCAGGCTTCTAGGGCGTGGGACTGGAGGGGGGCCCGCGCGCAGGCTGAACTCCCAGGCTCTGAGGCGGGGCTGGAGCTGTCCATACAGTGGTGCTGAAACGCGGGCCCCCTCTGCTGGGGTCACAGAGTGTGCTTGCTCAGCCACACCCTGGGCTCGCCTTTCCGCCTCTGAAACGGGCTCCTAGGGCATCGAGGTGGACGATTCTTCATGGAAGGAAAGTAGTCCACGCCATCAATTATTCCCCCTTCAAACCTCCATATCCACCTACTGGTCTCACCACTTCCCCTGTCACCCCCTTAATCCATTCCTCACTCAGCACCAGAGAAGTTTTTTTTTTTTTTTTTTCCCAAGAGGCAAATGTCATCATATTCAAAGTCTTCATATGGTTTCCCATATAATTCAGAGTAAAATTTAAAGTTCTTGCCACAGCCAAGAGAGCTCTTCCCCTCAATGACTTGGCCCCTGCCTACTTCTCCCACCTTAAACACCTATCAGGATGGGCAGTGGTTGGTGAGTGAACTGGTTGATTTCTTACGTATTCTGAAGACAGAGCTCTTATGAGTTGCTGAGGGGATGGAGGTGGGATGTGAGAAGAAAAATGGAGTCAAGGATGATGGGGGTGGGGTGGGGTTTGATTTGAGCTACTGGAAGATGGAGTTTGTCTTTCCTGAACTGGGAGAGTAAGTGGAGGAGTAGAATTTTTTTTGGGGGGGGGGATATCAGCTTGACTCTGAAATTTGGGAGGCCTGGGGTGCCTGGGTGGCTCAGTCGGTTGAGCGTCCGACTTCAGCTCAGGTCACGATCTCACGGTTCATGAGTTCGAGCCCCGCGTCAGGCTCTGGGCTGATGGCTCAGAGCCTGGAGCCTGCTTCCGATTCTGTGTCTCCCTCTCTCTCTGCCCCTCCCCCATTCATGCTCTGTCTCTCTCTGTCTCAAAAATAAAAATAAACATTAAAAAAAAAAAAAAAGAAATTTGGGAGGTCTGTTAGATAGTTGGCGGCAGGAGGGAGGATAGGGAAGGCCTAGAGACAACTGGATATATAAGCCTGGCATTCAGGGGAGAGGTCCAGGCTGGGAGTTGTCACCTTATAGACCTTATGTAAAACCGTGAGGCAAGATGAGATCACTATGGATTCAGTGTAAAAGGAAGAAAAATGTCCTAAGGCCTGAACACTGGGATACTCTGATTTTGAAGGGAGGAAGATGAGGAGAATCTAGTAAAGAAGATCAAGAAGGAGAGTCTTTAGGAGGAGAACAAAGAAAGTAGTGTCCTTGAGGCCAGGAGGAGGAAGTCTTAAGAAGGAAGGAGAGATCAGAAGTGTCCAATATGCTGACAGGTCAGCTTAGATGAGGATTGAGAATTGAACCCTTGGATATAGACTTGAAGAGGTCCTTTTTAGGAAATTGGGCTATGGTGGGGGGGTGGTGATTAGAGGGGAGACCAAGAGAGAATGGGAGGAAATAGTAGCTGGTGTTGACAAACTCAGGGCAGGCTAAGGAAGAGAAAGATGGACTGGGAGCTGTCAGGGAGGCCAAAAGGAAGGAAGGAACCCCAAGGGATAGTGAAGCACTGGGCTAAACATCTTCAGCCAGGTAAGTGCCCTGTTGGCAGACTACACCCTCAGTCTTCCACATGCTTCTAAAGTCCAGTTCTAAGGTTCAGTCTTTGCCTTAATAAGACATCCAGGGTACATATGTTTAAGGGGGTTTTCATTTTCTTCTTTATTTGAACTCAAGGTCCCAGCTGGCAAAATGATTTGACATTCCCTCTTCTGAGATCAGAACTTCACAGCCCCTTCCCTTGTGGAGACCAGATTGGGGCTGGTGCTGGGCACATTCTTGCCTCCTGACAACCAGTGAGTCTGAGTCCAAGTGGCCTTGGACCACATGCCCTTTGGCAGCCTGTACTCCTGAACTCAAGGCCCTCCAGAGTCACCTTCCTTGCTCAGTCTGCCCTTGGGAAAGCAACTGACACCTCTTTTAACCTTAGTTTTCAAGTCGGGAAAGACATAATACCCCTAAATGTTGTCTGGCTTTGCTTGGCTGGTCATTTATGCAGATGGTAGTGGCATTCCTCTCAGGGATCCAGGCTCAGGGAGAGTGCCATGTCCCCGACAGCCAGTGGGGACTCTAGGACCAGGGTGGTCCCCAAACAACCCTGATGAGCAGCCTTGAGAAGCAGAGGCAGGCTGTCTAGCTCGGTATCTGCGTTTGGAACAATGGCTGAGAATTCAGTGTCTGGAGGGGGAGGGTAATGCCCCCGGTCTCAAGCACCAAGGGCAGAGACAAGGTGAACCTTGTGCTCTCAGGTGCCTGGGGCCACAGTAGGGAAGTGGAGTGAGGACAGAAGATGGACTCATGTGGTCTCCTTGGATGCTGCCTTGCCTCTTCGGCCTCTTTTGAGGTGCTCTGCGCCCCCTCCTGATATCATGGAGGAACTGCAGAGCCAGGCCAGTGCAGCTCCCAGGCCCCGTGGATGTGTGTGTTGTCCTGGGGCTACCAAGGGAGCTGCTGAGGGACTGAGGTGTCTGAGGACATGCTTGCCCATCCTGTTCCTGCATGGACCATGCCTCCTAGCATGATGTCTCCAGGACTGTCCCTTGTCCCATAAAACATCTATATATACAGGCTACAGCCTAGTAATGCAAGTGTAGTGTGAACACCAGTGGGGAGCCAGGAGTCCCTGCTGGGCCACTGTGTGACCTTGGGTAACTCACTGCCTGTCTCCAAGTCTCAGTCTTCTCATTGGTCGGATGGAGGCAGAAGAACAATTGGAATCCATCATCAGAGGCTGAAAAGTAGCCCAAGCTTGCCTCCCGCTGGCATATGGAAGGCCAGCACATCCCCAGCTCAGGTCTTTCTTTATCCCTAGACAGCAAAATGCTTCCTCCTTCCCCAGCCGAAGTCTGAATGCACACCCTTTCCTGTCTATCCTGGTCACACCTTCCTCTCTGTCCCTAAGAAGGCTTTAGAGAGGAGGCAGTGTTATAATTAAATGGAGTAGAGGCCAAATGGCATTCCAGGCGTGGGTAAAGGCATGGAGCGATGGCAGCATGGCTGATCCGGAGAATGGCCAGTGGCCTGGTGTGGCTAGAACGAAGGGTACGAGGGAAAGCAATGGAGCCAGATCCTGCAGGGCCTTATAATCCATGCTCACAAATTTGGAGCTCATGATGAAGGCAGTAGGGAGCCATTGAAGGATTTAGATATGGTTAGGGGCGCCTGGGTGGCGCAGTCGGTTGAGCGTCCGACTTCAGCCAGGTCACGATCTCGCGGTCCGCGAGTTCGAGCCCCGCGTCAGGCTCTGGGCTGATGGCTCGGAGCCTGGAGCCTGTTTCCGATTCTGTGTCTCCCTCTCTCTCTGCCCCTCCCCCGTTCATGCTCTGTCTCTCTCTGTCCCAAAAATAAATAAAAATATAAAAAAAAAATAGATATGGTCAGAAGTTGTAGGTTGGAAATATTACTCTGGGGTAGTATGAAGAAGGACTGAAAGGTTTGTGGCAAAGCCTTCAGGTCAGTTCCCTTTCCCTATGGCTGGCCCCGGTGAACACTGCATTTCCAACCTCTCTTCCAGCCAGGTATGGACATCTGACTAAGTTCTGGGCAATTGAATAGAAAAGCAAGAAATATCTTGTGCACCTTTTAAGGAGTGTCCCTGAGGGGTATGTGTTGTGGCGTGGGGTAGAGCCTGTTAATCTTGCTTGCTTCCTGCTGGCTTTAATGTGCGTTGGTGGCTGGCACCTGGACCTCCTGATCTGATCTAGTTAGGCTGATGTAAGCGTGCTCAGTGGGCAAGGCCAGGGCAAGATGAAGGCTGCCATTTTTGGTCAACGGCTAGACTCTGCCATTGCAGTGTATTCTCAGGTACCTGAGCCTTTTGCCCACCTATTCTAAAACTGGTGGCAACTGGGCCTCCTCCCCTGCTTCTTTCCCCACGTTCCTGACCGTTTGCTCTCTCCCGGAGGAGGTCTTTCACAGGGGCATCCACTTAGTGAAAACAGGAGCAGCTAATATTCACTGAACACTCACGATGGGCAGGCACTGTCCTCAGGGCTTTGCATGGATAATCACATTTATTATCTCTTAACCTTCGTGCCATCTTGCCTCTGAAACCACACCAGGGTGAAGACAACAGGAAGGTTCTGGTGGAGTTAGGAGTCATTACTGAACAGAACTGATGAGGCTGTCAGGCCCCTGCCCCCACTCCTGACCCCCTTGAATCACCTTCCCTGTTCTAGATGAGAAACCAGGCTCAGAGATGTGAAGTAAGTGACTCAGGGTCACACAGCTGGAAAGTAGCAGATAAGAAACTCCAAGTCTTTGGGCTCAAGAGAAGCAGGTGACCCGTGAACTTCATCTCCAGTGGAGGGATTATGAGGGTAGCTTTGGAGCCAGAGTGCCTGTGTTGAAATCCCAGCCCTCCCACGGGCTTAGTCTCTCTGTGCCTCAGTTTCCTCATCTGAAAAAGTACATGCCTCATAAGATTACTGTGAAGATTAAAAGACATAATGCATATAAATCGCTTAGCATAGTAGGTATTATTGTTACTCTGCTGTTGTTGTTATTAGTATTACCATGGGTCTGAGCCCCTCCCCTGGCCATGCCAGGGAGAATCAGGAGGTAAAAAAGAAAGCCTTGCTGGAGGCCAAAGGACAGAGGAGGGGCCGCGTGACTGCTTGGGCTGGCGGGCAATTTAGTAGAGGAGCTCATTTGGTGACTCCGTCGCCGAGTTAATTAAAGATGGCCGCTAGGGGTCATTGCCATGGCGACAATTAGGCTGGGAAGGAGCCTCATTAAGGTGCGGTTTTAACAAGGCCCGTTGTTTTTAACCTGGGCTCTTGTAAAGGAGGAATTCTTCAGCTTGCTTCCTTTTCTCCTTTTTTGTTTTTCGGGTCCATTTCTGGAGACTCTGGGGGAGGACAAGGCAGAAGAGAATTCCTGTGTTCAGTCCCTCTGAAGAATCCACAGGGCAACAGGCTTCCTCTCCTGGTTGCCATCCTCAAATCTGAAAGGAGGCCTGAGTCTCCGAGGTGTAGAGAGGGAGGGAAGGGTGGAGGTGACCAAGTCAGGGCAGGAGGTGAGGAAGGAGGATTTTATTAAACATGGAACTAGAGGCCTTTCCTGGAACTTAGAAAGGTCCCTTCTGCCACCCAGGCTGCTCCCTAACCTGCACAGGAGCACCAAGCCTGTTTCTTTAGAGAGGAAGGAAGAAAGGGAGGGACGGACGGAGGGAGGGAGAAAGAAGGAAAAGAGAGAGGGAGGAAGGAAGGAGGTTCAAGACCCCTCTTAATTCCAAGCACTTAAAAAGTGTATTTACTTTTCCTATTTCCATAATAAAATAGGCTCGCTGAGAAAATATAGAAATTTCGGAAAAGGCCACAAAGAAAATACCCCTTACAGTCCTGCTCCAAACTTACAGACTTTTAACAATTTTGGGAGAGGCAAGAACTGAGCAGAGGCTACACAGGCAGCTGAATTGAGGGGAGGGGAATATTTTTCCATTTATTCCCTTTTTTATCATTTGAATTTTTAACAGAAGAATGTCAAATAAAACCAAGTTAAAATAGCACATAATGCAACATTTTCCTATACATTGAGGTGCAGTATACGTTTTTCTCTACAAAAGCAGGGGTCTTATGTACCTACAGTTTTGAAACCTGAATTTATTACTTCAAGATAATAAGATATCGTGAATGCTTTGCTGGGATGTTACATTTTCTTCCTGACTTTTTTTTTTTTTTTAAAGTAGGTTGTAAAAAATATTCTGTCTGTACAAAGGGTAGACAGAAAGGTAAGCCTCCTACCTGGGGCCCCATTCTTGGTTCCCCCCCTACAGAGGCAACCACTAACACGTTTCTTTTGTGTCTGTCTAGAGATATTGTAAGGGTGTACGAGCACACTTTCTTCCCCGTATCTGTTTTGTGCAACAAAGTTAGCACACTGTACAACTGTTTTGCATCTCACATTTTTCACTTTACAGTAATCTTGGAGATGGTTCCATAGCAGCATGTACAGAGCTGTCTTGTTTTTGTTTGTTTATTTTGAGAGAGAGAAAGACAGCAGGGGAGGGGCAGAGAGAGAGGGAGAGAGAGGCGCCTCTCAAGGTGTCCCTTGAGTTTGGAACCCTAAAGGAGATTTGTTAATTCAAAGAGTATTACCCCATCATTTTAATGTTGTTGTTTTTTTTTTAACATTCCAGAATATCCCATAATATGCCTGTGACATATTTAACAACTCTTTATGGTTTGACATTTAAACTGTTACCATTTTTGGCACCTGGGTGGCTCAGTCGGTTGAACGGCCGACTTCGGCCCAGGTCATATCTCACGGTTTGCGAGTTCGAGCCCCGCGTCGGGCTCCGTGCTGACAGCTCGGAGTCTGGAGCCTGCTTCTGATTCTATGTCTCCCTCTCTCTCTGCCCCTCCCCCACTCATGCTCTGTCTCTCTCTGCCTCAGAGATAAACATTAAAAATTTTTTTTGAACTGTTACCATTTTTCACAGGGGATTACCCACCATAATCTTTGAGGAGCCCACAGTCTGCTGGCAGAGACAGACAAGCGAGGAAGCCCTATAATGACACATTGCATAGCTGCTGTGCGGGCGATGTGTCCAGGAGTGGCACAGCCCGGTTTGCAGAAGTCAGGGAGGAACTGGGCTGGAGGTGGGAGGCAGGAGGGTGGCAGGGCCTTGGGCAAAGGCCCTGAGGTATGAGATCCTTGGCAGGCTGGACCTGGGAGTCTTTAGGTGTGAACAAGAGGTGCTTCTGGCCCTTCAGGGGCTCACAGGGGTGGTCTTGGATATGCTTTCATGCCCAGAATTTGGCATAGTGGTCAGCATTCGGTGGATATTTATGGATGGATAAGTAAGTGGGGGATAAAGGCAGAGGGGCTGGAGAAGTGGGCAGGGGCATGGCTTTGATGGCCATGCTGACAGTTTGAACTTCATCAGGTCAGGGGTGGGGTCCCCCTGAAGGCCCTCAAATGGAAGCAGGCACAGTCAGATCTGCTCCCATGGAAAGGTTCCTCTGGGAGCCCAGGTAGAATCCGGAAGGCCACATAAACTGTAAACCAGGTGTGGGACACTGTAGTACTGTTTCCCTATAGGTAGTGCCCATCCCTTCATGCATGCTCCCTGCAGGAAGATTATATATCCCAACCCTTTGCTGCATGTCTGGTGAACATGGGCATGGCCACAAGACCCGTTTTGACCAATGAAATACAAATGGAAGGGATATGTGACATTTTTCAGGAGCAGCTTTAAGGGGCAGCGAGTTTGGGTTTGGGCATGTTCTTGGTGGTCGTGGAAGCATGGGGTCAATATGGAGCTCCCTTCGGCCTGCATCCCTGGGTGATTATAATGAACAGAGGTCCCTCACCGACCTACAGTGGGCATATAAACATGAATGAGGAGGGGCGCCTGGGTGGCTCAGTCGGTTAAGCGGCCGACTTCGGCTCAGGTCATGATCTCGCGGTCCGTGAGTTCAAGACCCACGTCGGGCTCTGTGCTGACAGCTCAGAGCCTGGAGCCTGTTTCGGATTCTGTGTCTCCCTCTCTCTCTGACCCTCCCCCGTTCATGCTCTGTCTCTCTCTGTCTCAAAAGTAAATAAACGTTAAAAAAATTTTTTTTAAATAAAAAATAAACATGAATGAGGAAAAATGATGTTTCAAGCCACTAAGGTATGGGGGATGTTACTGTAGCATAACAATGCTATGTGGACTGATCCACGGTGAAACTGTACCAGAAAATTCCCAAGTCCCTTCCAGATGTGTGTAACAGGCCATGATTCTGCCAAGCGGACTTTCCTGTGGTTTGTGTTGAGTCTACTCTTGGTTAACCCAGGGACACTCAATCTCAACTTCTTATGGAGACCTAGAATCATGGCTTTTCTGCTAGACCCACTTTGAGCCCCGAGAACATTTCTCAGAGGTGGAGGAAAGCCTATGGCATAAGTCTCCAGAAGCTGCTGTCCCTTCTGAGACATAGGTCCTGGTGACATTTAGAAGGTCAGAAATATCAATAGCCATGTTGATATCAACAGTGAGAGGAGAGGGTTTCCTTGCTCACCAGGGTTCCCTCTTTCTGAAGGGGAAACCAAGGCTTCAGTGCTATCTTAACCTCCTCCTGCCATTGTCCCCAAAAGTTGGTTGCTGCTGCCTTCCTACTAGGAACCCGTATCTCCAGAGCTGGAGGTCCAGAGGAAGGATGTCCTTGCACATCATAGCATCCGGCCCAGGGATGTCACTAAGGACCCAACTTCATCCTCCACATTGGCTTTATCCTTGGAAGCACTCCCATTTCACGATCACAAGGTAGCATCCAGTGGCCATAAGGGTCGTGTGATTCCCCGCTTGTTCACGCCAAAGATGAGAGGAAAATGCTCAACCCAGTCCATGGATTCATAGTCATCATCAGGACAGATGGCACCAGCTGGCCCAGACCAATGGTTCCCAGTCCCATCAGGCCTGGTGCCTGCTTTGCATAATAAATATTACTAGCCTAATGAAATCTGTAGAAATTAAAACCCACTTAGGCATATAACTGCAAAAAAAGCACCCCAAAAATCCAAAAACCAAAGACCAAAACACCAATACAATATACACCAATACAATACCCTAAAGAGTATAAAAGAAAAACAAAATGAAATGTATAGTGAAATAATATGTAGGTCAAGATGTATGCTCAGGTGTAAGTATTCTAAAGGACAATGAGATACCTTTACCTCCATATAAAATCTCCATGAACATGGCAGTGATGGATGCAAACAGATACAGGTGGATTGTTTCGGTGACTAAAATGCTACCTCGTGCGTGTTTGTGTTTACCTAATAACGCTTGGGAAGATTTCTCAATGTACACAGTGTTTGTTGTGCTGTGGTATATATTTGATATACATATTAAAGCTGCACAAAAACTTCTCTGTTAACATGTAAAGTGGAATTAGATTCTAGGCTCAGATTTTTTTTACCTACGTCTCTATTTAGCGGGACATTTAAAAGTCTTGTGGGATTTAGGCCAAAGCTTTGTTATCCCAAATGTCAGGAATTCTAGCCCCCACCCAAGCTTACCAAATATCTTCAGTGCCCCCATCATTATGACAAACAAAAATGTCCCACAGAAATAGAAGTACCCGTAGGGATGCTGCTGTCCCTATGGAAAACCTCTGGTCTGATCCAATCAGGAATCCTTTGGTGTGGAGTGGGGTGGCTGCCTGAACAAAACTGGAGTTCTTCTGGCAAGAAGGAGGAGGGGCGGAGGTACTGGAGTGACCCAGTGTTCACATTAGGCCTCAAGCCCAGCTGTTTCTCATAGGATTCATGGGTTCCCTTCCTGGGATTGAAAAATCTTAGAAGATACACAGAGGGGCTCTTAGGAGAAAGTTTCCTCAGCTCTCTCTCGTGTGTGTGTGTGTGTGTGTGTGTGTGTGTGTGTGTGTGTGTGTGTGTGGTTTCTGAATGTCACAGAAAATACATTTCTCAGCCAGAGAGAGGCCAGGACAGGGTAGGCTGGTCCTGTACCCACTGAGAGAGAATAAACCTCCTTTCCCTGACTTCTTCCAAAACACCGACACTCGGATTTGTGTAGCTCCTCCTGTCCTATAAAACCCCTTTCCTGCTGTTAACTCACTGTACCCTTGCCTTCTGTTGGATTACTCATCTTTTAAAAAATTAATTTGTTGAAACTCTTTATATATTATAGATACTATTCCTTTTATTTATGTTGTTGATGTTTTCTGCCACTTATCACTGTTCATTTAACTTCATTTAAGGCATTTTTTTTTTTTTTGCCTCATGTAAGTTTTTGATTGTTATGTAATCAAATCTGGAGATCCATTACTTTGTGTACATTAGGATTCTAAGGCTGGACGAGCTGGTGGTTTTCATGTATTGATGTGAAGGAGGCCCGCTGGGACAAGAGAACTGTGTGATGGGAAGGCTAACTCACAGGCCTGCAATATAGGTGGTTCCTTGAGCCTTCCTGGGTCAGGCAACTGTCCTGGAGCTTATACCAAGACCTTCTCTCCACTCTTCTCCCCAGAAAGTACAGCCATGTGCAGGACCTGGGATTCCTTATAGAGCCATGAGTGGTTGACAGTTCTGCCTGAGGAGGGCTGAGGGATCCCCCAGAGGTGGCTTTGCGAGTGGGACACGCAGGGCATCAGTGGCCCAGTGAAGGCCACCAAAGACTGGGAGGGAGAGGAGGTGGGGTGAATCTCAGTGCTGCAGCTAACTGGCTGTGTGGCTTGGGGCAATCTCTGCCTCTCTCTGGGCTCAGCTTCCTCTTCTGCCCAAGGAGGGGCTGGCCATCATGATGGTCTCAAGGTTCCCTTTCATGGCAGATATCCTACCTTGTTTCTCCATACATTCCTTCCTGGAAAGAGCCCCGCTGCTGGGAGCTGCCTCATTTGGGGCAGGAAGGGGCCTCAATGTGAAGATATCTGGAAGGATCTGTAGTCGCAGAAACTTGCTCCTGACCTGGGTGTGGCTTCTGAGTCTCCCTGGGGCCTGGCTTCAGCCCTGGAGGTATAGAATGCACGCAGGTCCTAGAGGGCTCCCCTGGGGCTTCCCTTTTCTGATACCAAGCCTATTAAGGTGCAGTCCCATTGAACATAATTTACCCTGTGTGTTGTGTGGTGACTGGCTGGTATGGAGTTCTATTCCATAGACAGCTTATTAAACATTTGTCCATTTGGATTTTGCACTTTTCTTTTAAAAATCGGGAAGCAATATTTTTGGTTTTCATGACCCTTATATTTTTGTAGCCCCAGAAAAGCTCATAAGCTGAACACTGTGCCTGTCACCAGGCTGGAGACTCCCAGCCCTGTGCTCACACCCACCCCCAGCCTCCCTGCTTGGCCCAGGTCCCCCCATTTCTCTCCAGGACCAATGCCTCAGTCTTCTGCCGGCCTTCCTGCCTCCAGTCTGTCTCTCCAATTCATCCTATACAACACAACCAAAGAGACCTTAGTTTGTTTGTTTCTTTCTTTCTATCATAGAGACTTTACAATGTAATAATTTCTGTTTATTTTTCAGAAAGGTGATTCAGTCCATGGCTCAAAATTCAATATGACCAAAATGTACACAGTGGAAGTCTCCCTCCATCCCTGTGCCCAGCCAGGAGTCCTGTCCCTAGAGGAAACCAATGTCCCTCATTGTGGTATATCTTGCAGATATAGTCTATGAATACTCATGACTGGTTGTATACATATTGTTTATTTTGGGAGTCTCCTCCATTTTTTTGAACACAATGGAAGAAGACTACTTTCTAAGTGTACTCCCTTTTTTTTTCCAAAAAATTTTAATATCTATTTCTGAGAGAGTGTGTGAGTGGGGGAGGGCAGAGAGAGAGGGAGGTACAGAATCTGAAGTAGGCTCCAGGCTCAGAGCTGTTTGCATAGAGCCTGACTTGGGCCTTGAACTCACAAGCCATGAGATCATGACCTGAGCTGAAGTCAGATGCTTAGCTAACTGAGCCACCCAGGTGTCCCTCTAAATGGCCTTCCAACCAGACCGTTGGGTGGCTCCCTTTTGTCCCAACTGGGAAAGACCAAGCTCTAAAGGCTGGGACTGAAGGCCCTCCATGGCCAGTCCCCCTTCTGACTCCCCAGTATGCTTGCTCACCTCCAGGCCTGTGCACGCCTCTACCTCTGGTCAGAACACATGTCCCCTGCTCCTGGCTCCTGTAGTTTCTGAGGCTTCAGTTTCCCTGGCTCTGCTCGCTGCACTGGCAGTATCTTTCCTGCCCGTGGAAACATGCAGTGCAACCACTGGCCACTGTCCCTGTCGGCTTCCCTGTGAGTCTCCCCCCGCCAAGCTATGCCCTACTTGGGGACGACAGGCTGCAACTTACCCATCTGGAATCCCAGGGCCGCGCACGGTGCCTGGCACAAACTGGGCCATCCGCAATCTTCGCTCAGTGGGCTAGGAAGGGGCCCTTAGGCGCTTTGCCACAGCGGCACCTCGTGGTAGACCTCGGAAGTGCAGCGAGGAAGAGACCTTGGGGCGAGACGGGGTGGGAGTTCCGCAGGCTCCAGAGAGCCCTCTGGGGTCTGAGTCGGAGGCATCTCCTGTCCGTCAGCTCCAGACGCCAAAGGCGCCCAATCAGGGCAGAGCCCGGTGGTCGGTGACCCACCTTCACTAGGACTGCTGTCCACTGAGACCTACCCACCCACTCTATGATCAGTGGCTTGGGGCATTTAGCAGTGTGTGTGTGTGTGTGTGTGTGTGTGTGTGTGTGTGTGTGTGTGTGTGTGTGTGTGTGATGTAGTGTGTGTTTTCGAGGCATAACTAGCATACACCCTGAGCAGATACTTAACACCATCCCTCTTCTAGAAGACAAAATTATTGGCAGTAATTTCAATAATCATGAAATGAATGGCAGTAAATAGATGGCAAGGAGCCAAAACTTTCTTTTATTGAATTTCATCTATAAGGTCAGGCCATTTAAAAAGAAATGAAATTACCAATACAATAACCATGGTAGTGCAAAAAAGGAAAAAATGGACACATACTTTTATATTATTTGTATTATTTGTATTTTTTTTAATGTTTATTTATTTTTGAAAGAGAGAGGGAGACAGAGTGTGAGCAGGGGAAAAGCAGAGAGAGAGGGAGACACAGAATCTGAAGCAGGCTCCAGGCTCTGAGCTGTCAGCACAGAAGCCAACGCGGGGCTCGAACTCACAAGCTGTGAGATCATGACCTGAGCTGAAGTCAGATGCGTAACTGAGCCACCCAAGCACCCCTATATTATTATTTTTAAAGGGGGGGGGGACATATCCCTATATATTGGTCTGTCCCAGTAATGAGTAAAATTACACTAGAATTAAATAGGAACAATTTAAAAAGAAGAAACTTCCATTTTATTATTAAACTTTTTTTTTTTTAATTTTTTTTTCAACGTTTTTTATTTATTTTTGGGACAGAGAGAGACAGAGCATGAACGGGGGAGGGGCAGAGAGAGAGGGAGACACAGAATCAGAAACAGGCTCCAGGCTCCGAGCCATCAGCCCAGAGCCTGACGCGGGGCTCGAACTCACGGACCGTGAGATCGTGACCTGGCTGAAGTCGGACGCTCAACCGACTGCGCCACCCAGGCGCCCCTATTAAACATTTTTTTAATGTTTGTTTATTTTTGAGAGAGAGAGAGAGACAGAGCACAAGTGGGGAAGGGGCAGAGAGAGAGAGGGGGAGACACAGAATCTGAAACAGGCTCCAGGCTCTGAGCTGTCAGCACAGAGCCAGACGTGGGGCTTGAACTCATGAACCGTGAGATCATGACCTGAGCCGAAGTCAGACGCTTAACTGACTGAGCCCCCCAAGCCCCCCAAGAAACTTCCATTTTATTTTATTTATTTTTATTTATTTTTTAAAACGTTTATTTTTTTGATAGAGACAGAGCATGAGCAGGAGAGGGGCAGAGAGAGAGAGGGAGACACAGAATCCAAAGCAGGCTCTAGGCTCTGAGTTATCAGCACAGAGCCTGATGCAGGGCTCGAACTCACGAACCGTGAGATCATGACCTGAGCTGAAGCCGGACGCTCAACTGACTGAGCCACCTAAGTGCCCCAAGAAACGTCCATTTTAAACAAATTGCTCAAATTCAGTAAAATATTGTCTATTTAATCTAAAATTTGCACTTTCTGAACAAAACTATTATAGCCTCAGAATTCACTCTCTGGTTCACTGTTTAATATTTTATTTATTTGTTTTATATATTTATATATGTATGTATTTGTTTATATTTCTCTTTTTAATGTTTATTTATTTTGAGAAAGAGAGCAAGCATGGCAGAGAGAGAGCGAGAGAGACTCCCAAGCAGGCTCTGTCAGACCTGAGCCAAAATCAAGAGTCGGCTCTTCAACTGACTGAGCCACCCAGGAGCGCCTATTGCCTTATTTTAAAGATTTTATTTTTAAGTAATCTCTCCACTCAACGTGGGGCTCGAAGTCTCCACCTCGAGATCGAGACTTGTATGCTCCACTGACGGAGCCAGCCAGGAGCCCCTGTTTAAAATTTTAAATACAAGTAAAACTAAGTGATTCAAGTCCTGTTCTTCCAAGTCCACTGTCACAGAGCTAGGGTTTGGAGACAAACCACACTTGAGGTCACTCGGACACTTTCGACCATCGGAACCTGCCTGGGGGCCAGTGTGGAGGTAGGAGCTGTTGAAATTAATGCCCACGGAGAATACGGGATTAAGTAAAGGATAAGCAATAGAAATGTGCTGACTTGAATTCTACATATTTATTATCAAAGCCAACAGGCTAAGACACCAAAGGACCCATGTTGTAAGATTCCTCCTATATGAGGAAGCTAAAGTAAGCAAATTCACGCAAACAGAAAGGAGAAAGCGGTTCCCGGGAGCTGGGCAAGGAGGAATGGGTGTTATTGTTGAAGAGGTACCGAGTTTCTGTTTGGGACGATGAAAAAGTTCTGGAAATAGGTGGTGGTGGTGGTGGTTACACAACAGTGTGGATGTGCTTAATGTCACTGAATTGTACGCTTTAAAACGGTTAAAATATCCTCAGTAAAAAAATACCAAAAAAAAAGGTTACTATGGTAAAGTTTATGGTATCTCTGTTTTACCACAATGAGATGAACGAATGAAGTGAAAACAATATGAAAAAAATATGAAAAGAAACCCCAACGGGTTAGAATCAACAAAATAATTTTGGGAGGGGGAAGAGTGTCTTATCACTGACCTGCCTAAAGAGTTAGTGGTGCACGATGATGATAAAAAAAAAAAAACAATCTGAAGGTGGGTTTTATTATTGTTTTTCAATTCTCTGTGTGTGGGGTACTCGCCTGCCCCCAGGTTGGGTCCCATAGGACACCCTTGGCGCGTTTATCTTTGTGGGTCTGTGGTGTTTGTCTTTGTCTGTCTGTGAGGTATCTGTTTTCGCTTTTGCAATGTGTACGCGTGTCTGTTTATGTCTCTCGGTGTGTATATTTGTGTGTCTGCGGTGTCTTGTGTAAGGATGAATGAGGTGATCAGGCCCCCATCCCAGCGCCCACCATGAGGCTCCAACAACTGTTTCCTGCCGTGTGCTTGTTTGTGAGCGTTCATCTTTGGGTCTCTGGCTCTCCCTCCACCTGAACACGGCTCTCCACAGGCTTCGGCGCGTGTGCCTTCCCGGGCCAGCAGGCCGAGCCTGTGAAAGGTCTTCAGAGCATTCGGTGAGTGGGTAGGGAGGTACGGAGGCAGAGGGCCAAGCGGGGCTGGGAATCCTGTAGTGTCGGAGTCAGGAGGGCACAGACTTGACCCACAAAGGGGGTGACACACTTCTCTTTCCAGCTCCGAGGTTCCCAAGGGGAGGCTGGGCGAGGGTGGTGGGAAACCTGTTTCCCTCCCCCCCCCCCCCCCCCCCCCCACTTCTCTGTCGCTGATGCTCTTTTGGGAGCCTTGGCTTTGGCCAACAGGGAAGAAAGGCTCCTTCTCTCTGGGCGGTGATAGGCCTGGCATGGGGCTGCCTGGGGAACAGAGTCCAGTGTCTGGCTCCAATAGGCATTCAGAAGCTCAGGGCCTGGAAGGCTCTGCCAGCTGCCGGAAAAAGGGGGTATTGTCCCTTCCTCACCCGAGCCACCAGGGCCTTCCCTCCGCTGCTCTTGGGGGTCCGGCCAAGTCCCGGCTCCCAGGGTGGGCTGTGATTCAGAGGTGCCCACGGTCGGGCCCCACGACCCGGCGCTGAGGGAGGAATCGCAGGTGTGGGCTTAAGGAATGGGCAGGGACTACTGATTCTCATTCAAGTGCCCGGGGGTAGCCAGAAGGACATCTGGATGCGGAACCACCCTCTGAACTATAGGAAGTCCTGTCGTAGGCCTGAGGGTGTGTGTCTGCACCAAGCAGCAGGGACACAGGGCCTCTCAGATGCTTTGGGGGCCACAGCTTCCATCTGTGTGGTCCAGCACAGCTCTGAAATTCTCCCTGTGGACTTCCAAGCCAGCAAGAAGCCACCAAAGTCCTTCACTAATCCAGAGTTCTGCTCCCCTGTGCGCTAATGAGCGTAGTAAACCCACTTCCTGGTGGGGGAGGCTCGTTGCTTCCACAGGATGGCTGGTGTGGATCCTGGGCCCACAGAGGACACAGCTCTGTTGAGAGCTCTGCCTTTGGGGAGTCCGTGAAGCTAATGAAGAATGACACTTCTGTTCTTTCAGCCATTAAAAATCAGGTGGCTGAAGGCAACATGGCACCCCGACTGGACCCTGGAACAAAGGACATGACTGGAACACTGGTGAAATCCAAATACATCTGGCGTTTAGTTCACGGTACCGTCTCAGCCCCTTAGCAGTGGTCACCGTTTCAGTTACTGGAGGTCAACCTTGGTCCCGAGCAGACGATCCTCTCTCTGACACATCGTCCGAAGGTCGGCAGTAGCCTAACGCTACGTCACAGCGCCTACGCCACTCACCTCCCTTCTTCTGTATCCCTGTATCATCTCACATTATCAGAGAAGAAGGGTGAGTATAGCACAGTAAGATATTTGGAGAGAGACAGACCACATTCACGTAACTTTTATTACAGTGGATTGCTCTAATTGTTCTAGGTTATTATTAGCGATTGCTGTTAATCTCTTACCGTGCCCGGTTTATAGATTAAAATTTCTCATAGGCATGTATGTATAGGAAAAAACATAGCATGTATAGGTTCAACCCATCCGTGGATTCAAGCATCCACTGGGGGTCTTGGAATGGACCCCCACGGATAAGGGGGCTGACTGTATCATACAAACATTACCTCGTTGATTTTGACAAATGAGCCATGGTTATAGAGGATGTTAATGTTTGGGGAATCTGAGTAAAGGGTACACCGGAACTCTGTACTATCTGCAACTGTTCTGTAAGTCCAAAGGAATTCCAAAAAAAAAAAAAAAGTTCCTTTGAAAAAGTGGATACTGTGGTACTGTGGAAGGAGCCCTCAGTGCCCATCACACCCCAGCCCATCACTTTTACTAAGACTGCTGGAAGCCTTTGTCTCAGCAGGACTTTCGGACACAATTAATTTGGAACACTCAAATAAGGGCCTAAGAAATACACAAAATGCCATTTACAGAGCATAGCCTATGTGTCGGGGCCGATGCCTATCGCCTCACGCAGTGCACGCCCCTGCAAGCACTGTTTCTATTCAAGCCCTGTTTAGAGATGAAGAAACCGAGGCCCAGGGGGCTGTGAGGGCCCTGCTGGGATCACCTAGCTGGAGCTGCCCAGCCCAGGCCTGCTGACTCCCCAGTCCGGGCCCTTCTGGAGTGTTTTCCCCGATACTGGGCCCCCAGGGGAGTTTGCCCTCTGACAGCTCAGCTGGTGAAGGACGTGGGGCTTGTGGATATGAGTGGCCCGTGGTGGGGATGGTTCAGAACAGGAGCTCTGTCCAGGCCTCCTGGAGCTGCGTCCTGTTTGCAAACCAGCGGCCCCTCAGGAGGCCCATCGCTCACCGGGGGGCCTGAAGGCCTTTCTCATCAGCCACCATCTCATTGCTGTCCTTGCTGTCCTGGAAAGTGAGAAAGCAGCATTTCCCCCACCCCACCCCTGGGGCGCTCTTCCGGTACTTTCCAGGCCCTCTGAAGGGTGGGGGGGGGGGGCAGGTTCCCTCAGCTTTTATCAGTCCCCGGCACAGCTGCCAGGCTGTGGGTGGCTGGGGCCCAGCTGGCCCCCCATGGTGGGGCCGGT
Organism: Panthera tigris; assembly: GCF_018350195.1. Classification (NCBI taxonomy): domain Eukaryota; kingdom Metazoa; phylum Chordata; class Mammalia; order Carnivora; family Felidae; genus Panthera; species Panthera tigris. The sequence continues at coordinate 6,428,671 of NC_056665.1, read as the reverse complement.
GGGGGCGTGTTGGGAGGATGCCTGGGTGGGCGGCGGGGAGAGCTGGCTTCCTGGGGCCTCCCCGGGTGCTGAGCAGCGTGGCCACTTCCGAAGGCCCCTTTGTCTGCCCCTTTATCCAGAAGAGTGGCTGCAATTGTGTAGGGTACAAAGCCACTGCGGGCCCTGACTTCCCACCCCTGCCTGTGGCCTGGCAGGGAGAGGGTTTCCCAGGCTCCTCATGAAGGCAGCCGGAGACCCAGACCTACTTCTGAGCCCAAGGCCTGCTTCTCTAGCTCACATCAGTTCTTCTGCCCGCCCCTCCTTCCCGGACGGGGCCATTCACACAGGCCACCCGCTCACTACTCTTCCATTGCTCATCCCTGGACACACAAAGCAGGTGCTAAACGCTGGGGCCAGGGGACTCCAGGAAGATGCCCTGTGCTCCACTCACCTGTTGCATAGCATTTGGGGGTGTGGGGGGGGGGGGCATTGCTGGCATACAGGCAGCTTAGGGTGGACAGAGCAGAGGCCACCTGAAGAGGCAGCTGAAAGTAAGGGGAGATGGGCTGCAGGGTCCTCCTTGCTCCTACTGATGGGGTTTTGGGGTGATGGTGGGGTTCAGAGCCGACGGCCAAGAAAGAATTCTTGAAGACATCTTTGGTGCAAAAAAGGTGATTTTATTAAAGCACGGGGACAGGACCCGTGGGCAGAGAGCTGTCTGGTGGGTTGTGAAGAGTGTCTAGTTATATACCTTCAGGTTAGAAGGGGATTCAGGCCAGCGTAAGTCTCTAAAGAATTTTGGAACTAAGATTTCCAGGACCTTGAGGGGCTAGCGGCCGTTAAGAAAACGTCATTTATTACTGGTTGGTAAAACCTCAGTCAAGAGACCCTTCAGATGTATATCAGGGGGTCATAAGCCCGGAGTCCGATTGCCAACCTGTATCTTGGGTGGGGAGGTAGAGATAAAGGAAGTTTCCAAAGGAATTTTTATGTGTTTAAGGAGATTCACAGGATCCTGGGGGGGTCAGGATAATGTTAAGCCAAGATTCCCTTTTGCCCCTAACAAAGTGTCATCATCGAGGCAGCTGAGCTCCTAGAGGGAGGTCACTCTGCCTGTTACAAGGACACGTCACTGGGCTGTAGGCAGTAAGGGAATTTAATTTTTCATTTGCCTTTGTTTCCCACATCGCCATGGCAAGCACTTAAACCCCCTTCCATCTTGATGAGGGTGATTATTAGGGCTCCAGGAAACGGAGTCTATAGGTTTCTGGAGATTAGACTATGGATAAAATTGTCTTTTTCTTGCAGTTTACTAAGTTATCCGTAAACTGACAGAGATTCCTGTCCTGCAGGACTGATCTCTATCAGTCAGCCATCTGCTTTCTTCCCTTTCTCCTGTTCTTGGGTGGCCAGGAGTGTCCAAAGAATATCACACATATCCCACCTGGGGGCGGGGCATGCTGATAACCTGTACTTTGCGCTCAGCCTGCCTCACGCTCCCTTGTCACTACCATGAATGGAGAAAGGAAGAGAAGGAAGGAAGGAAGGAAGGAAGGAGGAAGGAGGAAGGAAATCTTTACCACTGCCTCCCTCACCTCCTTAGCCTTTCCACACTGGTCTGTCGAGCCCTGTCCCCACATCACAGTGTTCTGCTTCCCCTGTTACCCTTCCTCTAGAAAACTAAGGCTGAGAGAAGCAACTTTCTCAAGGTCTCACAGCTCATAAGTGGAATTCAAGGCCATGGATGTCTGACTCCTTAGACTGTGCTTCTAACTGTTCTTCAGGAAAGAGAGCAGGAATGCCAACCAGGGATGAACTACACGGCCAAGGTCCCAGAGGCTGCTCCAGGGCTGGCTGCTATGACCCCCTATCTGCCCAGACAACCCAGCCCCAGCGATCCCCTGGGAGTGGCCACCTTCGCCGAGTGGGGGAAGTTCTGGCCCTTCCAGGAAAGAGACAAAAAAGCTCTTTGCCCTTGTCTCGCTGCCTGCCCCTCACCTGGGCCAGAGGGAGCTGCCTGGACGTGCTCGTGGAGGAAATGGTTCACCTATCGGCCAATGGTTCTCACCCAAACTGTGTAACTCTGGCTCGGGGGAGGCAGTGACCCAAGGTCTAGGGGTCCATTCCTGGAACCCAGAAGGTCATCCCTGGTTCCGGGGTCAGGCTCTGGACATCAGCCCTCAAAGGGGAGCCACCTGGCCCCATCTGCAACAAGCCTGAAGTCCTTCAGGGATCGCTGGGAGCCAGCTAACTCCAGGCTGCTCTCCCTTGCAGAGACTGCAGCAGCCCGGCTGGGTGGGTCTTCCCTCTCATTCTGCCTCCTCCCCTCCCCTCCCTCCCTCCCCTGCCCTGCCCCCCCTCCTCCGCCTTCCCTTCCACTCCCCCATCGTTCTTTCCTTCCTCCTGCTTCTCATCCCTTTCTTCTTCTCTTTTCCCTCCCCTTCCCTTTCCCATCCTTCCCCTAACTCTCCCCTACCCCCCCCCCACCCCACCTCATCTCTTCTCTCCCCCTTCCTCCCCTCCCACGTTGTCGAAGCCTCTCCAGGGGCCCAGGACTCGAAGCCCATACAAATGATGCAGTGAGCACAGCACCCCCCCATCAACCCAGGGTGCCCACAAACCATAAAGCTCGTGCCAGGAGGCCTTGGGCTTCCTCTATCAAGCCTTTCATTCCGCAGATGGCTCAGACAGGGGATGCAGTTTGCCCACAGTCACAAGACCCAGTGCACTAAGGTACTATGGACCACCTGTCCGTGAGAACAACAATACTCTCAGCACCATTTACTGAGCACCCACTGGATGGTAGGTGCCATGCTAGGTACTTTATGCCATGATAGGAACCCTTTAGAATAGGTATCACTGTTTCCTTCTATTAGGCACCAGAGAGCCAAAACATTGAGAAGTCCAGTGACTTGTGCAAGGTCACACAGCTAGGAAGTGGGAGAGTGTAGATTCAACCCAGGGCTGCACCCACTCCGACCATTCGTGTGTGTGATCTGTTAGGGTCATTTGTTTCAACTCCCTCCGGCTCAGGACTCATCGGTCACCGACTCCCAGAGAGGTTGCTCGAAGCCCCATAGTGGCCTCTGTATTATACCAGGCAGTCCTCTGTCCCGTGGCCCCGCCATACATCTCGCTCCTCCCCCGGATGCCGCCATCCTTTCATCTCTGGGACTCTGTCCTGCTCACTCAGGCCCTGCAAATGAGGGCAGAGGAGCGTCAGGGGAGAATGGGGGTAGGGTCTGGAGCACCTCCCCCTCCCATCTGACCGCCCACCGCCCACCCGGGAGCCCTCCCTCTGAGATGTCACACAAATTCATCACTAACAAAAGCCCAGGGCAGAGGTGGGAGTGCAGACACAGCTGTAGGGATGAATCGGGGAAGGAGGGAGGCAGCCAGCCAGAGACGTCCCCAACCCCTGATGTCCCTTGGAGCAGAAGGAGGCCTGTCCCATGTGGGATAACAGGAGCTACCCCCCCCAGCTGAGGAAAGACACTAAGCTTGGGCCTCTTGCCTGCCCTAAAGAGGGCCTGACCCTGGCTGAGCCAGTTTGGGGCCAAACAGCAGGTTTGGGGTGGTACTTGGTCAGTAAGTAACCAGGTTCTTGCCCATCCCTGCATTTGTAGGTCGCAGCCCCCCCTGGGTGTGGGCCATTAACGGATCAAGGCAGCAGGGAGCCCCCACTGCTGGCCTGCTGAGCACCCAGACTAAATGGGTGTAAACACCAGGAATTGAGAGGCAGAAGGAAACTGATCCACTTCACAGATGAGGAAACTGAGGCCCAGATAGACGAAGGGACTTTCGTGAGTTCACAGAGCAGAATATAAGCAATCAGACCTTTTGGCACTTAGAGGAGAGGATTCAGAGAGGGCCGCCAGGGGATCCCCTTGTTGTCCCACACTGGGTCACCAGCCCAAGAGGGCTCAGAGTCTAGAAGATTGCTGTCGGGAGGCTGGAGGACACTCCTTCCCAGGACAGGGGCTCAGGCCCAGAGGCAGTGCTCACGGGGTGGGGGGTGGGGGTGTCCCTGCAGCACCAGAGCCAGCCCCTGTGGCACCTCCATTTGAACGAAAAGAGAGGACCCTTGTCCCTAACACCTTACCTCCCTATGCTGGTAGCTCCCAGACTTCCTGCCCCCCAGTGCTGGGCGTTCTGCTAACCTGGCTTATCTCCACCCCCATCTCCTCGCGCCTTGGGACTGTCCCAACTCTCGGTGGCACTTCTCTGTCCTACCTTCCCATTCCCTGAGCTCAACGGTGCCCATGTCTCCAGTGCCTGAAGGCCAGGCTCCCCTGTGGGGCTCACACAAGCTTCTTGGGAGCTGGCCTCCTCCTCCCCCTCCTCCCTCCCTCCTCCCTCCTCCCTCCGCTTGCCCCACGCGAGTGGACTGGCCTTGCACCCCCCCTTTCTTCTGGTGGAACACAGTCCCTCCTCCTCTGCCTAGACTGCTCCTGAGCCTGCAGGCTTCCGTGGTCCCCTCGGCTGAGGCAGCAGCCCCTCCGAAGCTCCCCATTCTATGGGCCTTGCCTCCCCGCACTGTCACACAACGTGGCTGTCTCTGCCTCTGTGGACACAAAGCTTCTGGAGGGGCGGAGCCTCTGCGCCTCATCCCAGCAGCATCCCTGGGCCTAGGCCCACAACACAAATCGCTACCATTTAAATGAGTGATTGAGATGGGGCGCCTGGGTGGCTCAGTCGGTTAAGCGGCCGACTTCGGCTCAGGTCATGATCTCACGGTCCGTGAGTTCGAGCCCCGCCTCGGGCTCTGTGCTGACAGCTCAGAGCCTGGAGCCCGTTTCAGATTCTGTGTCTCCCTGTCTCTCTGACCCTCCCCCATTCATGCTCTGTCTCTCTCTGTCTCAAAAATAAATAATAAAAAAAATAAATGAGTGATTGAGCGGAGTGACCGTCTCCTGTACACCAGGTACTGTGCCAAATACGTCACACACAGCTCCTCAATGTGTCTTCACGGTGACCCTTTGGATGTGATTACTAATAACAATACATGCTGTTATTAAGCCCATTCCACAGGTGGAGAAACCGAGGCCCAGGGTGGCCAGGTAGGCACTTTCCTGCTAGGGGATGAGTCTCAGTCTTCTATCATGTGCGGTGCCTCGGGGGCGAGGTAAGTTGCAGGCATTAAATGAAGGAGCTGCCAGGATTTGCATGGGTAGGCGGGGCATCTGGGGGGTTTCTCTCCCCACAGAAGGGCACCAGGTCCCCGATCTCAACGGGCTCCAGGATCTAGCCTCAGCCTCGGCTTCGTCTGGTAGGAGATGCGTGAGTTCCATTCTCCGAGCTTCTGGGCCGCATCTCTAGCGGGGACTCCGCACTCGGGCCCTGGCTCCCCGCTTCCTGGTTCAATTGAGAGGCTCAGACAAAATCCTGGAGGTGAATGTGCTTCAACAGGGACAAAACTTCACACAGACGGAAAACAGTGTTCAGTGTTAATAAAAGCGACCTGCCCCTCTCTGGCTCCTCTGCCCCCTTGTAAAGGGTCTGGAGCTCCCCAGATTGCTGGGCCGTCGGGGTCACCCGCTTCTTTTCCTAGAGCTGGGGTCCTGATGCCCCACCCCCCCCAAGTCTTTGTGAGGATGGGTTGGCAACTCCCCGGGGGGTCAACCTAGGAGATATAAGACAATGGGTTTGGGCCCCTGGCAGCTGGACGCCCTAGAACAGGGGGCATCAGTTTCCCCATGTGTAAGATACAATCTGCTTGTTGCAGGGTTTCTCCTGAACACCCAGAGGCCAGGGGTGTGAAAATCCGGCCTGTACCCAATCTCTAAGCTGTTTGCCCTGCTAGAACTGCATTTGCTCAGGGGGAGTACCCTTTCCTAATTTTCACATGGGCTCTTCTGGGCCAGCACCCGGGATGGGGCCTAGTCCCGGATGCCCTCCAGGATTCCCTGAGGTTAGACAACTTTTCCAGGCACGGACATTCCGCGGGTCTCTGAGGTGGGCAGGGCCCACGAGGATGCTGAGTGGTGACTTGGGTGCGGAGGTGTCCCCGCCAGGCCCTAGGCTATGAACCCCGATCTTGCATCACTCGCAGAGGTGGCTTCCAGATGCCAGGCCCTCCTCCCAGGCCTCCAACTCCCGTTCTTGGAAAGAACAAAACAGAAAATAAAGTTCTTATTTCCATCACATTTGCCGTTGCCTGGTCTAAGTGAAGAGTGTCAGGAGAGTGACGAGCTAAAAGCTGCTGATTACTGTGGCTTCGAGGCAGCCCCGTGACAAGCACCAGCATCAGAAATAATGTGGTCCTGGGGCATCTGGGTGGCTCAGTCTGTTAAGCATCCGACTTCGGCTCAGGTCATGATCTCATGGGTCGAGCCCAGCGTCAGGCTCTGTGCTGACAGCTCAGAGCCTGGAACCTGCATCGGATTCTGTGTCTCCCTCTCTCTATGTTTCCCCCTAACTTGTGCTGTCTCTCTTGCTCTCTCTCAAAAATAAATAAATGTTAAAAAAAAAATTAAAGGAAAAGAAAGAATGTGGTCCAGACTGTTTTGGGTGCCTAACTGCAATTAATCAGCATTGAAATGGGGGGGGGGGCCAGGAGAAGATGGGGGAGGGGCTGTGCACTCTCCCCTTGGAGGCAGGGAACCTGCTGATTAAAGGAAAAGCTCTCCTCCCTAAGGGGTGGGGGCAGTGTCTAAGGAGGAGCCAGGAGCCACAGGGTAGAGTCACCACCACTCAGTTTGCTTATTTTGAATTCAAACCCGTATTGTCAATCTGTGGCGTGGGTCTCCCTCTCCCCCCCTCCCCCCGCCTCAGAAATCCCTGGAATTATCATTCAATCCGATTTAGCAGCCTGCCCTCTGGGGGCCTAAATGTTAGAACAGATGAGGTTGATGGACACACACACACACACACACACACAGGCACTTAATCAGTCTGGCAGGAGGGACTGTTTATAGAAATGATTTCATTTCTTTTACTCCTAATACCAAACCGACTTGGCAGGGAATAAACCTTTCCTCTGGGTAGGCTGGTCAACTTTGCGACTTGCTTGCAAGCTTGTTTTAAACATATGGCATCATAGGAGTAAGGATAGTCTGGGGCCTGGTTCCGGCTTACGCTTCCCATTTGTGACTCACCTGAGTTACCAATTTTGAAGGCACTTGAGCACCAGGCACTCTCTACCGTCTGGATTTGGGTTCTGGATTCCTGCAGCTGGTCCCGCTCTGGTGGAGCCCTCCGTCCGCTGGGGCTGTTTTCTGGGATTCGGGAGCTGCCAGCCAGGGCTCGGGGAGGAGGCCTGGAGCCCAGATGGGGACCTGGGACAAGGACAGCAGTGCCTCCCTCAGAGGGGAGGAGTGTGCCCAGGCTTCTAGGTGACCAGGGTGAGAAAGAAGTCTGGCGGCAGCCTCGGAGGCCACTGGGCAGGGGTGGGGACTTGATCTCTGGGTCTTTCAGCCCCTAAGGATAGTAATTAATCCGCTAAAGAGGCTCGGTTATTTTGATTTGACTCCTAGCACTGCCCCCCCCCCCCCACACCCGGTCCTCTTTGTACGCCCTGGGGGCTCAGAGACCAGACAAGACTAAAACCCACAGAGGGGTCAGAGGGGAGGGCCTGGCAATTAACCCCACTTCCTGAGCAGGGTGGGGTCCGGGGCGGTGGTGGGGGGGGTGGTCACCGGGGTGGGGGAGGGGCTGGCCGCCAGCTGCCCCGCCCCGGAGGAGGCCTCCAGGGGCACCCACAGGTGGCATATCCAGCCCACCAGAGCTGGGGAGAGAGGGGCAGCTGTCCTTGCCCCCGCATCTTTCTCCCTCTGCTCCCTGATGGTAGGCAGGCCCCTGGGGCTCCTGGCCAGGCCTCCTCCCGGGTGGGACCCTGCCCCCCAACCCCCCCAACCCCAGCTTGGAGCGGCAGCTGATTCTCCCCCGCCGCCCCACCCCCTCTCCACGTTAGGGGGAGAATAACCTGTGATAATTTCTGCTTCTTCTTTCTGGCAACTAATGGACTCCTTAAATAGCAAAAATTGCGGCCTGTAATTAAGATCTTGCTTTTTAAATGATTAATCATTGTAACCCCTTTGAGCAGTTTCCTACTTTCCTCCCTTCTCACATTGAAATGCAGATCGCTGGCGGGGGAGGGAGGTGCTCCCTAGCCACCGAGCAATTCAACCTTCCCAGCTGTCTCTCGTCCCGGCTGCCTCCCGGCCCGTCCAGACGCCGCAGAGAGCCCGGGCCGGCTCCACCACACTGGCCGGTGGCCTTGGCTGGGGGGCACCCAGCAGGTCTGCCATGGAGCCTGACCCTGGCACGGGAGCCCCACCGTTGGCTCTCGGAACCTGCTTCCTAGCAGGTCACGTTTGGTGAGCCCTTCCTACTTGCCCGGCAAGCTAAGTTCTAGGATCTCATTCAACATTCACAGAAAGGGAAATGTGAAGGCGCCTCATTTCTACAAAGGGGTAAATGCAGGTGCACAGTCACAAAATCGGTGAGTGGGCCTATTGGGTTTCAAACAAGGACAGGCTGATGCCAAACCCAGGCTTGTTTTACTCTTCCATGGGGGTGGGGGCAGGAGGTCACAGGACACCTCACTGAACACACGGGCACACACACACACACACACACTCACGCAATTTGTCACCAGCTCGCAAAGGGCTCTTTGGGTTGATTGCCTTTAAACCATCCTTGCAAACAAGTGCTAGCATTTATCAGCTCACAGAGGTGTTCTCCAAGCCTGTCCTCCCTTTGACATATACACAGACTAACAATGTGATTTGGGGGTGATATGTCGTCGTTAGAGCTAGTGGGGGACTTGGTACCTCCTGTGTCTGTACCCCTCACCTTACTCAGGAGGACCCTGGGGTTCAGAGGATAAGGAGTCTGGCTAAGATTGCCTACCATGTCTCCGGCACATAGCAGGATGCCAGGCCCCTAGAAGGCACTCATGGATTTGCTGAATGAGTCAATGTGGGCAGACTACTTCCTTTATTTTGCAGAACCGATTTGTGTATGTGTGGGGGTGGTGGTTGGGGGCAGGGAAGCTCCGGCCTTAGTAACTATTCCAGAGGAAGAGGCGGGAGAGAAAGTGAGAACAGACACCGAGCGTGAACGGGGGTGGCCTGTGTGGTTGTGCAAGATTCCTGCACCAGTGCTGGGATGGGAAGCTGGGGAGGCTGGAAGGCTCATGTACCATCGGCCAAGCCAAGATGTGTGCATCTGAACAGTCAGTGGCCCATCCTGGTTAAGATCCAAGAAGCCATGCCGTGTGGATAGGCCGTGGCACCTGCCCCATGGAGGACAATCTGGCAAGGTATGGTGAAATGACAAATTGCATATAAGCTTTAGTCCAACAATCCCCCTTCGGAGAATTCAGCTCACAGATACACGCACTGTTGTGAGAACTGACTTTATGTGCAAGGTTATTTGTTGTAGCAACATTTGTAAAAGTGAAAGGTTGAAACAGGACCAATGGAGCCTCAAGAGAGGACTGGTTGGGGCGCCTGGGTGGCTTGGTCGGTTAAGCGTCCGACTTCGGCTCAGGTCATGATCTCACAGTCCGTGAGTTCGAGCCCCGCGTCGGGCTCTGTGCTGACAGCTCAGAGCCTGGAGCCTGTTTCAGATTCTGTGTTTCCCTCTCTCTCTGCCCCTCCCCTGTTCATGCTCTGTCTCTCTCTGTCTCAAAGATAAATAAACGTTAAAAAAAAATTAAAAAAAAAAAAAAAGAGAGAGGACTGGTTAATGGAATACTATGAAGCTGAGTAAAATCAGGAGGGAATAAGAATGCAGGTTTGTATGTATGGGCTTATTTATGTATAAAGAAACTCTGGAAGGGGGCGCCTGGGTGGCTCAGTCAGTTAAGCATCTGATTCTTGATTTTGGCTCAGGTCGTGATCTTATGGTTTGTGAGTTTGAGTCCCACATGGGGCTCTGTGCTGACAGTGCAGAGCCTGCTTGAGATTCTCTCTCTTGCTGTCTCTCCCCCCTCCCCCTGCTTGCACTCTCCCTCTCTTTCTCAAAAATAAATAATAAATAAAAACTTAAAAAAAAAAAGGAAACTCAGGAAGGATGCATGAGAAATGAAGAATGGCTTTGATCTTTTTAGGGAGAAGTGAGAACGGGGCAGATGTGGGACAAGGACGTGAAGGACACTTGTCGCTGAAAACGTTTTTACTTTTGTACTAGGTGAAAAGGTATTAGCTATTCAAAAAAAATTAAATACAAGTGATCTCTTTTTTTAAAGTTTTATTTATTTATTTTGAGAGAGAGCCTGTGCGTGTGCAAGCGGGGGAGAAGCAGAGAGAGAGGGAGAGCGAGCCTGACGTGGAGCTGGAACCCATGAACCGTAAGATCACGACCTGAGCCGAAATCCAGAGTCGGACGCCTAACCGGCTGCGTCACCCAGGTGCCCCAAATATGAATGATCTTAAATGCCCTCGCTGATCTGGCACACACTTACAGACTCAGACGAATGTCACCCACCCCATCAGTTGGTACCAGTTCTCTTGGATCTCCACGCCCACACCAGTGGGTCCCCACTCTTACAGGAGGTGCGCCACTGAAGGCCTGTCCGCTGGGGGCTCCGGGGGTGAATGTGGTGCAGGTCTGCAGTTCCCGATCCTTCCTGAGCGATACTCCAACTTCCTTGGCCTCTTGCGTAGCTGGTCACATGTTGGGACTCACCCCGCAATCCAGGCTTCACCGTGGGCCCACATCTGTCTAGCCCTTGCAGAGCATCAGAGTGGTTCAAGGCACCCGCTCCAGCCACAGGTGTCCACAGCACGTGCGCGCACACACACACACACACACACACACACACACACCGGTGCACGACATGTGCTCACGTGCACACAGGCCTGGCTTGGGCCAAGCCGCAAGTCACAGATGCTTCGGCCACTGTCAGGAACGAGAGACTGAGGAGTGGGGGTGGGAAGGTGGGGAGAGCCAAGGGAACTGGGCTCATCCATCCTGGGCCAGCGCCTCCCACAGGCCAGCAGCTCGGCAGGAAGCAGCCTCCACACCACACAGGACCGTGGGAAATAGAGGGCACAGGAGCTCGGAAGTCAGACCCCACTGGCCAGGTGCTGTGCTAGGATGCGTCCTGAACGTTGGCAGGTCTATAAACTCAGGCACCGAAGGCAACTTGGCTTCCTAAAGTCTGCCAGCCGGGAAGTGACAGGGCGAGGATCGCACTGAACAGCCGTGCTTGTCCCCTGCCACCGAGGGGGGCCACCTCTCAGCCAGGCTTTTTCAGGTATCTGTGCATGAACACACCTAGTCTCGGGTCAGGTGCCCAATAGGTGCTCAGTAAGCAGAAGGGTCGTTTTTAGGGCCGTTTCTGCTCTTACCACTCTAAGTAAGAGGTGGCTTACTAGCTTTTGCTCAGGGCATGACACACGGTGGCCAAAAGGTCCGTGGCCCGGTCCTGCTGGGCAGGTTTCAGGACAGGGGTCCCAGGGAGCATGGGGGTCCTCAGGAAATGCCTTTGCTACACGAGCCCCCTGGGGATGAGGTTTACTGGGGCAAGGGCACCTCAGGGGCCACCCCTCAGGAGAAAGGGCAGCCCAGCTCACTGAGCCCAGAATCAATGCTCTGTCCAGGTCCTCACGCCCCACCGTGGCTATGTCACCTCCCTCCTCAAGGTGGCTCTGAGCAGCACAACCCCTTTGTCACTCTGAAAGTGCAAGACCAGGAATGTGGCCTGTCCTATGGAGTCAAGCTGGATTGTTTTTGGCGGCAAGGAACCAACAGCCAGCCAGCCAATGGGACAGAGCTTAAACAAATGCAGCAGGAGGGCTGAGCGGGGTTGGGGGTGGGGTGGGGGGGTGGTTCCCAGGTTGGTCCGGGAGCTCAGCAATGTCAGGGGATGGGTTCAGCATCACTGGTGGCCCTGGGACTTGAACCTCGGGCTCTCTCAGTGCTGTCTCCTCAACAACACATCATAGTAGCCCAACGAGAGAAAGGACCAGTGAACCCTAATCCTGGCCAGTACCTGCCAGGGTGGGCCACCTTGGCACCATCAAAGGCCTGGGAAGGGAGCCTGGCTGATACAGAGGGACTGTGTGGCTCCTAGATCGCCCCCACCCCCAGGATCTGGCCTGGCCTGGAGGAGAAGGGAAGGGAGGTGAGTTGCTCCATTCTTCCCACCCCCACCCCACATTCCAGGACACCTCCCAGAGCTGGGTCAGGCCAGCCCAGCTTGTTCCCATCCTCTCCGGGCCGCTTATAGAGTCACAATTGCCAAATTAGGTTGCCAAAGACATTCCAGGCCCAGCCTGGAAACACCTCCCCAGCTGAAAGGAGGCGCGTCTGGACTGAGCATACGTCTTTATTCAGCTGTAATTGACGGTTCACAGACGTCTGTAACTCTGTCTGGAGGGACACAATGCGCCCCCATGCTCGGCCCAGGCAGCCTCTTTATGTCGCCCCCTTTCATCTGGCAGTCAAAAGTGTAGAGCTGCCTGGGCCATCCTACCCGGTCCTGAGGCCCGGACAAAGGCGGGTGCTGCACGCAGGGGGCCGCCTGGTGGGCCTTTACCTCCTGGAGTGCGTTATGCTAATCCAACAACAGCCCGGACCCCTCCTGCATATGGATGGGCAGCTGCCAGCCTGGCTGGGGAGGGGGAGAGTCCTGGCTCACCCAGAGAAGGGGTGGCCTGGCCAGTCGGGGCCGGGGCGGGCAGGTCGGCCTGGACTCGCTTGGCTAAGGCAGAGGCGGAAGGGACCTCCGTGCTCGGCAGGGGTTCCCAGCCTGGGATCCACGGCCCCCAGGGGGAGAGGCAATGCGATCCTCTCAAATCACAGGCAATTCTATGCACAGGTCCGTTTCTCTAGGCAGAGGGTCGGTATCTTTCATCAGACGCTCCTAACGGTAAGTCTTTCTGAGTCGTACTGCTGGGCTCATCCAACCTCCCATTTCACAGATGGAAAAGCTGTGGCCCAGAGAGCAGGGACCCCTTGCTCAACGTCACAAGATAAGTTAGGGGTTGCACGTGGGCCTCTACTCCTGCTCAGAGAATGTCTCTGCTGTCAGAGGCCGCATACTTGTGAGCTTACAGAGACCTGGCGGGTAACTGTAAGGAGGCATCCAGGTTCACGGAGGAGGAGTCAGCAGGACAGGGGAGCGTCGGACAGTCCGCCAGGGCCACTGCTGCTTGGTCACAGACCAGAGTTGCCAGGTCCTCAAGAGAAGACTCAGACATGTTTTTCAATATGCAATGTGCCGCTTTAAAAATGCAGATTTATATTTTAAAGCCACTACCGGAAGGTGGAGAGGGGTGGCCTACATGGCCCGCGGGCTGGTGGGTTTGAGACCTTTGCTTTCAGCCTCACGGAGATCTCCACCCTCCGCTCCCAGGGCTGTGGCCACCTGCCCAGGTTCTCCCCATGCAGACATTTCTCCTTGCCCTGAAGTCAAAACTGGGCTGCGATGCGGGCCTGCTGCTGTCCAGAAACCCATTCCAGCTGTCCTTGGTGCCCCGGAGCACGTCTGCAGCCCTCTGATCGCGTGGTTCCTGCTTTCCGTTGTCAGCCTTGGCCGAGATGCCTCATGTCCAGTGACTGCGATCCCTCACCTTTCCTGGGCCCTGCTGTTTTCCTGGCTGGAGGCGAAGTGACAGGTTAATGGCTGTCCGTACTGGTCCCCGCACGGTGCCCTGACCTTCCCTTTGGGCTTGGCATGATCCCGCTGAGCACCCTCCAGAGAGGGTGAGTGGGGGGTGGAGAGACGGAGAAGGACGGAGACAGCGAGAGACAGAGACAGCCAGAGAGAGACAGAAAGAGAGGAGCAGAGGGAAATGGAGAGAGAGAAAGAGAGCAAGATCCACGTGGGCAGAGAGAGCCAGAGAGAGATGTAAAGAGAGCATAGAGGAGAGGAAGAAGAGGTGAGGGGAAAGGTGGGGGCACTCACTCCGGGTGCCCTGGGGCTCTCCAGACCCAGCCCTCTGCTCTGGGCACTTCTAGGGGCTCTGGGGGCCAGCATCGTGCCCTCCATTCTAGGTGAGTTACTCTTTGCTCTGACGCTTAGGTTGAGCTCTGACCCCTCTGTGCTGGGTCAGTGACAGGTTTCCAGGCCTGACCGGTTCAGGGGCTCTGAGAGGCAGGGAGGTGATTCTCGCTGGGGCACAGGGAGGCCTTGTGGCGGTGGGGGGGGGGGGCTCATCCACCCTTCAAAGGAGTCTAGATTTATTTTGGGAAGGATGAGACCAAAATTTCCAATTTCTTTTTATTAAAAAAATTTTTTTAAGGTTTATTTTTGAGAGAGAGAGAGAAAGAGAGAGCGTGAACGGGGGAGGAACAGAGAGAGAGGGAGACACAGAATCCCAAGCAGGCTCCAGGCTCTGAGCTGTCAGCACAGAGCCCGACGCGGGGCTCGAACCCACCAACCACGAGATCGTGACCTGAGCGGAAGTCGGACGCTTTAACCAACTGAGCTGCCCAGGCGCCCCCACATTGCCAAATTCTTAAAAGCTTTCTTTTAGAAAGATGATTAGCTTTTAAGAAGATGAAGTGTTGGCACAGGGTTGGATCAAGTGAGAAGCAAAAGTTCTTCCCAGCAGCCTCCCCGCCTCACACTCTAGGGGACCGGGTCTGCGTCCTCCACGCAAGATTCACAAGGGGTTCCTCGTCCTTCCCTCCCCTTGGCCAAGGGGATGGGGGCTGCTGGTTGGCATTCGCTCCAGCTCTGCCTGCTGGGCCCCTCAGCGGCACCTCTCAGGAACGTCTCTCAGGAACTGCTCCTTAACCAAGCAGCTCTTCACCAGCACCCACGTGCGTAAGTGCCCAAGCACACGCGTGCACACACACGTGCATCATCCATCTTCCGGAGGCGGTTCCCCGTGTGCCCAAGGATCACCTGGGTGACCTGTCATCACAGTCGGTGCTTAACAGCCAACCAGAGAGACTGGAACCTGTATCCTGTGTGCTGCTCCTCACGACGGCCTTTGGGACGTGTGACCTGTGCATCTTGGTGCCCAGTAACACAAGCTGGGAAATTTCAGGGACAGGAGAAGGGCTGTGCGAGGACAACAGGGGGGTGGCTTGAGGGGAGAGGTGAGTAGATGGATCTGACTCATCCCTTTGTGTTTTCGGTGTCCCTACCTTCCTCCATCAAGCGTTTAGAGGGATGCTTCTCTCGTGTGCTTTTAGTTACGTGCATAAACGCTCAATGTTTTTAATTTAAAAAAACTATAAAGATGCATTTGAACGTGTAGCCTTTCTTGTATACTACATATTAGCACACCCACTTATACACATATATGCCTGTTTAGAGCTGTAGACAGCAAACCACACATACGGGCTTGCTGGGCAATTGTGAAATGTTTACCGAGTATGGGTTCTAACCCCTCAAAAGATAAGACTCTGCCTGATCCTTTGTCTGTGCCAAGCCCTCCGTTATGCCCTGGGGGAGACAGAAACAAATGTCCCGTCCACGAGGACGTTGTATCCTACTGGGATGTGCCATCTAGGCACCTGATGCGTATGCAACTATGATACGTGCTCTATGGGAGGTATGCAGGGGGTGAAATGGCCTCCAGGAAGGTTCTATAGAGCAGGGACACCCAGAGAGTTCTCCAAGGGGGCGTAGGAGTTGTTACAGATGTAACAGTGTCAGCCTTGCTCCGATGGGCTGGGGGGAACAGCCTGGGTTTGAGTTCTGGCCCCGCCACATCGTACCAGCTGTGGGAACGAATTTATACACGCCAGGTGCCTAGAACTGCGCCTGGCACAGAGTAGGTGCTTTGTGCTTGCTGTTAGTCCTGTCCTGTCCTGACCAGCTACCGTCTCCGTGGTCTTGGGCTTCCCTCCCTGGCAGGGCTGTGGTGTGGAGGCTGTGCTGGAGCCCGTGGTTCATAGAACGGGGGCCTCCCTGCCCCCCCCCTGCCTCCTGGCACCTGGCCCGATGGGCACCAAGGGGTAGCTGCCCGTTGCAGTCTATCTGCTCTAGGAAGAGTTTCTGGCCATCATCCCATACGGTGATAAACATGGCCCCTGGCCTTTCCTCCTTCTTCTTAGGGGGGTGAGAGGTGCTGAGCTGTGGCCGCAGACCCTCCCCCATCTCTGTCCCTGCCCCAACCGCCAATGTCACCCTGCCCTCCAGCCAGCTTCCCACAGGGCAGGTTTTAACAGCCCTGGATAGAAGAGTGGGGGAGGGGTGGAGGGTTTGGGCAGCAGCCCTGTGAGAACAGCTCAGGGGTGGGGGGTGGGGCGTTCCTTACATTCAGAGGGACACTGACAAGCCTGGTGGGTCCAGCAGGGTGCTGAGAAACAGAGGCACTGCAGTGTCATGCCCAGGGGAGATGGGAGGGGTCCTCACATGCAGCAGGAGGGTCTGGGGAGGTGAGGGGAGCCCAGAGGGCAGGGGGAAGGCAGCTCGGTGTGGGCTCGGAACAGGGCGGGCTACCTGTGTCTGGACTGGTGACAGCAGCTGTTCTAACGTCCACGAGGGCTTCTAGGCAACGAGCCCACTGCCTGACCCTTCTGTGCCCACAGCTCCTCGGTGTGCCGATGCCAAGGGTCCATACAGAACCAGGTGGACTGCTGGTTCCTGTTTGCTCCCTTAAAGGAAGGCCTGAACTCCCGTGGTGGTAACGAGGCAGAAGGGGCCAAGGGATCAGACAGAGCTGAGTTCAAGCTTCTGTTCCTCACCTATTAGCTGTGTGACTTTGGGTAAGTCACTTAGCTTCTCTGAGCCTCAGTTTCTTTGTCTGCGAAAGGGGAAGCCCAGTGCCTCCCTCCCTGGCTTCAAGGAGCCGCTGTGGACAAAGTAGGTTCACAGTGGCTGGCACCTGTATAGAGGCCCAGTGAACTGGTAAGAACTTTCTCCCAGTCTCTGCACATCCCCATCTGTGCGTGCTGTGACTTCCTCCTTCAGGACCCCATCTCTGACACCTCCGGGATCCCATGCAGCTCTCAACCCGCTCAAGACTCAGCCTAGCCCACCAGGGACCAGGCACAAGGACAGAGAGCTGCCCACCTTCACCCCGAAGGAACCTGGAGGCCACTTCTGTTCCCTCTGGGGTCCCCGCCTCCTTCCCCATCCTTCATTTTGACAGACCCAAAAGGACATCCCAGAGCACACCCCAAGCTGGAAGTTTCTGGAATTCATGAAAAAAGCGCCACACTGGTGGCGGAAGTGTTCCCAAGGCCTGGGTGCCTCACACACCCCCAGGCCTGTCTGCTCCTGGGAGAAGGGTCCTGGTTCCTCCTATTTTCCCAGCCAGGAGGCCTGCGGGTTCCCACATTACCACATGAATGGGGCACAAGCCCCTGGTCCACTCGAGCAAACAATTTGGCTAGCAAATTGACATAATTATGAGAGACAGAGAGGGAAGAAAGCGGCCCCCACCCCCGAGGCCCCCCAGCGGGTGGCTCCCGCCGAGCTCCTCCCTGGCTTTGTGGGCCCAGGCGCTCAGGGCTGATTAGAAACCGTGTGGCCTTTTCAAGAGCCCTAAGTGATTGGCCCCCTTAATCTGATTACAATTTGCAGAGCCCCTCCAGCCGCCTCTGAAGGGCCTTTCTCAAGCACCCCGCTTGATGGTGCGCACACACACACACACACACACACACACACTTAGCACCCACTTGGGCCTGCTGGTGAGGGCTCTGCCTCCTTCCTCTCCATGCCTCACTCAGCCAGGGACTTCGAGTCGCCCACTTGCTGCCCTCAGGCCCCAGTCCCCTCAAGGTATGCCCTAAACTTCAGACACACACTGGGTCACCTATCTTTAGGGTCCCATGAAGGCACACCCCCTGCGCGAGGGGCGTGCGTGGATACTCACACCCCACGGCCACACCTGCCCATCACCTGTCCTTCTTCCTCAGAGAGACCACTGTGAGCCTCCAGGACCATGCAGGACGTCAGCAAGGACAGCCCTCTCTCCACTGCAGCTATGTTTCTGGGGTTCCTCCTGCCGCCCCGCTCCCAGGGGATTAGGCCCAGCAGGCAGCCTCAGCACAGGCTGCTCCGACTACCCCCCCCTGGGAACTCCGCTCCCGGGGGCTCCTGTCAATGGCCTCAGCCCTCCACAGCCACTTTGTAGCTCTTAATCCCCGAGGCTCAGCCACAATGGCTCCTTTTCCCATACTTGTTCCTGCCTCTCGCAGGCCTTGGCCTGGCCTCCCACCCCAGATGGAGCCCCCTCCCTTGGCAGCAGCTTAGGATGACGGTGGGGTGCGGGGGGTGCAAATCTGGGGCCGAGGCAGAGGGGACAGAAGATGGGGCTCTGTGCCTGTTAGCTAACCACCTGTACCCCAGGAGGTGCGAGTGAGGCCTGTGTGGGTGGGGAATACGCCTAGGGCTACCCCCACAAGTGACCTCCCAGCCTGCTGCACCCCCATACTCCAGGGCCCTCAGCCTGGAGGCCCCGAGAAGTGTTTTCTCCCCTTAGGAGCCCCACTCTTTGCTCTGACTGTCCCAAAGACCTTCATCTGGCTGCACCAGGAGCTGGAGGGCGGGGAACATGGGAGCCCAGGTTGAGATATTGGAATCAGAGGGACCTGGGCCCCAGTCTCATCCTAGCACCACATTTAATAACTCTTGCGACCTTGGAAGGGTTACTTAGCCTCTCTGGGGCCTCAGTCTCGCCACCTGCGAGATGGGTGTGATCCAAGCTTTCTCTCAGGGTGGCTGGTAGGATAAGTAACAGAGAACACATGAGGCACTCAGCATGGCTCTGGGCACACAATTAGCATCAATACATGGCTGCTGTTATCATCTGTGAGTCAAGACCGAGGGAAACCTAGGGTTGCAAACACAGACGGGGCAACAGTCTCTGGGAACCCCCACAGCCCTGCTGGAAACGCCAGGTTCTGCAGTGCAGGGCCGGGGGGTGGGGGGTTGGTTCTAGGACAAGCCTCGAAGTCAGTCGCCAACCTTTTTATAAGACCTCGTCCTGATCACGTGACACAGAGCTAGTTTGGGCAACTAGGGGGCGTAGACACAGGTGTCTCCCTCTCTGGAGCCTGGGCAGGGGCGTCCAGGGCAGCCTCCACAGGCCTGAAGCGACCGCCCGACCCCTGCCCTCAATGCCCTTGCTACACGGTCCCCGGGACCCGGGTCAGGTAAAGGGGCGGGGGGGGGGGGCGGGAAGGGGCCCGCCCCAGAGCCTCAAAGCCTGGTGCTCGGTGGGGTGTCACGCCGTTCGCGGACCGCCCGCGGGACCCTCGGGGCAGGCTTTGGGAGGGTCTCCCCGGCCCTCGCCCCTCCCAGGCGCTGGTGGGCGTGCCGCTGGGCTGGGCGGCGCGGCCGGGGGGCGGGCGGCTGCGGCCGGGCTCCGCGCAAATCAAAGCCGCCGCTCCCCTCCTCGCCACGCCGCACCCCTGCCGCGCCGCCGCGCACCTCCTCCTTTGTCACAATGTTTTTCAATCCGGTGAAGCAAACTGTCCAATTAGAGCCGGGGCCTCCAGCTTCCATCTTTGCCGACGTTTAATTAACATGCTCCTCTTGGCAGCTGCTGACAAGTTCCAGAAACAGGTTGTAAAGGGTTTTTGTCTTTACCCAGCATGGAAAATGAGGGGTGTTACATCTCGGGAACATGAATAGGTTGCATTTCAGCTCCCTCCTCCCCTCCTTCGCCTCCCCCCCCCCCCCCCCCACCTCCTCTGGCACGGAGAATGAAGCCCTGAGTGTGTATGTATGTGTGAATTGTGAGGGGGGCGGGGAGGGCGGATTTGGAGGCAGGAGAGACCTTCTCCTCCCTCTCCCCTCACCCCTTCCTCCCTGGAGTCTTTGCTCCACAAAGGATCTGGATTCTGCTGCTTACTCTCCAGCTGGCACGCTTTTGCCTCACATCTCTTTTAGCCACACCAAACCTCGCTATGTTGATCTCTGGGTCTCTGCCCAGGCTGTCCCCGTGCCATCCTTCCGGTAAACTCCTATTCAGCCTCCAAAACCCTGCTCAGGTCACCCGCTCTGGGAAGCCACCTGGCCATGGAATGGCTGTCAAGAGTTCAGGGTGGATCCCGGGTGTCAGGTCGGTCCTCAGCTAGACTGTGAGGCCCCTAAGGGTGGGAAGTGTGTGTTACTCAGCCCAGGGTGGTGGCTGGCCACAAGAAGTGGTGAGATCCAAACTGTGGAGTCCAGGCTGGCTTGGCAGGGAGCAAGAGGGAAGGGTTGGGGTAGGGGGATTGGCCCAAAGGAGCCCTCCTCCCTTATTCTCCCACCCTGCCTGAGTGCCCTTGAAACGGAGCAGGGTCACACCACACGGAGGGCACGGTGGGCATGGCAGTTTTCATGGTCGGTGAGTTTCTGGGGTGGTTGATGTGAACTAAGGACGGGCCTTGGGGAAAGACCCCAGCCCCAAAGCTGAGCCTGGCAGGGGGCCCCAAGCAGGAGCAGCCTCCAGCGCCCCGGATTCTTCCTCTTCATCCCAGGATGATTTCCCTCGCATTGTGGGTGGCAGCTTGGTATGGAGGGTCAGGACAGGGGCGGGAGGCCAGGTCTTTGGGGTCCTTTTGTCCTTCAAACTGGCCCCGTTTGGAGCATTCACACCCATTCTACAAAGAACACCAGGAACGTTTATTCACGGAGGCTGCCATCTGCATGGCACAGAGAGGTCTGGGCGGCCCAGGGAGCAAGGGAGGTGCTGGCGGAGGGGCAGGCGGGGAGTGGAAGACCCCAGAAGTTGGGCTGGCGGCTAAGTTGTCTCCTAGGATGGCTCGCGCCCACTCCCAGCTGCCGGCCCCACTCCTGCCTGCTGTTCTCAGGATGTGGCCACCAAGACCCCCTGGAGGCAGGCCTCCTGCAGCCAGAACCTGGCTTGGATGCCCACTTTGTCTAGAGCTCTCCCGTCTCCATTCTCAGGCAGGCCTCCTGGGATGAAGGAGAAAGAAGTGGAGGGCGCCCTGGGCCAGGCCAGCAGGTGGGGTGCTGCTTGCCTTGCTCCTGTGTTCTCAGCTTGGTCGGCACCGCTCTTTTGGGAGGGCCGGGGCAGTCTGTGGAGCCTGCAGGGAGAGAGCCAAGAGCAGCGGGCCACTGTGGGGTCCTGCCGTAGCCCCTTGGGCACCTTTGCCTTTTCCGGACAGGGTGGGCATTAGAGGCAAGTGGTCACATCACTCAGCCTTGTGCCCTAGACGCAGCTCTTTCCAAGCTCTGGGCTCCAGGGGATCCAAGAGCGCGAATGAGCACAGGGGTAATGACTTGCTAAGACCCCAGTTTCTCTACTTGCACTCTGTGGCCTTGGAGAACCTGAACTTTTCTGAGCCTTAATTTTCTCATTTGTTGGAAAAGAGGGAAGTAGTTGCACCTGTCGGGTAGAGCTCTCTGTGGAGGGTTGGATGCAAAAGGCACGAGGAAGGGCTTGGTGCATTCCACACGGGGGCAAGGAGACTGTGAGCTGATGGGAAGAAGAGAGGAGACAGAGGAGGAAGGTAGAACTAGCCCAAGGTGGTCGACTGAATAGAGCCAGGCCTGTCAGTCCTGCTTTTATAAATGAGGAAATTGAGGCTCTGGCTCTGGGTGAAGAGATCCTCAAAGTCACAGCCAGTAAGCAGCAAAGCCAAGTGTGCACCCAGGTCACCTTCTATATATTCCTTCCAGTTCAGAGTGCCTTCCATATATCTCCGTGCCTGTCCAGCTTGCAAGGAGTCTGAGTGCCACCAACCCTCACATGCCCGCTCCAATCCAGGCAGGAGGGGTGGAAGCTCACATCCGCATTTCTTGATGCTCTCTTTTTGCCCCTTTGCTGGTGTCACCCAGTTCCCAGAGCTGGGCACCCACCGGGAGACCCTGCCCACGCTCTCACCTGCTTCTCACCTGCCCTGGGAGTTTAAGGTTCCGCGGGCTTGAGGGTGGAGTCCTCAGGATGTAAGACAGTGCTCTTCAGCTCCTCAGGCATCTGCAGAGACAGGAGGACAGTTCCAAGGGCCCTGCCCTAGGCCAGGCAGGTGTCCCTGGTAGAACTAGCACAGCCTGGGCAAGTCAGGAGCAGCGTATGGTGTGTGGCGGGCGCCACCTTGTGATTACTATGCAGATTGCATGCCAGGGAGCAGGGCGGTCCTTCACACAGGTGTCCTGCCCCCTACATCAGGCTAGCCACTGTCCAGGGTGCTGGGGCACTGCAAGCACGAGACAGAGTCCTTGCCCCACCAGAGCAATGGGAAGGCGTTCAAGTGACAGGCACAGTGACAATATGAGCTGCAAATGCACATGAGAGGCTGATAGCCCAGTCAGGGGCGGGGGATTCTGGTTGTGCTGAACCCACTCTTGATAGATGAGCAGGAGTAATGTGCCAGGGAGAGGCAGCATGGCAAGCTCCCTGAATAGCAGACAGGTCCAAAAGGGGGGTGAGGTGAGATGTGTGGGGGGGGGGGAGCAGAAATGGATTGGTAGGTGGAGTGGGAATGGGGTGGATCAGCGTTGCCTCGGCTTCAAGGCTTAGCTTTGATCTCAAAGATTGCCTCATCTGGGGCGCCTGGGTGGCTCTGTTGGTTGAGCGTCCAACTCTCGATTTTGGCTCAGGGCATGATCTCACGGTTGCATAGATTCAAGCCCTGCATCGGGCTCTGCACTAGCAGCACAGAGCCCGCTTGGGATTCTCTGTCTCCCTCGCTCTCTGCCCTTCCCCCACTCCCGCTGTCTCTGTCTCTCTCAGAATAAATAAATAAACTTAAAAAAGATTTCCTCATCTAAGGTCCTGGGGAACAGCTGTGTCCCCTCATCCTCTGGAAAGCCACCTCATCTCCTAGGTAAACCATCCAGAGGCCAGGGGCTGAGGGGACGGCCTGATGGTGGCTTACTTCCACTGACACAGAATTACAGTCCTCAAAACGGAGCACTGCTGAAAGGTATACTACAGCAGAGAGAAGGTGTGAACTTAGAATACATTGTAAAGATCAAAACAGAACCAAGAGTGAACTTCTATATATGGGAATTGATAACATCTTTTAGTTTATTTCATTGGCGTTAAATCTGTGTGATTTCTAATTGTGGTGTCTAAAATAGTTTAAATTCTGACTTTAAAAATG
Source organism: Panthera tigris (assembly GCF_018350195.1). Taxonomy (NCBI): domain Eukaryota; kingdom Metazoa; phylum Chordata; class Mammalia; order Carnivora; family Felidae; genus Panthera; species Panthera tigris. Next base: position 6,405,775 of record NC_056665.1, on the reverse strand, counting down.
GGATGAAAATAATTATGCTGCTAAAAAAAGGAAGTTTATTAAGAATGTAATAACAGAATACTTCTTATAAAAAGAAAGAGCAGGATCTCAAATTGGGCATATAATCTCCACTGTGTAAAAAAAAATTGGGGCACCTGGGTGGCTCAGTCGGTTAAGCATCCAACTTAGGCTCAGGTCATGATCTATGGCTCGTGAGTTTGAGCCCCACATCAGGCTCTGTGCTAACAGCCTTGAGTCTGGAGCCTGCTTCAGATTCTGTGTCTCCCTCTCTCTCTGCCCCTCCCCTGCTCACACACACACTCTCTCTCTTTCTCTCTCAAAAATAAATAAACATTAAAAAATCTGCGAGGATTAAAAAAAAAAAAGACTGGAGGGAAATATAACCAAAACATTAACAGTACTTGAATTAGGGTGATAGGATTTCTTTCTATTTTTCTCTATTTCCAGATTTCCTTTAATGGGCTTCTATTCATTTTATAATTAAAAAATAATTTAAAGAGAATGAATTCAAAAGCATTATTAGCTATGTACATGAAATTGGCTTCTAATGGACATCAGTTGAAATTACCCAGAAAACTTCTGGTGTGGTTAAAAATACAGAGCCAAGGGGCACCTGGGTGGCTCAGGCGGTTAAGCGTCTGACTCTTGATTTCAGCTCAGGCCATGATCTCACGGTTTGTGGGTTTGATCTCACTGTGGGTTTGGCAGGGTAGAGCCCACTTGGGATTCTCTGTCTCCCCCTCTCTATCTGCCCTCCCCCCTCCCTCTCTCTCTCCCCCATCTCAAAGAAAATAAATAACTATTTTAAAAATAAAATAAAAATACAGAGCCACATGAAAGGCGGTGATGGGCAGGCCCTTGTCACAGGGGCCACAGACACAGGTTAGGTCCTGCCCCCTGTCATGAGGGGAAGTGTGGGTGGCTGTCATCCTCCACCATCTAACGAAGGTAATTGCCTTCAACAATGATTGGTCGGGAGGGAGGCCTCCCTGAAGTCACTGAAAACCCAAATCACGGCATCTTTTTAAAGAAATGGAGTCCTGTGACATCCTAGTACTTTCAGCCTGTAGAACATCGTTTCTCCAGTTGGGTCTCTGTACTGATACAGAAAGCAATGGAATGTCACAGAACTCAGTTTCTGGACCAGACTCAGCTGGAAAGTTGTTCCCACACATAGGCCCTCCTGAATTACAATCCTGGGCAGGTGCCTGGGAAGCTGCATTTTTATAAGGTCTCCAGGTGGATCGTGGTTCTTTTTTTTTTTTTTTTAAATTTTTTTTACGTTTATTTTTGAGACAGAGAGAGACAGAGCATGAGCGGGGGAGGGGCAGACAGAGAGGGAGACGCAGAACCGGAAGCAGGCTCCAGACTCTGAGCCATCAGCCCAGAGCCCGACGTGGGGCTCGAACTCACGGTCTGTGAGATCGTGACCTAAGCTGAAGTTGGACGCTTAACCGACTGAGCCACCCAGGCGCCCCACCACATCGTGGTTCTTAACCCGGGTTACATATTGGATTCACCTGGGGAAGTTTAAAAAAAACAAAAAACCAAAAAAACAAAAACTCCTAATGTCCAGGCCCTACCCCCAAACCAATGAACTGGGAGCCTCGCGGGGCTTGGAGAACCTTTAAGGCTCCCCGGGTGATTCCAATGCACACAGAAAGGTCGTGGTTCTCAGAGGCGGGTGTGCGTTTCATCAGAATCACGGGGAGGGCTTGTTGAAACACAGTGCTGAGCCTCCCCCCTGAATTTTGGATTCAGGAGGACTGGGTACGATTCAAGAAATTTGTATTCCTAACAAGTTCCCAGGTGCTGCTGCCTCTGGGGAGCACAGGGGGCCATACTTTAGGAATTACGGCTCTAGAATAAAGCCTTCAGCCCGCCCCCGCCCCAGGAGACACAGTCTCCCGTTGGAGGAGTAAGGTGACGCGGGGCTCTGTCCCTCACCTTCAGCTTCTGGCTCCTCAGGACCCAGCCCAGCTGACGTGAGTAGGGTCTGTGGAGAAGGGCAGAACCCCCTTTGGGCAGGAGAACAAGTTCCAGGAACTCACCTCCCAGTAGACTGAATCCTCAAAGCAGTTCTCATCAGCAGGCTGTCCCCAGAATGGCAATTTCAAAATGACCCCTAAAGAAAGTTGGGGGTCACAGGAGGTCAGGAACCACTTCCTCTCTGCCTACCCAGCCCTTTCCCACAGATGGGAAGCTCCCCCCAACCCCCAACCCAACCCAATCCCACAGCCACAAGCGCACAGGATTCCTGGGTCCTCCGAGCTGACCTCTGGTACGTGCTGGTGGGTCCCCCACACGCAGCGGCCCCACCTTCCCTGGCTCAGACGCTCCCACTCACCCACGATGATGCCGCCCACCAGGGCTATGGCCAGGGACACGAAGAGACCAGCAGCCTGAAACTTGCCCTGCATGCTTGAGTCCCAGGAAGTCTTGAAACCATCAAAGCCAAAGAAATTGGCAAGCCTCGAGTGGAGACAGAGAGCAGGTCAGGGCTCCACAGAGAGGCCAAGGAAGCACTTGCTGTCGCCCCACAAATGTGAATGGGCACCAAGGCTCAGTAAACCCTTGCTTGAGCCTCCCCATGTGCACTGGACAGATCAGATGGTCTCTAAGACTCCTGAAGAAGGACAGAGGTTCGGGAGAGAGACCCACGGACGGTGGTTCAGATTAGGGAAGGCTAGGGGTAGAGATACAACGTTGGACCCCAGAACAGCAGGAAGGAGGAATGGAGAAGGAAGGAGGGAGCCCGGGCTCCCTGCACCTCCTCCATACTTACCCTTTTATTCCATACACCTTAGCATTGGCGCAGGATGCTGTCACTGCACCCACAATGGCGCCTATGATGCCCGGGAGGCCGTGCAGGTTGTGAATGCCACACGTGTCCTGGATCCGCAGCCGTGACTCCAGGAATGGCTGGAGAGGGGAGAAGGGTGTTGCTCAGGCCCTTAGCCGTGGCAGGGGTGTGGGGAGGCCGGGATTCCAGAGGCCCCAAATACCCAGAGACCCAGCACCCTCCAGCCCCCAGACCTGCCCACCCCTGCCAGTTAGAAACACAGACCCCGGGGTTCCCCGGCCCTCTGCCCTGGCGGGGGGGCCCTCACCGTCAGGTACACAAAACCCAGGGTGGAGACAATGCCGCAGATGAAGCCGACGATGAGGGAGCCGTACGGCATGAGCATCATTTCGGCAGCGGTGCCCACGGCCACCCCTCCCGCAAGTGTGGCGTTCTGGATGTGCACCTGGGTTGGGAGGGCCAGAGCTCAGTCCTCTCCCGGAGCCTGCACCCCCCACGCTCTGGCTCCGGGAGGCAAGGGTGACTCACAGTGCGTCTCAGCCAGCCAGGAGCCTGCAGAGGGCCCCGGGCCTAGCTCCTGTGTTCTCTGCACCAGCAGCCTGGGCACTGTGCGTGGGCACAAATCATGTGTCCCTGCCGGTGAGACCTACTGGCATGTCTGCGTGTCCCCTGTGAACCTGTGTGCGCAGGTTTGCATGTCTGATGGTCTCCCCGTGACGTATGCCGACATCAGGCCTGTTCGTGCGCAAACCCCCGAGCCAGAGCCCGTGGGCCTACGACGGCTCCAGGCCTACCTGTACCGGGTACTGCGTTGCCGGCTGCGGGGATGATTTCAGTCCGTCTCTACAACAAGCCCAGGAGGTAAGGACCGTTATCTTTTGATGCTTGTGCAGAAGAGGGAGTTGAGGTGCAGGGAGGTGATGTGGCTTGTTAAAGACCACACGGCTAGCAAGAGGCAGAAAGGTAAGTCGATCCGGGTCTGTGTGGAGCCAGAGCCCCTGAGGTGGTCTTCTTTTTATAGAAGAATCTACCACCATCTATGGGCTTTGGTCCCTCCCCACTAATGACAGAACAGTCTGTCCCAGGGATGTGACAGGAAGGACACTGGGAAACCATATCCCCCCACCAACCTCCCAGGGGTGTGGACAAGCATCAAAGGGGTTTCCTTTCTGAGCGTATGGGATGATGCAGGTGGAGGTTGCTTTAAGAAGGCTCAGGCTCCTGGGTAGCTCAGTCGGTTAAGCATCTGACTCTTTTTTTTTTTTTTTAACGTTTATTTTTGAGACAGAGAGGGACAGAGCATGAACGGGGGAGGGTCAGAGAGAGGGAGACACAGAATCTGAAACAGGCTCCGAGCCATCAGCACAGAGCCCAACGCGGGGCTCGAACTCATGGACTGCGAGATCATGACCTGAGCCGAAGTCAGACGCTTAACCAACTGAGCCACCCAGGTGCCCCAAGCATCTGACTCTTGATCTTGGCTCAGGTTATGATCTCATGATTCATGAGTTCGAGCCCCACATCGGGCTCTGTGCTGACAGTGCAGAGCTTGCTTGGGATTCCGTCTCTCTCCCTCTCTCTCTGTGCCCCTCCCCCACTTATGCACTTGCGTTCTCTCTCTCTCTCTCCCCCCATCTCAAACTTAAAAAAAAAAAAAGAGAGAGAGAGACTGAGGGCCAGTGTTTGGAAGATCAGAAGCCTGGTAGAGGGAGGTGCCCCTGGCAACCCTACGGGGCAGGTCTGATGGGGTGTTCAGCCCAGAACGGCTGTCAGCACCCCAGGCTGTGGGGGAGGAGAATGAGGAGGAGTTGCTGCTCAGAGATCAACAATCTCTGAGAATCTGGTTCTGGGCTATGCCAAAACCCAGCTATGTAATCCGAACAAATCATTTGTCCCCAAGCCTCAGTTTCTTCCTCTGCAGGGTGGGTGTGATAATCCTGATGCTTCGAGCCTCAAGGAGTTGTTGGAAGGGCGTGGTGATCAGTGCCCACTGGGCACAGGCGGTCAGAGCCGCACCTCCCCCCCCCCGGGCTCCCCACGCTCCCCGTCCCCCTGTCTCACCATGTCCAGCTTGCCCTTCTTGTGCAAGGCGCTGGACAGTGCCACCGACGTGAGCACGCAGGCTGCCAAGGAGCAGTAGGTGTTGATGGCAGCTCGGTGCTGGGCATCTCCGTGTTTGGACACAGCTGAGTTGAAGCTGGGCCAGTACATCCACAGGAAGAGGGTGCCTAGCCAGACCAGACAGGGCCGGTGGGCCCGGGAGAAGAGGTGTTAGATGGGCCCAACAGAACTTAGGCAGACCTCCTGCCCTTTTTAGTTCCAGAGACCTCAGATGACTCCCGCGCCCCAGCAGCTTCCCACCCTACAGCCTTACTCATGCTGGGGCTCTTCCTACGACATCCTCCCTGCCTTCCTTACTTCCTGATTGTGCTCCAGAAAGTGTAGCCTGACCCCGTAACTGGGCTAAATGCCTCCCACCTTGCTCCCACAGCACCATGAGGGAGAATCTTTCCCCCCACTGTTGGGAGATTATCTGGTAATGATCTGGTAATAATCCCTTGAAGGCAGGGCTGGGTTTTAGGAGACCAGAGTGGGTGATTGATAGGTGTTCTCTGGAATGAATGGACACAGGAAGTAGGAATTCACACTTTGCCCTGACCCAGGGGATGGAGTCACCAGTTCCACTTTGTCTGCCTTAGGGCATCCTAGGGAAAACAGGATGAGTGACCAACTTCTTCCAGCCCCCTGGGAAAAAGGGACCATCATCTGGGATCCTGGAGATGTCTACAGGCAACCCCCTCTGCCCTTTCCCCAGAGGAACTGGCTACCACCCTCCAGACCACATGGAGATCAGGCATAGTTACGGGAACCTGAACTCCTCATGGAGACCCTCACCCATTATGGTGGTTCTCACTCCTCATGGTGGTCCTCACCCATCATGGCAGCCCTCAGTCATCATGATGGCCCTTATCCATCATGGCCACCTTCACCCATCACGGTAGCCCTCAGTCCTTCTAGCAGCCCTCACCAATCATGGCGAAGAGGTCCGAGTGGTACACAGAGCTCTGCCTCTCCTTGCTCTGATGTAGGCTGGGTCGATAGAGGATCCAGGTCACTGTGAGCCCAAAGTAGGCGCCAAATGTGTGGATGGTCATAGAGCCCCCTGCATCCTTCACCTGGGGTACAGGGATCGGTGAGGCTGTGATACTGTCTCTCCCTCCCACCTGTGAGCACTTTCCTTCCCCGCCACACACACACACACACACACACACACACACACACACACACACGTCCATCTGTCTCTGATTCCACAAGCTGCAAGATGGGAGCCCGGGGCCCCCCACAGACCAATCAGTTTGGAAGAGGAGAAAGCAGGGATCCCTGAACCCAGGCTGTGAGCCCGTCGGCAAAATGCCAGAGTATCCTCACCCAGCAGATGGGACTGTGCCCAGATCAGGAAACCCAGCCTTGGAGAGGACCTTGACCAGTCACCCAGCGGGAAGAGGTGAAGCAGACTTAGAACCTAGGGCACCCCCCTAGTTTGTCACCTAGTTGGTCACTAGCTTCTGCCTTATCTTCATTCCTGGGAGCCCTTCCCTTCCCCCTGGGCCCTACCCCCTCCATATGTCTTTCTACGCAGCCACTCCTGGCCCAGCACCACTCGATCTAGACTGCCAGCATCCTGCCTATGACCTCCCAGCTGACCTTCCACCACCCACCCCATCCCCACCCTCCTGTCTCCTGTCTCCTGTCTCCCACAGTCAGAGCACGTAGGGAGGTTTCTTCCTCTTCTGTCCCTTCCTGCCCTCCCCCACTCCGTGCCTCTGGATTTCTTTAGGTCTGAAGCTCCTCATTTACAAAGTGGGGGAGAGGGCGGTGACTTAGCAGGGCCGTCTCGAGGGTTAAATCAGACAACTTGTGTAAAGCGCCCGGTGAGAGCCTGGCATTCAACAGGTGCTTCGTGGACTTAGCCTTCCTCCGCGTGCCCCCCTCCCCTCTCTCCAGCCTCCTCTTCCTCCCCACTCAGAAGCCATGTTGGGGGGAAATTCCAATCAATCACAGACTCGTTCCTTCACTTTAGATGCGGAAATCCAGCCAGAGAGGTAAGTGTATGGTCCAAGGTCACAGAGCTTAGTGGTGGGGTTGTTGACAGGCCTGGATTTCCTGGTTCCCGGCCTGGTGGGTGCCTCTCCCAGCACCCTGGGACCTGGGATGAGCCCTCATGACCTCTCTGAGTCTCAGCTTTCTCATCTGTAAAGTGGAGGTATTAATTGTGCCTTTCTCAGAGATGAGGATTGAGATAAGCCACATAAAGTATTCAGAGCAGGGCTCAGCCAAGGGCAAGTGCTCCTGACATGTCAGCAGTGATGTATTTTAACTTGGCACAGAGACAGGCCTGAAGACTGTCAGGCATTAAAAGAATTTCTGTAGCGGGAGCCTGGGTGGCTCAGGCTGTTAAGCGTCCGACTGTTGATTTTAGCTCCCGTCACCATCTCCCAGTTCGTGAGATCAAGCCCTGAGTGAGGCTCTGTGCTGACAGCCTGGTTGAGATTCTCTCTCTCTCCCTCTCCCTCTCTCTTTCCCTCTCTCTTTCCCTCTCCCTCTCCCTCTCCCTCTCCCTCTCCCTCTCCCTCTCCCTCTCCCCTCCCCCCCCCTCTCTCCCCACCCCCTCTCTCTCCTCTCTCTCAAAAAAACAAAACCAAAAAACTACACACCGAATTTCTGTAGCAGATTGGGGGGATTTTTGAGGGTCTCTCGACTCATGCCCAAGACTGTGGATTCTCACTGTTTCAGATCATGCCCATTGGCCCCACTGCCCACCCCTCGCCTAGCCTTGCTTCTTTCTTTCTCACGCCTCCCACCACACCCAGTCCCTAAGGCCTGTGTATTCCCCTCCTTTCTATCTGTTGAATCACTTCCTTCTCTTGGTACTACCCCCAGCCCCAGTCCCATGATCTCTCACCAGGGTGACTCGGACAGCCTCTTAACAGGGCTCCCTGCTCCCAGCCATTGTTCTCACCAGAGCCGAAGTGGCATTTCTATTACGTGTGTCTGGCCGTGCCACTCCCCCATCTGAAACTCTCCATAGCTCCCCACTGCCGTCATGACAAAGTTGCCCTCGTGACTCTTCAACACCATCTCCAGGAGCCTTGATGATCCGTGTCCTGCCCCCCTTCCTCCACCATTACCCCCCCAAGCCCTCCCCCAGCACACCCTCCTTCCACCAGATGGAGCCACCAGAGACCACTCACTGTGGGCCTCCCTCAAGGCCTTTGCACTGTTTCCTCTGCCTCACCCCTTTGCCTGGTTGCTTTCTCCTTGACTTCTAGCTTTGATGTCTCTTCCTCCAGGAAGCCTCCCTGACCTGCCATGCTGGCTCAGGCACCCTCCTTCGTGTCACCAAGCCCTTGACCTCACTTCTCATCACACTGCATGGTAACTGTGTACCTCCTGGTTCCCTCACTAGATTGTGAGCTCCTCGGGGTCTGAGTGAGAGTGCCCGGGGCATTACCTGACATGCAGTCAGACTCAGAGTCTTGGTTTTTACTTGGTAAATATTTGTTGAGCACTTATTAGGCATTGAACTAGGTGCTGGGGACACGGATGGTCCAGACAGATAAGGTTTATCAGAGAAGGAGAAATGTTATGAAGAAAATAAACCAGGTCAATGTGAGACATAGTGACTAGGGTGGGGTAGGGGGGTAAGCTAGAGGGCAACACTGTATAGGGGGGAGAATCTGGGAGGGCCTCTCTGAAGAGGTGATATTCTAGCTGAGACCTCAGCGATGAAAATGACTGGGGGATGAGCATTCCAGGCAAGAGCAAAGGCCCCGAGGGGGAACCAAGCTTGCCGTGTTGAGGAACAGACAGGAGGGTATGGCCAAAGCACAGAAAGATGGGGAGAGAGTAGGTTATAAGACTGGAGAGAGAGGCTGGGGGCAGAACATGTAGGGCTTTATAACAAATGTGGATTTTATTTGAAGTGAAATTTTAAAAGCTACTGGAGGGTTTTAATCAGGGGAATTGGTCTCATACGCATTACTAACAGGTCTCCATGGCTGCTGGTGGGGATTGGCCTGTGGTGGTGAGTGGGGCAAGGATGAAGATTAGGAGGTGAGTTAAGAGGTAGAGATATGGTGGCCTGGGTCAGTCTGGTGGCTGAAGAAAATGACAAAATGAATGACTGGATGTAGTGTCACGTAAAAAAAACAAAAGCAAAAAAACTCTACCCCTTTTCAGGGGTGGGGGTGTTCCAGGCAGAGTCCAAATGTAGAGGAGTTGGGGGCTAAGAAATGGATGAAGTCTCTGAATGACCTTCACCCCTGCAAAGGTACCAAAGAAGTATCTGAGCTAGAGTCAGAGGTCTAAGGCACCCCTTACTTGGTTCATTGAATTGGCCAACTTTAAGGGGCATGATTCTTGCCAGAATACATGTGACTGTCACTTCTAGAGTCGTGCAGTGCACAACCTATGCAGCGATACACGTCCACCTTGGATATTCCCTAAGGCTCCTTCCTTACATATGTGTAGCCCTCAATACACTGTGTCTTTTTCTTGGGAGACCAATCTGTGAATGTGGTGTGTGTGTGTAAGAGTATGTTCAGGGGGGTGCCTGGGTGGCTCAGTCGGTGAAATGTCTGATTCTTGATTTTGGCTCAGGTCATGCTCTCACAGTTCGTGGGACTGAGCCCTGTATCAGGCTCTGCAGTGTCAGCTCATGCTGTTCTCTCTCTCTCTCTCTCTCTCTCTCTCTCAAATAAGTGTTAAAAAAAAAAAAAAGAGAGACTATGTTCAGGAACACCCACTCTTTCCACCCAATATGCAGGAAAGAGAAAGGAGGGAGACAACCAACATGAGGGGCCCCTGCTCTGCCCAGTAAATATCATTACTCTCACTTTAGAGACGAGGAAACTGACATTCAGAAGGTTACGTGACTTGCCAACATTGAACCGAATCCAGCTGGCATATCTCCCCAGCCCTCCCTTTCTCTAGTTCCCTGCTGTCACCCCAAGTGGCCCTTCCATCTCCACCCCCGTTCTGATCCCTGCTCACCTCTAGCAGGCTGAGGAGGATAAACTCATTCACTGAGAAGAGGGTCACTTGGAAGAGGGTCATGATGAGTAGCTGGACAGGGCTGACTTTGCCCAGAACCGCCCCAAAGGCCACGCAGACAGAGCCCACGCAGAAGTCCGCATTGATGAGGCTGTGGGGAGATGGGTCAGGGGAGGGGCTGAGGCAGCAGCAAAAAGCTGTGCTCCACGCCCTGGGTTTGAATCTGGACTTTGGTCATCCATGGATTTGGACTTGGGGCTTAACCTTGCTGAGCCTCCGTGTCATGATGTCGTAAGGGCACATAACATCCTAAAGGTACTCTAAGTAACAGGTGAAGGGTCCAGCAAGGCAACGGCACATACCAGAGGCCATGCCCTTCCTTCGTGACCCCATCTCAGCACCCCCTCCTTGCAGGCAACTTTGTGGTCAAGGCACCCAAGTCATCTGGCGGCTGTTGTTGAACATGCTGCATATTTGGAGCCGCGCCCTGCCCTCCGTCCTCTACCTGCCCTTCCAGAACCTCTTCTGACTGCCTCCTCTTTCAGGAAGCCTTCCTTGGTTCCTCCACCCACATGTGGTCTCTGTCTCCAGACTCTTAGATCTCACTCTAAACACACCTCTTCTGTTGGTTACCAGGGCTCTGCTTGGGTTTGAGCTCTCATGTCCTTACCCGAGAGAGAGGATCTGTGTCCAGAGAAGAGAGAGAGGGCTTCCTGCAGGATGTAGGGAGCTGGGGGCTGGATGGAGGGGGCAGGAAGGCCAACAGAGAGAACAGAAGCAGAGGAACACCTAGGTCCTTCTTAAGTCTGGACCCTGAAAGCCTAGCCGGTCAGCAGAAGGCTGATGGAGAAGCAGACAGCCAGGTAGATGTCGTGCGGCCAAAGGAGACCCTGGTTCCATCCACGTGCCTCCTAACCCAGGCCTTCCTGGGCCGGGCCAGCGGCAAAGCTGTCCTGGATTGTGAGGCAGAGTCAGGAGAGTTGTTAATAGGGGTGGGTGTAGGGACAGTAGAGGCTAGACCCGCAAGCCATTCGCAGCCAGAGGAAGTGCCCCTGCCCCGCGCTCAGGTGTGTGTGTGTGAGAATCAGGAGGTGAGAAGTAAGAGACCAGCTGACTGTAGGGCCAGGGAGTGGAATGGGGGCCGTTCTGTCAGGTCCCTCCCAAGACAGAGGATGTTCATTGGAGCGTCTGCTTCACTACGAGCCTTGTTCACGGCTGTGTCCCCAGGGCCTCCCATAGGGCCCGGCTGAATGAATCATGACAGTTACTAAGTGCCAGGCACAGAAATAGCCGCCTGGTACAGCACATGTCCTCCTGTGCCACACAGGTACTGTTAGTAGCCACATCATATAGATGAAACATGGAGGCTTAGAGAGGCCGAGTTATTTGCTGATGTTCCCACAACTGCAGCCAGAAGACCCATCTGACGTTGGGCCTCCAGCTGCCGGGAGATGGAAGTTCGGATGTCACCTCTTAGGAGGGCCCACGGAGTTTTGGGCAGAGCCTGTAGGGGAGCCATGACCCTAGAGTGACAGGTGGGACCTGGAGGTCTCTTCAAGTAGGCACAGGAGCCAGGAGGAGGGTCTAGGGACAACATGAGCATCCAGTCCTGAGCACCAAAAATGGGTTCCAGCTCAGTTGCTGAAAATCTATCCCCTGAAAGCCAATTTGCCAAAACTCAATTTGTCAAGTGACCAACTCACCCAATCACTGGTTCACCCAAAACTTGCCAACTCACGAAGTTCATAATAATTCTCTTTGGAGATTTTTAAAAAGTTGTATACTTTTGTTTTTCATTCAGCCATAGCTCTTTGGCTGTGGTGGCCAATGAAATATATTACAGGTGTTTTCATACTTTGGATCCACGGCTTTGGGAGTGAGACTTTCTTGTCAAAGATTTTATACAAAAGACTAATTTCTTGGCTCCGACCATGTTCTATCTAGTCAACTATTTTTCCAGTTTCTCTAAAGTCGTGGATTCATTAACTGGCTTCAGTGAATTAATCATCTTGCAAGTATTTGGCATGTTTTAAGTTTCAGACACCTGGCCTATGATCCCCGGTTGGTGCCCTATATGTGACAGCAGGGGCTTGCACGTTAAACGTGGTTTTATGGCCATTTGCCTCTGAACCCTTTCTGTGGATTTGGCCTTCCCGCGGGCTGACGAATGTTCTTTTGCATACCCGCCCTCTCGCCCGGTGATCCCCGCCCCCGGGCCAGCCCCTCACCCCGGGCCCCGCCTCCGGGCCCGCCCCCTTCCCCAGGGCCCCGCCCCCAGTCCCCGGGGCCCGCCCCCATCCCTGCAGAGCCCGCCCCGGCCCCGCCCCTTGCCCTCCGGGCCCGCCCCGCGCTCACTTCTCCACGCCCAAGTGGATGTAGCCTTCCTTGTAGGAGTGGAACCAGCCCTGCATGAGCAGCGCCCACTGGATGCCAAAGGCCGCCAGCAGGAAATTGAAGCCCACCGAGCTGTAACCGTAGCGCTGCAGGAAGGTCATGAGGAAGCCGAAGCCCACGAAGATCATCACGTGCACGTCCTGGAAGCCTGCGGGGAGAGTGCAGCCGGGGGGCTCGGTCGCTTAGCCCGCCCTAGCCCTGGGTCTGGGCCAGCAAAGCCCCGCGCAGAACCTGTGTCTTCCGGGCCACTGGCCACCCAGTAGCCTTCCAAGCCCCCTCCTCCCATGTCTGCATCCGGATCCTGGGGCCAGGGGCAGTAATGAATGACCTTCCTGTGCATAGAACAGCCGCTAACCCCACCCACCCCCCACCCCCGTTTTGTCCCAAGAACCTCTGGAGGGGGCTGGGCTGGGGGGAAACCAGGGTGAGCCTCCCACTTGAGACCACTCGTTCTAAGGCCAAGGAAGGCCTGGGTGTCCCCTCAGGAGATGGCAGCTTCCTTTTTCCATCCACACCCTGGGTGGAGGTGGGCAGCTGGGCATTTGAAATGGGGGCCAGGCTGTGGATTACACGTAGAATCTAGGGTCCAGAACCCAGACTTTCTGCGCTCTGCCCCCTCAACTCCATCACTTTAGTACGGAGAAGTTAGTCTCATCTTGACTGGTGAAGCACATGAGTTGATCACTCCCGTGAAGGTCTCCTCCCACCTCCACCTCCAGCAAGTACCCTTTCCTGAATCACTGAGACCTGAATTTGGACTCGTTTCCTCCATCTGGTAGACAGATGACTCTGGAGAGTCAGGTAACACACTTGGGTCTCAGCGCCTTCTGGAATGCTTAGTCACAAATGCTGCAGAGATTAAATGCGGATATGTATGTAAAGTACCTAACAGTGTCGGTCCCATGATAGGTGCTCAAAATGGACAAGTGTCATTATTTATTGTTGCTTTATTATTGTTACTTAGGCATAGGCTAATTCTGAATTCTGAACCAACTCTCATCAGCTCACAGTGTGGTCCTGACAAGACACTTCCCTTCAGCCTCAGTTTTCTCCATAAAACCAAAGGATGGATTAGAATGATCTTAACTGTTCTTCCAGGGCTAACGTTGCCTGATTCTAGATTCCCAGAAAAGGACAGAAGGGAAGCAAAGATAGTCACAAAAAATAAGACGCTAAAAGGAATTATAGGTGTCACAGGACACAGAGGAGCCAGACTGAAGGGTTCCTGGTGGCCAAATCGGGCAGTTTGAGCATCAAAATAATTAGGTACTGTAATGAATTAAAACCATTACAAAAACAGTAACTCAAAGTCGGAAGTAAATGAGATCGTGAGGAGGGCTCTTGCTTGTACCAGAATGCCGAGGGCCAGACGGTTAAATGTAGAATGAGTGCTGAAGTTGGAAAATCGTGATTTTCACAGTAAAGATTCCATCAGTGGGTGCTAAATCCAGGGAGAAATTTTGATGAAGAGCAGAACATTTGCATTGTCTTCAAGAGTCTCCCCATGGACTGCTTACAAGTTACAAGGTAGAAAAAAAAAAACCAAACAAAACCCAGTAATTACGAAGTGGAGAAACAGGGCAAGGTCTTCACTGAATGATCAAAATTAACATCGCCAATAAGGGACAGATGGATAGCACACGCCTTCAGATGTGATACCCTGAAGGAGACACATCACCGGTACGGTATTCCAGCCCAGAAGGCATAATCCCATTCTACTCGTGAGGAAGCATCAGACAAACAGAAAATGAGTAACATGCTGTTAGAAACGGGGGTGAGGCTGGAGTCCTGAGCAATATCAACGTCATAAAAGACAAAGAAAGGCCGCAGGAATGTTCCAGGTTAAAAAAGGATAAAGAGAAATAGGTCTACTGCATTCAATACCTAACTCAGGACTGGATCCTGGATTTGCCTGGCGGGGGCAGGGGGGCAGGCAGTGAGGGGGCGAGTGGGAGGAGAGCTATAGAGGTTGTTATTGAGAAAGTTAGAGACTAATTAGAAAATTAGATTGACAAAATTCGATAGAAACTGTATATTAAGGTATTGCACAATGTACACTTATGAAATTGATTACTGTGGTTGCAGAGAATACCCCCATTCTCGGGAAACATCCCGGGAATCTTTAGGGTGACAGGGCCATGATGTGTCTGACCCACCCTCAGAAGATTCGGAGAAGAAAAGAGTGTATGTGTTTGCGTCTCTGTGCAGAGAGGGAGAGGAGGAGCAGGGAGCTGAATCGGAGTTAAAAGTATACAGTGTTCTTTGTGCTGTTTCTGTTTTAGCAACTTTTTATAAATTGAAATTATTCCCAAGTAAAACGTTAAAAGACAAAGGCTGTGGGGGGGACCTGCAGGGCCCACTGGCCTGCCCCCTCCATTCCTTCCTCATTCCTCCCCCCTCCCCCCACGTGTCAGCTGCACCTGCCTCCATGTTCCTCAGTCCTACTCCGGGGTCTCTGCCTGTGTCCTTCCCTCCGCCTGGGATGCTGTTCCCACAAAACGGCCAGAACCTCTTCCTGCAGATCTCAACGAAATGTTGCCTCATCACAGAGGCTTTCCAGACCACCCGGTTTGAAGTGGGTTCTCTCCCTCTTCTTTCCTTTCTGGTTCTTATTACAGTTTGCAGAACGGTGTGTTTGTCTAGCCCACTCGACTGTAAACCTCCCGGTAGGTTTTGTTCACTCTGCTGGTCCCCAGTACCTCTGACCGTGTCTGGGGAGCCCCCCCCCCCCCCCCCGCAGGCCTTCCTGTGGCCCAGGCCACGGCCACAGCCCCCTTGGCTAGCGGCTGAGGGAGGAGGCCCTGCACGCCGCAGGCCCCGGGGCAGGGGGCGTGCAAGCTGATGTAAGAGAGCTGTGGGTTTCACCCCAGCATGGCGCTCTGAGCTCCTGCCTGGAGACCTGTGCGAATTTGCGCGAACAAACAGCAGCTTGGTGTCGGTTTCACGATGTGTGCAGCTGATTGCGTGCATTATCGCATTTCATGGTTTATCACGTTTCCAACTGTCGTGGGGGAATCTGAGCTAATGCGCTTGAAGCGCCATACGTGGCATTATGGTTATTCTTGGGGAGAACGGATGGGTGGCAGACCGGAGGAGAGGTGTGAAAGAGGGAGGGGACACTCGCAGCAGCCGGGGAGGGGAGCTGGCAGGAGGGCAGGGCTTCTGCTGGAAGACACAGGGGATCGGAGGCAGTTGTGGAGTGGGAGGGAGGGGCTGGGTCTGGTGTCCTTGGAGTTGAAGATGACCACGGGGATGTGGGGGGGGGGGCGGTGGTGGATCGTGAGGGTCGACAGGGCAGCTGGGAGGAACGGAGCCTGGCTGTGTGGGGTGGAGCGGGGATGTGAGACTGGGCAGGCCCGCAGATGGAAATGTGAGTCAGAATGTGGGCACGATGAGGGGGAGACAGAAGCTGAGAACTGGCCTGCCTTTGAGGCTAGCAGACGGGACAGGGAAGGCGCTGGCTGGCGGGGGTGGGAGGAATCCCTGGGAAGAGGCAGCGTCACAGAGGGTGGGGGCCTTTTCAGAAGAGGCAGTTTGGTGGCAGAAAGGAACCCTGTGGGCAGGGACAGGGGGTGGGGTATGGGGGGGCCCTCCTGGGGGGTACTGCAATTTCGGGGCTGCCTTCATTCTCCCTGAGGCCCTCCCCTTCTCCGTGCATCATCCCTGCCTGCCCCCTCTCGCCAGTTCTCTGTCCTCTGTGACTCCTCCGGTGTCCCAACCTCTCTCTTTGACCTTCTCTTTCTTGGTGTCTCTTTCTTCTCCCCCCACCTCAGGCACACGGACGCCACCTTCTCCTCTCCTTGGGCACCTCCCCATTCATTCTCTTGCTCCCTTTCTCTTTATCTCCCAAACTGGTCCTAATTTAGAATCCAGACATAAAACAGTGGAATAGTTTACGTTTCATAAAGTTTGGTGCTAGTTCCTAAAACGCTTTTACCAGTAATGGTTTGAAAGTCCCAATCGTGTGACCTTCAGGAAGGACATAATCCCTCTGATCTGCAGTTTCTTTTTTTGTAAAATGGGGGGTGGGGTGGGGAGGGTAATACAGGGGCTCAGGTGGTGTTCACCCCAGAGGTTTACGGTGCACATTTAATGACTTCATCCAATCCTGGGCACAGGCCTGGCTCTTTAGCAACTGATGGGTAATATCAGCTACAATTTCTCTTTGTCTCCTTCAAGATTGTCCAGGTGTTTTGCACTGAGTTGGCAACTTGCTGTGGGACAGTGGAAGTTGCAGAGATACCTGCCCTTCCCCCCTCTTTCCCCAGCATGGGGTGACACAAGCAGTCTTGCTGGCCCAGAGTCTGGTCTCTCAGCTGAAGACTCCAGCTGGCGTGCCAGCCACAAGAGCTGCCACAAGGGGGCAGCAGTACCCCACTCTCCCCTTCTCCACCCCCCTCCTAGCTCACTCTTCCTCACCCCCCGGGATGGGTCCCGCCCCCCTCCCCCTGAGAAGCTGGCCTAGTCCCTGAAATCTCTGAAATCTGAGGCCAGAGTTCCCCTCGCCTCTGGGCCTCAGCGGCTTCTTCCGCTCTGCTGCACCAGCACAGAAAGGGTGGTGCCCCGCCTGGTGCAACCTGGGGCCGCCCTTTTCCCATTCACTGTAGGCCAGTCTAGCCCAGACTTTTCTTTGAGACCTCCTGGCCAGTCCCTCACTTGCCCAAGTCTCCGTGCCCACCTCTCCCACGCCTCAGAGCTGACCACAGAACCACCCCATCACTGCACGGTTTCCTGGCAATGGGGCAGAGGCCCGGGAAAGCAGCTGGGCTGCTGGTGGGAGGGCTCAGCTGGTCCCTGCCTGGGTCACGGACGCCACCCCGAGAGTGTTGGGCAAATGTCTACCGTCCACTTGCTGCACCACAAGAGGGACAGAAATGCCCTGCCTGACAGAGCGTGTGAAAAGCACTTGTAAGTGGGGAGAGAACAGAGGAATTTAAATGCTCTAATAGTTGAAACTATTCCTTGGCCAAATCTCTGAACATGTGTCCTGCTCCCCCTTCAGTCTTCCCGGGAAGCTTCAGGAACCCAGGCTCTGATCACTCCCAGGGGCTAACCTCCCCCAGACCCTGCCAACGGCCTCTCGGGCCCCAGAGCACCAGCCCACGGGGAAGTTTTGTGTTCAGCAGCAGGTGCCTGTAGCGCTGGCCTCCGAGGGCACTGCTGGGGCAAGCCTCCAGCTGGCTCTGTGCCTGCTGCCTGCCGAGGGGCCTGTGTGTGGGGAGCAGCCCTTGGGCCCTCCTGAGCCCCAGCCCGAGCCGGCTGGATCTGGACTCCGCTGGAAACCCGAGATGCCCAGCAGGCTCCACTAATCCCCTGGGCCTGAATGAGGCCCATTATGTTGACAGCTTGGAGCCAACAACCCAGAAGGTACCACAAGGGTGTGCCCTCATCCTCTGCCCCTGGGAACTGCCACACTGGGGTCCCACCTGAACCAGGAGGCCACGTGCCCTCTAACTCCGAACCACAGCCACCATGACCCAGTGGACCTGAGAAGGGCTGGGCAGGGGGAAAAGGGAAAGGTGAACCTGAAGGAAGGGGAGTGGTCCAGGAGCACGTGCCTGGATGTCCAGGGCTCCTGCCCTGGCCCTCTGGTTTCCTAGTCACCCCCTCTCTGGTCTTAGTTTCCTTGTCTATAACATGGGAGTCCCAACAGCGCCTTCCTGGCAGGGCTGGGGGGGGGGGGCAGGTCAAAGGAGAGAACGCACGTCTGGTGGCTTGAGCTGTCGTGACTGGAGTCCGGAGGCCGGCCATCTCTCCCTCTACTCCTCTCCTCTCTGTCACTTCCTGTTGATGGCCAAGGGGAACTAGCAGGAGAAACTCAAGCCCTCCTTGGTGGCTGGGGCTGTCTCATCCCCCTTAGCAGCTTCCCTCCTACCCTTTCACAAACCCTACCGCTGGGCTACTCTGCACCACTCACCTGCTCCTGGCGTACCTGCCCTGCCTCACCCCTCCTCACCATCCCACCACCTTCCAGGAAGCTGTCTCAGATCTCTTCTGCCCAGAGAGCCTGACATCACTGAGGACAAGGCGCTGGGGTGCCCTCCATGAGTCTGGGAGCCCTTCGGGGTCAGAAAGCAAGGATATGCAACTTGTTCATCCACAATGGCCTTGAGTCTTGGTCTGTTGGGACGGTTGTGGTTTACGTCTCTGGTCTGGTGAATTACTATGAGCGCAACCTCTCCACTCCCTCACTCTCAAAAGTGTCACTAGTTGACAAATTACGTGGCCACCCTATGGATAAATGGTTGTTGGGTGAATCGATGACGGTGGGGCATGGAAGGTGGGTGTGGATGGAGTGGGGATAGGAGCTGGGGAGATGTGAGGACCGCAACCCTCTCTGGGGAGGCTCTGTAGCTCCTATTTTAGGGCTTTGAGACCTTCCACTGTCTGGACCCCTCAAGGACCTATGAACGCCCATGGGAGAACTTGTCCCCTGTGCTTTGCTGAAGGGCTGGTTATGGCCGAGAGATAAGCAAGAGCCAGAGTGAAGTAGAACAGGCAAAGGATGGTCTCAAGCTGTCCTGCCTCTCCGTTTGCCAGATCTGTCCAAGGAGAGTAAAGGTGGGCAGTGAAGAGTGGATCTGGAGTCTTAATTCTAAGGCCACAGCTGTCATGGTCTCTTAAAATACAACTCTGAGTGGAGCCCAGTAGAGGCTGTGGTTTCGACCAGCACAGGGCACACTCCTCTTCCATAACCTCCCTTCTGCTAAGCGCCATATTTCTATTAATGTAACCCGTGATGGCATTCGCTTTCTGGCAGCCATTTAATATGGCCGGCTCCCACTGAGTTGGCACCCCCGCCCCCCACTCTTGTCTTTTTTCATGCAGGCTGTCATCCTCAATGTATGCAGTTATTTATTTGGAGCTAAGTGAAATGTTATTTCTGGAAGCAAAGGCTCCCATCGCTGAGGGTTTTCAAGCCATGGAGGGAACGCCAGCCGGCCTAGGTGGCTGTTGCACGTGAGCTTTACGGTCCCCGCGGAAACTAACAGTCCATGACTCTGTGCGCACCAACCGTTGGAATGATTGTCATTGGCTGCTGGTAGATGGTGTCCAAAATCAGAAAACGCAAGGGCATGGGAAGAGCCTTGGGCTGAGGGGTCTGGAGGTTGGGCCAACCTGAGTGACCTTGGACCAGTTCTTCCAGCTCCTGAGTCCTAGGGCATCTGTGTTTTGTGCACCTCCAGTAATTGCTTCATTAGGAAGTGCGGGTTCCATGCCCAGCCCAGCACTGTGCCAGAACTTCCTGTGCCCTGTCTCACCCCAGCTTCACCCCATGCCTGCACGCGAGGTGCTATTATGGTGGACAGATGTGGCTGGACAGATGTGACGGAGTTTCAGGGAGGTTGATGTTTTCCTAAGGCTTATCCCCCTGGTTAATGGCAGAACCATGATAGCAGTGAGGTCTGGTGATTCCAAGGGCATGCTCTTAACCCCGGCACTGCAGATACCAGAGAATGAGGGCTGTTCTTTCTTCCCTTCCAGGCCAGATGAGGGTTAGGTGCCTTGGTCCCATATGCTTCTCCCCATAGCAGGACTGGCAAGTCAGTGAGCCATCCCTGCAGCCCTTGACATCGGACCTACCTCCTGAAGTGGCCAGTACGGGCACAGCTGGACAAGGGAGCCAGGGTCACCCCCTGGTTGGTGACTGAGATGGGACTTAGGTCTTTCAAGGACAAGTAAGGCTCTCTGATGGGGAGGTTGGGGGCCTCTGATGGCCCCTGGAGTGAGCTCACCCTGGCGAGCTTTCCCTATCGCTTCAACACAGGGAAGAGTTGGTGCACATGTGGCCATTTGTCAAGCGTGCCCTCCAGATACTGGCAGGTGCCGCGTGGGGAGGCTGCGAGGGGAGGGCCAGCGGGCTGCGGGCAGCTTCTCCTCCTCTAGGACCCCGCCCCCTGTTCCCGAGCAGCAGGCTGCACAGGTGCGGCGGGCAGGGCTCTGAGCAGGGTGGGGGACCTGCCCGTCCGCCTCTGCGGGGCCTGCGGGGTGGCCGGACTTACTCGGGTAGCGGTAGTAGAATTCGTTCTCCATGTCGCTGGTGGTGTTCTCATTCCGCTGACTGCCGATCCAGTGGGGGTCGGCATCGAGGTCGTAGCGCACGAACACGCCGAAGAGGACCACCAGGGCCACCTGCAGGAGCAGGCAGGTGACCGGCAGCCGCCAGCGCAGATTGGTGTTCCAGATCATGCTGCAGGGGGCGCCTGGCCGGGAGGGCAGCGGGCAGTTCGGCCGTCGGGAGGCGCAGGGAGAGGCTTATAAGACCCGGGCAGGGGCGGGGCGGGGCGGCCGCGTGGGGTGGCGGAACAGCTGACCCGGGTGCCGCCCGCGCGCTCGCCCAACCGGCAAGGGGAGCCTCGGGCTCGGGGCTCGCCTGCCCCCGGGAGCCCCCGCAGCTCCCCGCGTCGGGACCGGGGACACAGCGGCAGGGGGCGGGGGGCGGGGGCGGTGGGCAGGGGCCCAGGAGCCCCGACCTCTGCGCATCCCATCGGTACCGCGCAGCGTGCCTTTCCCCTTTTGGTCCTGGGACCCGAGACAGAAAAAGCCGGATTATCTGCCTCCCCCGCCCCCAAGAGAAACAAGAGAGGAATTCCTAGATAGTGATCGTGATCACCGCCATCACCACCATCCCTTTTTTTTTTTCTGGTCACGAAAGTCATGTAGGGTCCATGAAAAACCAGGAAAGTCTAAGAACTGGCCTACACCACAGAAGCCTGGAGAGCCGTGACAACTCAGTGCTGAGCGTGTGGTACCACGCATAGTATCCTGGAACAGAGAGAGGACGTTAATGGAAAAAATGGGGAAATCCTCAGAGAGTCTGAAGTTTAGTTGATAGCATTGGGCCCATGTGGGTTTCATGGTTGTGACGGATGTACTCTGGGTAGTTAAGACGTTGGCAGGGGAAACTGCGTTCCTGGTATAGGGGAACTCTGTACTATCTTTGCAGCTTTTCTGTAAGTCTAAAATTATTCCTGAAAAAAAAAAGGGGGGGGGGATGGGGCGCCTGGGTGGCTCAGTTGGTTAAGAGTCAGACTTTGGCTTCAGGTCATGATCTCAAAGTTTGTGCATTCGAGCCCCGTGTTGGGCTCTGTGCTGACAGCTCAGATTCTGTGTCTCCCTCTCTCTCTGCTCCTTCTCTGCTCGCGCTCTGTCTCTCTCTCAAAAATAGATAAACTTAAAACAATTTTGTAATAAAAAAAGGAAAAAAAGGGTATTAAGAAAACATATGTAAAAGATGATCAGAACAGTTAAGTTTTTCACAAGTTCGTTAAGCTTGATCGGGAATGGTCTGTTGGTCAATGTGTGTGATCTTGACAGGAGTAAACCATAGAATTTAAGTCAAACCTATGCTTTGTCCATATTTTGTCAAAATGTGATTTTCTAATTTTTCTTTAAAAAGGTAACACAAGTATACTGTAGAGATTTTAGAAAATACGGAAAGTACATGGGGCGCCTGGGTGGCTCAATCGGTTGAGCGCGTGACTTCAGCTCAGGTCATGATCTCACGGCTCGTGAGTTGGAGCCCTGCATCGGGCTCTGTGCTGATGGCTCAGAGCCTGGAGCCTGCTTCAGGTTCTGTGTCTCCCTCTCTCTTCACCCCTCACCTACTCACGCTTTGCCTCTGTCTCTCAAAAATAAATAAATATTAACAAAATTCAAAAAAAAGTACAGAAAACACAAAGAAAAAAACAAGAGAACCACCTGTAATTCCTCCACTAGAGGCAGCACCAATATGAGAGAAAGAGGGAGAGATTCATACTGTAATATTGACATATAGCTGCTTTATTCACTTAATATTTTGTAAATATCTTCTCATATCCTTGTTCTTTGACATCTTTTTTTTTTTAATGTTTATTTATTTTTGAAAGAGAGAGAGAGAGAGCATAAGCAGGAGAGGGGCAGAGAGAGAGGGAGATACAGAATCTGAAGTAGGCTCCAGGCTCTGAGCTGTCAGCACAGAGCCTGACGTGGGACTCGAACTCATGAACGGTGAGATCATGACCTGATTCGAAGGTGGATGCTCAACCGACTGAGCCACCCAGGTGCCCCTAAACCTTTTAGATGTGCTCTAATTCTCAATGGAACCCTTGCAAGGTAGATAACGGAGCTCCATCCTACAGATGAAACTGAGTTGAGATTCAAACTCGGGGCTGTCCTATGTCACCACTCCATGCTGGTTGCCTCCTCTGGGCAGGGCAGAAGGAGGATTTGGTTGCAGATACGTGCACCCACTGCTGCAGAGAAAGACATCTAAGTGCACAGCAAAGGAAGACGTGAGGGCAGGAGGCAAGGGCTGGGGAAGTTTGGAGATGAAGTCGGTAGGGGCACAAGTTTCCTCTGGAGTCACCCATTTTCTGGGGCGGGGGGCCATGAGCTCCTGTAAGCCAGGGATATGTCTTACGTACAACCCTTTTCCCTTCCCACAGCGCAGTGGGGATGCAGAGGAAGAAGGATGAAGGAAGGGGAGAAGAATATTC
This sequence comes from Panthera tigris, assembly GCF_018350195.1. NCBI lineage: Eukaryota > Metazoa > Chordata > Mammalia > Carnivora > Felidae > Panthera > Panthera tigris. The sequence goes on along the minus strand of NC_056665.1, from coordinate 6,383,047 downwards.
TTTGAGTACCAACTGTGTTCCAGGCACTGTTCTAGGTGCTGGGAGGTCAGTCGTTGTCCACATGGAAATTGCTGGGGGGAGGGGCTGCCTGACAAAAGCAAACCAATAGAGAAGTACACGGTATGTGTGAGGGTGACAGGTGCCGTGCAGGAAAAGAAAATGGAGAGTGGGAGAGAGAGGGCTGGGAGCGTGATGTAAACAAAGTGGCCTGGGAAGGTCACATTGGGGGAGGGAGGGGGAGAGAGAAGGGACAGAGAGAGGACGGGAAAGGGGGAGAAAGGGAAGGAGGGAGGAAGGAAAATAGAGAAAGAAAGAAAAGATTCTTCCGCAGGCTCTAGTCCCACCTTGCCCCTGACCTGTAGGCATGACCCCTCAGCAGCATTTTGATGCGGCCGCACTTTCCAGAGCATCTGCCCCCTTGGTCTTGGTGGTGGACCGAGCTCTCAGTTTCCCCCGAATGGCCAGGAGTTTTATTGCTGGTGCCCCTGGCCGGGGGGGAAATGGCTCTCAGAAACCTAGAAAAACAAAATCTCCTCCCAGAACATTTTCTCTCCAGCTACCAAGATAAGCCAGGCCAGCAGGCTGCCCCACCTTGGATGAGGCTGGTTCTCTGCAGAGTGTCTATGCTCCCTGGGTGATGGGAGCGCTGCAGCTGGGGCAGAAAGCTGGGGCAGCTCTCTCCTCCGGGCCCCTTTCCACTTCCTCCTATCCTCAGTCTCCACTTTCATTCATTCATTCACTGATCTTTCTTCCTAGCACTGGCCTCACATTATCTGTTCCTAAGCCAGAATGTCAATCCCCAGGGGCAAGGGCCCCTAGAAGACAGCCTGGCTCAAGACGGTTGCTCATTAATGATTTTTTGAATGAGTGAATGAATGAATGAGCTTAATTTATTCAGCAATCAAGCATGTACAGAACACCTACTGAATACACAGCTCAGCCTCAGGCCCAAATAGCCTCACAAAGACACCCCCTAGTTTGTACTATGCGAGAGGAGGCACAAGGTGACTTGTCCCGGTAGTTAAAGCAGAATCAAGGACATTCCCGTGTAGCTGAGGAGAGCCTGGTGGGCACTGCTGTGATCAGGGTGGGCTTCATGGAATAGGCAGACCGGTCTAGGATTTGCAGAGTGCACAGGAGGTAGACCTTTCCTTCTCTGACCTCTGGCTTTTCTTCTCTCGCCTGCCCCCCATCCAGATGATTCCAGGCCACATCCCCATCCTGACCTGGTACTTCCTGTGACCACCAACAGGCTGGAATTCTGGGCTCATCCCGAGACCAGGGTTCAAGAAACTGGCTGCTCAGGTCTGTCGGGCCAGAAAGGGGTTTGCCAGAGAAGCTAGCCACTTCCTCCTAAAATGTGGGTGACCTGACCAGTGGGGATGACAGATGGGGATGACAAATTGGGATGGTTCCCTCCCCAGCTGGAGAGACAGGGCGTAGCAGCTACATGGGCTGGCAGGGCTGGAGGCGGGGTGGGTGGTGGTGGTGTGGTTTGGGGCAGAGGTGATTCAGATCGTCCTGTTTGGGGTCAGGGTGTCCCTGTTCCAGGCACGGTGGCCTCTGCTGTCCCTGCACAGGAGAGGGAGCTATGCAGAGACAGTCACTGTCATTGCCCTTCCCTGTGCCCATCCCTCTGGGCAGATGGTCACAGCACCTTTGGCAGCTTTGGCCTTGGTCCCACGTCCAGCCTGAGGTTGCGGCAAGGGCACCAGTAGCCCAGGACTCACGAGTTCTTGGGGCCGGTCCCAGTCCCACAGATTCACTGGTGCACACGGCCCGTCCGGGCCTTGTTGGCTCCGTCTGCAAATGGGTCCTCTGTGTCTGTCCTGCTCTCCGCTCCCACCTGCTGTCATGCTCACAGCACAGCACCCGGAAGCTTAGCCCCTCGGCCCAGAAGTTCAAAGGGGCCGGGTCCTGAGAGCTGCCAGCTGGGTGTACTTGGGCAAGCGGCTTCACCACTCTGTGACTCCATTCTCCCACCCACACAGTGGTGTGCCAGCAGCCTCCCAGGGTGGTTAAGTCTGAATGACTCTAAGGCTTTCCACACGATGCTTTTCACACAGTGTGGCAGGTGCTCTCCGATGCCATGGGAAATGAATGGGAAAGTCCCTTGCGAGTCGTAGGGTCATAAATATAACCAGGGGTGGCTTCTCGGATGGCGGATGATGGCATTGTTCTTTGGTGCTCTTTGAAAAGCCTGCCCCCCTCCCGCCCCCCCCCCCGGCCCCCGAGAGCGAGCGCCACGCCCTCCCCAGAATCACAGGGCTGGGAGCACGGTTTGGAGCCCCGGGAAGCAGTTCTGGCCACTCATCCTCTTTCTTCATTCCCTTAGAGCCGCAGACTGTACCACCGCCCCACGCCCATGGGGAGGTCTCCGGTGTGGCCGGCCTGCCGGGAAGGGACAGGATGCAGGCCTTTCTGCAAAGTTCTCTCCTCTGTGACCTCTTGTGGGATCGAAAGTAAGGCCACCAATAGTGGGAAACTAGACATCTCACTCACTCGGCCTGGAGGGCTGCTCCGACAAGGACACAGCATGCCGTCCGTGCTCCTCCTGCTAAAAACACCGTCAATTTAATCAGGCGGAAACAGCAGACAGACCCAAATCGAGGGACGTCCTGCAAGACGACTGGCCTGGCTTCTTTTTTTTTTTTTTTTTAAATATTTGTTTATTTGTGAGAGAGAATCAGAGCATGAGCAGGGAGGGGGAGCAGAGAGAGAGGGAGACACAGAATCCGGGAGCAGGCTCCAGGCTGTGAGCTGTGAGCACAGAGCCCGACGCGGGGCTTGAACCCACGAACCGTGAGATCTTGACCTGAGCTGTAGTGTGCGCGTATGCGTACAGAGAGAGGGGGCCAAAGTGGTAGATCCAGGTGAAGGGTACATGCGTGTGCATCGTACTAATTCTTGTAACTTTTCTGTACGCTTGCAAATTTGTCAACAAGAAGTTTGGAGGAAAGCCCTGCGGGGCTGTCATTGGAAGTCTCCAGTGTGCCTCCCCAAGGCCTGGGGCGCAAGCCCGGAGTCATAGGCTCAAGGGGAGTCTCCCACACACCCTCTGCCTGATTACAGTTCACACTCCGCATGCCCCACGGGGCCCTCTGTGTTCCCTACGGTCTAGAGGCCAGCACATATGTATTCAGCACCCACCCCCTACCAGCACCCACTCCCTCCCTCCCTAGACGAGGCGCGGACACCTGAAGACGGGGTCCCCGTGTTTCCAGTGCACACGGTTCATGGGAGTCAGCTCGCATCACTGCAGAGTCTGTTGTGGCTACAGGACCCAAAGACTCACAGCCAGATTGCAGGGGTCCAGGGCAAGGCGGAAGCAGACATTGTCACGGCAGCAGCTCTGTGAACTGGGAGCTCTGGGTGTTACAGTGTCACTTCCTCACAGTGGCTGACCACGCGGGAGGGATGTTCGGCTCGTGTGTTTGTCTTCCACAAGGTGAGAAGTCTGGTTCCAACCGCTTGCCTACGTTTGTCACACGTTTGTCACACGGCTAAAGAATGGCACATCTGGAAAAGGAGGCGACGTGATGTCAGCCGTGAAGGGCTTTAACAAGCTGGTTTAGCGGAGCAGGGAGGTGGTTGGAGGAACAGCCTCAGGAGAGGGATGGAAGGATGAAGGTGTGGACGGCCTTGGCACGGGTGACATTTGGAGCCTCTCGGTGGTGGAGGCTGTCCTGTGCCTTGCAGGATATTGAGCAACATCCGAGCATCCTTTAAAAAGAAAATTTTTTTTTTAATGTTTATTTCTGAGAGAGAGAGAGAGAGAGTGAGCAAGGGAGGGGTAGAGAGAGAGAGAGGGAGACACAGAATCTGAAGCAGGCTCCAGGCTCCGAGCTGTCAGCACAGAGCCCGACGCGGGGCTTGAACTCATGTACTGCAAGATCATGACTTGAGCGGAAGTCAGACGCTTAACCAACTGAGCCACCCAGGCTTTTTTTTTTTTTTTTTTTTTTTTAAAGCATCTAAGCATCCTTGATGCCGGTGCCGATAGCACCCTCCGCTCCTAGTTGAGACAACTGGAGATGTCTCCAGATGTTGCCAGACAATGGGGCGGAGCACCTACGCGCTGAAAAGGCAGCTCTTGGCCCAGCCCTGCTCCTGGCCGGAGCGCCGTGCCCCTGCTCCGGAGGTGAGCAGGTGGCTAAGCCCTTCGTGAGCTCTGTACTACCTCTGCAGGTTCCTCCTGCGGAGCAGGGCTGGGGGTGGGAGGGCTGGACGTGGCTTCTGTCCTCCCGCTGCCCTTGCCTCCGCAGCTGCGCTGGCTACTCTCCGTGGGGAGTCCAGTGTGTGGCAGCCCCACCGGGACAGACGAGACGGACAGAGACAGGCCGAGCCCTGTTCATCACCCTCGGCCCCCTGGGGGAGGTCTCCCAGGCCGGCGCCCCAGAGGCCCCAATGTGCAATGTGCTTTGAGGAGTGTCAGTGGCCTCAGGGTTCCTGGCCAGGCCTGGCCTTCCAGACAGTGAGACGAAGGGAGAGATCTTGCACGGGGTCGACCCCTCTGTCCCCACGGGGGCGTCTGGAGTTCTCTGTGCGGCCTAAATGGAGGTACTGCTCTCCAGACAATTTTAAGTAGTCCCTGAGTCCTTGGACAGCCAGGCCTCTGGGAATTTGCCACTGGCACTAAAGTGCGGCCAGAATGCAGTGGTGTGGCCAAACCGGAGTGCTGACCTGGACCCCGGGCTTCCCCCAAACCAGCCGCTGAAACGTCAACACTCTTCTAATGGGGACCCTCCAGAACCTCCTCTCCACTCCCACCACCTCCTCCAACCCCACCCCCCCCCACCCTTTGCTGCTACCCTGATGGTTAGATATTTTGACCACCTCCTCTTTGCTCACTTTATCATCCAACACACATTTCTTGCAAACCTATCATGAGCCAGGTCCTATGCTGGGTGCTGCTGTCAATGTTTTCCTGAGCCCCCAGGGGAGAGAGACATTCGCATGCCTTAATATAGTATGGCAGGTGTAAAGACAGAGGCCTGTAGAGAAAAGACAGAGGCCTATAGAGAGCCTCCTGGGGGCACCATTGGAGGTAGGAAGTGTCTGTGGTGGAGTCTCAGAGGAGTTACACATACTGGGTCTTGAAGGATGAATGGAGGTTCATAGAAAGACAAGGGAAGGGAATTCTAGGAAAAGGGACCAGCATGTGCAAAAGCACAGAGGTCATCCATAGGACGTGGAGAGAAAATATTAGAACTTGTATTTATATTCCTTTTTAGTCTCATACTTCTATTTTATAGACATTTAATGGTGGGCCTAACATATTAACATATATTTGTGGTTTATTTTTAATACACATATTCTGAGGTGTACCTCCCCACATTTTTTACTGATGCATAATCCAAATTGTTGCCAAGCCTGGTTTAGGACGGGTTGTATTTGGACATGTAAATGTCCAAGAGGCAATATCTAGTCTTGGAGCTAGACATGGGTGTGGGTCAGGGAGATAGCCTTGGGTGCTGGGTGGGGAGGAAGAGGAAAAGGTTTAGACTGAGTGGAACAGAGCGGGGTGGAGGAGGAAACCAGTGGTTCTCAGCCTGGCTGCTCTTTGAATCACCTAAGGAGCTTTTAAAAAGTGCTCACTCCCAACTCCTTTGATTTTATTGGCCTGGAGTGAAGCCCAGGCATCATCCTCTTTCAAATTCCCCAAGTAATTCCAATTGTAACCAGGAGTTGAGAACCACTGCCCTATAGATCAGGTTTCTTCAAACTTTCGTGCTTGTGCACCCCCTAAAAGGATTCTGGAAAACGACATACTCTCATATTTTTAAATTGACATCTAAATTTTTGGTCACAATCTTTTTTTTTTTAATTTTTTTTAACGTTTTATTTATTTTTGAGACAGGGAGAGACACAGCATGAACAGGGGAGGGTCAGAGAGGGGGAGGCACAGAATCTGAAACAGGCTCCAGGCTCTGAGCTGTCAGCACAGAGCATGACGCGGGGCTCGAACTCACGGACCGCGAGATCATGACCCGAGCCGAAGTCGGCCGCTTAACCGACTGAGCCACCCAGGCGCCCCTGGTCACAATCTTTTTAAGTTTATTTTTGTTTATTTTGGGAGAGACAGAGACAGCACGAGGTGGGGAGGGGCAGAGAGAGAGAGGGAGGCAGAGAATCCCAAGCAGGCTCTACACTGTCAGTGCAGAGCCCGATGCGGGGCTCCAACTCACAAAACTGTGAGATCGTGACCTGAGCTGAAACTAAGAATTGGATGCTTAACCGACCGAGCCACCCAGGCGCCCCCTAAGCATAATTTTAATAGCTGCAAAAATATCGTTTCCTGCATGTTGTATATATTTTCTTCAGAACCTCAGAGTTACAAATTTGGTTGATTTAATTTATGGGACAGTTCTGCCATATAAGCGAATTGGCAAAGCCAGAATTCATTGTCAAACCAGTCAACCCAGTTAGACTATCTGTCCAAGGAAAATCTGGATACAGTTTTCACTTCAAACAGATGTATTAATGCATAGGCTGGTGACAACCATCTCACTTCCATATTCTAATTCTAAGCTAAATAGATGCCTCATCACCTAGAATTTGTCCCTTCGATGGAATAAGATGCTTCCCCTTTAATATTTACGGCTGATGTTCAGTGTGCTTTTTCGAAGGGGTCTCTCCCTCAGGAGCGCACACGTTCTAATTGCCCCTTTGTTTATTTAGGTCCCCAGTGGTTTGCACACATCTAGATGATGCACCATGGTCAGACTGGGGTGGAGTGAAAAGTGAACCCTACTTGGAAAGGTAAGTGAGAGGACAAAGGAAAACTGGCTTGATGTTTGATGACAGAGGCAAATACATTCATTAAATAAAATGAAAATAAAATAAAATAAAAAAATAAAGTAAATTTTTTTAACGTTTATTTATTTTTGAGACAGAGAGAGACAGAGCATGAACGGGAGAGGGTCAGAGAGAGAGGGAGACACAGAATCCGAAGCAGGCTCCAGGCTCCCAGCTGTCAGCACAGAGCCCGACGCGGGGCTCAAACTCACGGACTGCGAGATCATGACCTGAGCCGAAGTTGGACACCCAACCGACTGAGCCACCCAGGCGCCCCACAAATAGATTCATTTTAGAAAGGAGGACCTAGGGGCACCTGGGTGGCTAAGTCAGTTAAGCGTCTGACTTCGGCTCAGGTCACGATCTCATGGTTTGTGGGTTTGAGCCCCGCATCGGGGTCTGTGCTGATAGCTCGGAGCCTGGAGCCTGCTTTGGATTCTGCATCTCCCTCTCTCTCTGCCTTTCCTCCACTCGTGCTCTGTCCCTCTCTGTCTCTCAAAAAAAATAAATAAACATTAAAAAAAGTTTAAAAAATAAAATAAAGAAAGGAGGACCTAGGGAGGTTGAGGATCTAGAAAGTGGTATCTTTAAAATTGTTCATGGTAAAAAACAAACAAACAAACAAAAAACAAAAAAAAATTGTTCATGGTAGATCCATACATATATGGTATAGAATTGCTTCTGCAATTCTGTGGGGAACACAAAGTTTTTATGCCTACTCCGAAGGGGAAAAAAAGTGAGCTCTGATCCCTTCCTCATGCCATAAACATTAGTTCAAGATGGACCACAGACCTAAATGTGAAAACTAAACCAATAAAGCTTCTGGAAGTAAACACAGGAGGGAATCTTCACAAACAGGCAAAGATCTTTTGAGCAGGACATAAAAAGCACTTTTTTAATTGGTAAATTGGACTTCATTAAAATAAAAACCTCTGTTTATCAAAAAATGCCATTAAGAGAGTAAAAGGGCAAGAGAAGACTTTCACAATATATACATTAGACAAAGGACTTGTGTCCTTAATATGTAAAGATCTCTTTCAAATCAATAAGAAAAGGAAAACCAAACAAACAAAAATGTGGGCAACAGTCTTGAAAAAGAGGCTATTTAAAGGGCTTGTAAGCATATGACAGGGCTCTCAACACAATTAGTCTTCAGGGAAACGCAAAATAAAACCTCAATGAGATTCTATAATACTCATCAGAATGACTCAAATTGAAACAATCAGCAATAAGAAAAGCTGTCAAGGATGTGGAGCATCGGGAGCGCTCATGCCTTGCCTGAGGGGAGAGTAAATCAGTCAAAAGAAAACATACCCCTACTCTGTCTCGAAATTCCACTCCTAGGCATATATCCAAAGTGAGGGGGTAGCTGCAGTTCAGTCTGTGTGTGGCCAATAAGGGAGTATGTTGTTGCAGAGAATTTAGGACAGTAATGAAAATGACTAAAAGTCAGTCTGTTTTGGGGGATCTTGGCGGGCTCATTCAGTAGACCATGGGACTCTTGATCTCAGGATCATGAGTTTGAACTCCACATTGGGGGTGGAGTTTACTTAAAAAAAAAAAAAAGTCAATCTGCTTTTTATTATCTGTGCACCAGGACCAGCAATGCCAAAAGATGATAAAATGTGCCCCCCCCCACATCTTTTTTGGTCTAAGTTCTAAACAATTGCTATAATTACCATTATTTGTTTATTTTTGAGAGAGAGAGAGAGAGAGAGGGAGAAACCACACGTGGGAGAGAGAGAGGGAAAGAGAGAGAATCCCAAGCAGGCTCCACGCTGTCAGCATGGAGCCCAGTGTGGGGCTCAAACCCACAAAACCATGAGATCATGACCTGAGCTGAAGCCGGATGCTTCACTGATGGCACCACTGAGTTTTAAAAATGGTCTCAAATTAACATATTCACAGTATGTAAATGAATGCTTTTGTAAGCATTGCATTCTTTGTGGAAGTTGATTTAGAGGATGTCTGGTTATGCACTTGGCCCCCGAGACACATGGGCTTTGTGCATTTATGTATTTATTTAATGACACATTTTCTTTTGATTGTGGTCAAATATGTGCAATCTACAATTTGCCATTGAAAACCAAAACTGTGTTTGAATGTACAATTCAGTGACATTAATTACATTCACACTGTTGTGCAACCATCAATCACCATCCTCCACCTCCAGATCTTTTCATCTTCCCAAACGGAAGCTCTACCCATGAAACACTAACCCCCTACCTCCCCTTCCCCTGTCCCTTGGTAACCTCTCATATACTGTCTGTCTCTATGACCTTGTCGATTCGAGGTACCTGGTATAAGAGGAATCCTACAGGATTGGTCCTCTTGTGTCTGGTTGATTTCACTTGGTACAAAGTTTTCCAGGTTCCTCCATGTTGTCACATGGATGATGACTTTATTCCTTTTTATGGCTGAGTCATATTCCATTGTACCTGCATTCATTTTGAGGATAATTTTCCTAAAGGTTTGGAACCATTCAATCCTTTTCAGATTACAGTTCCTGTCTCCAGTCCCCATGGTATGACAGACTGCTGCACTTGACTGTGTATTTGAAATAAGGGTAGCAGCATGATTTAAAGACAAAGAAGCAGAACCTAAGGCACTTTAGTTCTTTCATTTTATGAGATTACTGGCATTTTTGTGTTTAAAATTGAGAACAGTAAAACAGAGTATAAACTGATAAAAGTTTTGGTCTTCTTTTTAAAAAGTTAACACACTTTAGGAAAGAGCCAAAATGTCCATCGATGGATGAATGGGTAAAGAAGACGTGGTATATATATATACATATATATACATATATATATATGTATATATATATAATGGAATATTACTCAAAAAGAATGAAATCTTGCCATTTGCAACAGTGTGGATGGAACTAGAGCATATTATGCTAAGCAAAATTAGTCAAGAGAGAGACAAATATCACATGACTTTCCTCATATGTGGAACTTAAGATACAAAACAGGTGAACATAAGGGAAGGGAAGCAAAACTAATATAACAACTGGGGCAAAACACAAGAGACTCTTGAATACAGAGAACAAACTGAGGGTTTCTGGAGGGGCTGTGGGTGGTGGGATGGGCTAAATGGGCAAGGGGCATTGAGGAGGGCATTGAGGAAGGGGTGGATGAGTCAATGATTTCTAGTCCAGAAATCATTACTGCACTATATGCTAACTAACTTGGATGTAAATTTTAAAAATAATCATAATAAAAAATAAATAATTAAAAAGTTAACATACTTTAAAAGTATTAATCCTTTTTTGGGTATGGTAATATTTTCTTTTCATTTTTTTGCCAGTGTGATTACATGTACATGAAGTACAATAAAATAAAATATCACTGTCTCCTTTCTTGCCATTATTATTAGTATTATTAATTTCATTATTATTGCTGAAAACAATTTTGCTGTATCGAGGGCTGGGAGCATTACAGAGGATCTATTCCATGGGGCACCTGAGTGGCTCAGTTGGTTGAGCATCTGACTCTTTTTTTTTTTTTTTTTTTTTTAAATTTTTTTTTTCAACGTTTTTTATTTATTTTTGGGACAGAGAGAGAGACAGAGCATGAACGGGGGAGGGGCAGAGAGAGAGGGAGACACAGAATCGGAAACAGGCTCCAGGCTCCGAGCCATCAGCCCAGAGCCTGACGCGGGGCTCGAACTCACGGACCGCGAGATCGTGACCTGGCTGAAGTCGGACGCTCAACCGACTGCGCCACCCAGGCGCCCCGAGCATCTGACTCTTGATTTCAGCTCAGGTCATGATCCCTGGGTTGTGGGATCGAGCCCCACATCGGGATGTGTGCTGAGCATGAAGTCTGCTTAAGATTCTCTCTCTCTCTCTCTCTGTCTCTCTCTCTCTCTCTCCCTGTCTATCTCTTCCTCTGCCCCCTCCCCTATTCCCACTTGCTCTCTTCCTAAAAAAAAAAAAAAAAAAATTCATTCCAAGTGTCAGATACTCTAGGTTCACCACTGGATATACTCCAGAGAAATGAGCGTAAATGTCCACCAAAGACAAGAATGTTCAGAGCAACTTTATTCACAAAAATGTCAAACTGTAGATAACTCAAATGCCCATCACTCAGGGAATAGATAAACAAGTTGCGGATTATTCACACAATGGAATACTGTGCAGAAATAAAAACTCAGTAATTACTGGGGCGCCTGGGTGGCGCAGTCGGTTAAGCGTCCGACTTCAGCCAGGTCACGATCTCGCGGTCCGTGAGTTCGAGCCCCGCGTCAGGCTCTGGGCTGATGGCTCGGAGCCTGGAGCCTGTTTCCGATTCTGTGTCTCCCTCTCTCTCTGCCCCTCCCCCGTTCATGCTCTGTCTCTCTCTGTCCCAAAAAAAAAAAAAAAAAACAAACAAACAAAAAAAAAAACGTTGAAAAAAAACTCAGTAATTACTGACACATGCAGTCAACCTGGATGGCTCTCACAAACAAATGAAAGAAGTCAGGAGCCAGAGTACGTGCTCTACGACTCCATTTACATACATTTTGAAGACAGGCAAAGATTTTTTAAGGTTTTATCTAAATGCCTGTTAGCACACAGTGCGAGTGATTCAACGGTTCACGTACATCACCCCATGCTCATAGCGACAAGTGCCCTCTGTAGTCCCCATCCCGTTTCCCCCATCCCCCACCCCCTCCCCTCACCTAACCAGCAGTTTGTTCTCTATAGTTAAGAATCTGTTTCTTCGTTTGCCTTTCTTTCTCTTTTGTTCCCCTTTGCTCATTTGTTTTGTTCCTTAAATTCCACATATGAGTGAAATCACATGGTATATGTCTTTCTCTGACTGACTTATTTTGCCTAGCATAACACTCTAGCTCCACCCATGTTGTTGCAAATGGCAAGATTTCATTCTTTTTATGGCTGAATCAAAAAAATATATATAATATTCCACATTATACACACACACACACGCACACATATATCATATCTTCTTTATCCATTCATCTATTGATGGATATTTGGGCTGCTTCCAGAATTTGGCTATTGTAAATAATGCGCGCACACACACACACACACACACACACAGGCGTGCATATATCCCTTCGAATTAGTATTTTTGTAGATACCCAGTAGGGTGATTGCTGGATCATAGGGTAGTTCTATTTTTAACGTTTTGAGGAACCTCCATACTGTTTTCCAGAGTGGCTGCACCAGTTTGCATTCCCACCAACAGTGCACGAGGGTTCCCCTTTCTCCACATCCACGCCAACACCTGTTGTTTGTGGTGTTGTTGATTTTAGCTATTCTGACAGGTGTGAGGTGACCTCTCAGTGTGGTTTTGATTTGCATTTCCCTGATGATGAGTGATGTTGAGCATCTTTTCGTGTGTCTGTTGGTCATCCACATGTCTTCTTTGGAGAAATGTCTGTTCATGTCTTCTGCCCATTTTTTTTTTTTTTAAAGTTTATCTTTGAGAGAGTGTGTGTGCATGAGTAGGCAGGGAAGGGGGAGAGAGAGAGGGAGACAGAGAACCTCAAGCGTGCCCATTTTTTAATTGAATTATTCATTTTTGGGGTGTTGAGTTTCGTAAGTTCTTTATGTATTTTGGATATTAACCCTTGATCAGGTATGTCATTTGCAAGTATCTTCTCCCATTCTGTAGGTTGCCTTTTAGTTTTGTCGATTGTTTCCTTTGCTGTGTAAAGACAGGTAAATTTCATTGACGGTGAAAAAAGTCAGGGGAATGGTTATGTTGGCGAGGGGGAGGCAGTTATGGATTGGGGGTGGTGAGTACTCGGATGTATATAATTCTAAAAAGTTATCAGGCCTTTACATTTAGGATTAATATATTTCACTGTACATAAATTATTCCTCAGTACAGAAGAAAAAAAATGTAAGCTCCAAAGGGCAGAGATTTTTTGTCTGGCTCAACTCTATCCTCAGAGATTAGAGCAGGGCCGGCATATGGCAGCACACAGGAAGTATTGAATGAATGAATGAACTTGAGATTGCTCTTAGCACACCATCATGTAAGTCTCACAAGGTGATGTTTATGGATCTGTCTCCCTAGTTGGTTTCTGGCCTTGGGGATCTGGGACCTGGTGGAGGGGCCATGAGCAGTGAGGCTGGTCTGTGCCTGGGGTTGGGACAGTTTGAAGACCTGGGTACATTCCTCTACCCCCAACTCCCTTTAGGGGAGATTAAGGTGGGCTGGTCTCTGGAGCTGCAGAGCATTCAGGATGCACTCAAGGACTTTGAGACGGGCCACCAGTGATAATAGAATAAAGGAAGGAGAGAAATAAAGGCCCTAAAGTCTTTCACGTTCCCCAACCTTAGATCATACTGTAGACACTGCTTCAGCCCAGGGTCCCTCTGTCTGGCTCAGGTGGGAGATCTGCCCCGGGCAACTCTCCCAGATGTTTTTGCATCCTTCTCCATGGTGGATGCTCCCTTCTGATTGCCTCCAGCAGCTTCCCTGCCTCTCTCTCTCTCTCTCTCTCTCCTTTTTTGAGTAGAATTTATTACAATCTCATTTATTTTTTTTTAATGTTTTGTTAATTTTTTGAGAGAGAGAGAGAGTACGAGCAGAGGAGGGGCAGAGAGAGAGGGAGACACAGAACCTGAAGCAGGCTCCAGGCTCCGAGCCGTCAGCACAGAGCCCGATGCGGGGCTCAAACTCACAAGCCACAAGATCATGGCCTGAGCCGAAGTCAGACGCTTACCCAACTGAACCACCCAAGCGCACCTGCAATTTTATTTCTTATCACACAATCGTGCATATTTATTTGTTCTCCTTTCTTTAAACAGTTCAATGGGTCTCTTTCCTCTCTCTTGCTCCAAACCTCTTATCCCGATCTCCAGCTCCCATGTCTGGAGTCACTTTCAAAGGTGACTCATCCTGAAACCAACCTCCCCTATACCTGTGTTCCCATGAAACACCTTTCAAAACCAAGAGAAACATGGGGAGGGCAGTGGCTTTATCCACAAGGGCTAATAACCCCCGATTGGGTCTTTTAACAGCTTATAATCCAAACATGACAGGTGGATCGGCGTGCCCAGGAGGGGCCCTTGGCAGAAGTGAGAGCAGTGAGAAAGATCTCTGAACACCTTCCTGCTCCCTCCCATCTCGGCTTAATGTGGCTCCAGGAGCTGAGCAGTGACAGAGACATACCTAATCACACCTGTCCAGCACATGAAGAGCTGTTTGCCAACAGAGCGAGAAGACAAGATTTTAATCTTCATTTTTTAAATCCTTGGGGATAAAGCAAATGACCCTGGATTAAAAGCAGCAGGAAGGATCTGGGCTCCAAATCAGAGAAGAATTGCCAAACCGGCAGTGAGAACGCGGAACTTGGGCATGACCCGGCAGGAGCGGTGGGACAAGCCCCTACTGGGAAGTCCTGAGCACAAAGGCAATTCCTGAGTCAGCTGGATTTATGGGCCGAGCCTAGCCCTGGAGGGATGGCCGGGCCAGGTGAGCTATATTGCCAAGGAGTCGGTGACACGAAGCGTCTAGGGAGTCTGTCCCCACCAAGGAGGGCTTCTGGGCAGGGCTGGTCCTGTGGAGGCCGGTTAGGAAACTGAAGCAACAACAGATTTGCCCAGGAGGGTTGATTCTTGTCCATTTTCTTTCCTGACCAGCTCCTCTGAATCTGTCAGGATTCAGCACAGGTATTACCTGCTCCAGACAGCTCTCCCTCAGGGCTCTGAGCACAAGGCACCCTGGACCCAGCTGTTTCCCTCTCCAGACCGCAGATCCCTTGAGGGGCAACAGTGGGTGACTCATCATCGTGTCTCTCTTGCCTGACAGGGGCTCAGCGATGTGGAGGGAAAGAGGAAGGAATGGAGGGAAAGACAATGGGAGGAGGGAGAGAGGAAGGAAGAGAGAGGTGGGGAAGGAGGAGTGAGAAGGAAGGATGGAGGGGGTAGTGGAAGAAGGAGAAAGGAAGGGAAGAGTAGGAGGCAGGGACTTCTGTGCCCAGAATTTACACAGGTACCGAAAGCTCACCCCTGCTCCATAGACAGTGGTTCGGCCATAGCAACAATCCCCCAGGCTTCCCGGCAGCTGGGACCGGGGCTGCTCCGAGGTCCCTCCCTGCACCCCCAGGCCCAGCCCAGGGAGAGGGGCCCCCCAAGCCGGTGGTTGCTGAGCGTCAGAGCTGGGGCTTGCGATGGCACAGGTTACAATGGGGTTTATGGGTGAGGGCACCCCAGCTCTGGGGGCCGAGGGGAGAGTTCAGTGGTGGTGATTGCTATTAGATGTAGTTCTTGTTTGTTTAAAAAAAAATTGTTTTTAATGTTTATTTATTTTTGAGAGAAAGAGCACGAGTCAGGGAAGGGCAGAGAGAGAGGGAGACACAGAATCTGAAGCAGGCTCCAGGCTCTGCTCTGTCAGCACGGAGCCCGACACGGGGCTCGAACTCACGAACCGCGAGATCACGACCTGAGCAGAACTCGGACGCTTTACTGACTGAGCCACCCAGGCGCCCCAAGCCCTTGTTCATTTCTACTTGTTTCACGTAATTTCTGCGCTGTATTCTTACAGGGAAATGTGCTTTCACTTAATTTAATGTTTTCATAAGGTGACAATAGCAGTCTTGTTCTTTCTGAATATAAAGGAAAGAAAGCGCATTATGGCAAATAGAAACAAAGGAAAGAATACAAACATGACCTGAAATCCCAGAGATAACCGTTGTCAACATTTCGTTGCACGTCATTCTAGAATGTATATGTATGTGTGTGTGTGTGTGTGTGTGTTAACATGTTTCAATATAGAAAATATTTTTTGAAACAAACAAAACTGGAATCACACTGTATGTAATGTTTTGTAACCTGCTCTTTTCCACTCAGTAATGCCTTATGAACACTCTTCCCTACCAGCAAATGCAGTTTCGCATCATTTTGATGGCTGCCGGTATTTTAAGTGAATGAAGGTACCATAATTCACTTATTTTACCTCTTTGAACATTTAGGATCCCCCCCCCCAGTTTTTTACTGTTAAAAAACAACTTTGAGGGGGGCACCTGGGTGGCTCAGTCGGTTGAGCGGCCGACTTCGGCTCAGGTCATGATCTCGCGGTCCGTGAGTTCGAGCCCCGCGTCGGGCTCTGTGCTGCCAGCTCAGAGCCTGGAGCCTGTTTCAGATTCTGTGTCTCCCTCTCTCTGACCCTCCCCCGTTCATGCTCTGTCTCTCTCTGTGTCAAAAATAAATAAACGTTAAAAAAAAAAATTAAAAAAAAAAAACAACTTTGGGGAAGGTGCAACAGCCCTCACAGTGTCATTTTTAAAACACACAGACACTGGGTGGCTCAGTCTGTTGGGTGTCCGACTCTTGATCTTGGCTCAGGTCATGGTCTCATGGTTCCTGAGTTCAAGCCCTGCATTGGGCTTCTGCACTGACGGCAGAGAGCAGGACGTGGGGCTTGAACGCACAAACCGTGAGATCATGACCTAGGCTGAAGTCGGACGCTCAATGAACTGAGTCACCCAGGAGCCCCAAAATATAATTTTTATTTTTTCCCAAAATATAATTTTTAATTAAAAAAATTTTTTAATGTTTATTTACTTCTGAGAGAGAGAGAGAGAGAGAGCGAGTGCGGGAGGGGCCAAGAGAGAGGGAGACAGAATCTGAAGCATGCTCCAGGCTCTAAGGTGTCAGCACAGAGCCTGACGTGGGGCTCAAACTCACAAACTGTGAGATCATGACCTGAGCCAAAGTTGGATGCCTCACCTACTGAGGCACCAGGGTGCTAGGGATCCCTTACTGTTCAGGCACCGAGGGAGGCTCTGGAGGGGAGAAGGAGCAGTGAACAGGACCCACCCACTTCTTCCCCTCCTGACAGGCTTCGTGGAGAAGCAAAGGAGACGCTCACACCTTCAGTAAAGAGGGCATGCGGGGTCCCTAAGAGCCAGCCTTCTCCCCGCTTCTGTGGTCCTGAGCAGCCGCTGTGGGTAAGCAGTTCCTGGGCGCTGGTTCTGTGTGGCGCACGCCCGGGGAATGGGAAGATGCTTCTCGCAGACAGATCAACTTGTTGGAATCTCCTGCCTCGTCCAGAGTCACCTGGCCCTCCCTGTGCTACACCGCACAGCACACACCTGCCCCCCCCCCCCCCCCCCCCCCCCCCCCCACCGGTCAGGCACACGGTGTTTGTACTCCGTTCTGGAACTCAGGCAAGTTTCACAGTTGTTTTCAGGAGGCTGGAAAAGAGCTTAAAGGTCACCTTGTCTAACCGACCTGGTCTGCTGAGGATGGAATCTTCTCTCTGATCCCCCACACCTCAGGGGATATCTTAGGTGGCAAGAAGAATTTTCTCTCTCAATGCGGCCCACTTATTCTGTAGGAGGCCACTACTCACTGATTCGTTCAATCAAATGGTGTGTATTAAGTGCTATGTACTCTGTGCTTCCTATGCACTAAGAAATAAGCCAGTGAGGGGGCGCCTGGGTGGCTCAGTCGGTGAAGCGTCTGACTTCGGCTCAGGTCATGATCTCACGGTGTGTGAGTTCGAGCCCCACGTCAGGCTCTGTGCTGACGGCTCAGAGCCTGGAGCCTGCTTCGGATTCTGTCTCTGTCTCTCTGCCCCTCCCCTACTCGCTCTCTCTGTCTCTCTCTCAAATATAAAAAATAAAACATAGAAAAATTAAAAAAAAAAGAAAGAAAGGTATCAGTGAGTAAAACACAAAAATCTCTGCTCTTCCGAATCTTACCTTCTAATGATATGGGTTGGGGAGGACAAACATTAAACAAAGTAGATAAATTATAAAGTGCTACAGAGTAATACACACTAGAGCAAAAAAAAAGGGGGGGGGGAATATGCAGGAATGGCTCAGGAATGGCAATTGTAACTAATATTAAAACATTAGTGTTATTATGTGTTAACTAATACATGTTAACTAATAAGTGAGTTTTAGCAGGGTCACGGGATGCAAGGTCAATAAACAAAACTCAAATTTATTTCTATATATTAGCAATAAACAAGAGGAAATTGATAAAAATTGAAAACATCATTTACAGTAGCAACAGAAAACATGAAATACTTCGGTAGAAATCTAAGAAAATATGTGCAAGATATGTATGCTGAAAACTACAACACACTGGTGAAAGAAACCAAAGAAAGCCCAAAACACGGGGAGATAGACCATGTTCGTGTTTTGGAATCTGGGCTTAATAAAATTCTCCCTGCATGGATCTGTAGATTCAATGCCAAAAATTCCATCAGCATTTTTTTTTTGTAGAAACTGACAAGCCGATCTTTTTTTAAAAAAAAAAAAAGGGAACTATAGGGTTTTTTTTTTTTAAGTTTATTTATTTATTTTGAGAGAGAGACAGAGAGTGCAAGTGGGGGAGGGGCAGAGAGAGAGGGAGAGAGACAATCCCAAGCAGGCTGTGCACTGTCAGCCCAGAGCCCCCGGCCACGGGGGCTCGAACTCATAAACTGAGATCATGACCTGACTAAAATCAAGAGTCAGGGGCGCCTGGGTGGCTCAGTCGGTGAAGTGTCCGACTTCGGCTCAGGTCATGATCTCGCGGTCCGTGAGTTCGAGCCCCGCGTCGGGCTCTGTGCTGACCGCTCAGAGCCTGGAGCCTGTTTCAGATTCTGTGTCTCCCTCTCTCTGACCCTCCCCCGTTCATGCTCTGTCTCTCCCTGTCTCAAAAATAAATAAAAACGTTAAAAAAAAATTAAAAAAAAAAATCAAGAGTCAGACACTTAACTGACTGAGCCACCCAGGCTCGTCCCCTGACAAGCTCATTTTAGAGTTATTTGGAAAGGCAGTGGAACTAGAATAGCAAAAGAATTACAAATAACAAGTCACTACTAAGAAGAGTGTTGAGAGTGGAGGTGAGGACTGAGAAGTAAGAGAGGGGAGGTCCGTGGGAGGAAGACTTTCACTGTGTGCCTTTAATACTTTTCCAGTGAATGTGCTGCCTGTTCAAACATGAAACATATAATAATATTAAAAAAATAGAAGTCCTTGGGGGTGCCTGGGTGGCTCAGTCGGTTAAGCATCCAACTTTGGCTCAGGTCGTGATCTCACGGTTTGTGAGTTCGAGCCCTGCATCGGGGTCTGTGCTGACAGCTCAGAGCTTGGAGCCTGCTTTGGATTCTGTGTCTCCCTCTTTTTCTGCCCCTCCCCTGCTCATGCTCTGTCTCTTTCTCCTCAAAAATAAACATTAAAAAAATTTTTTAAAAATATATAAATAAAGTGGCTCTAGCAGACTCAAACTCTACAACATGGAGGTTTGATTCAGTGGGTATGACCTAGAGGGAAGCACCAGAAATCAGAGTTCTACTGGGCTTGGCAGGGCACTTACCCTCTGCTAGGCAGGGACCGTAAAATGGGGCCTCTGTTTATGCATACACAGCTCTGGGTGGGTTAGGCAGGTCACCTGCGGAGCACCCTGAAAATCTCTGGGAAGGCCAGACCCTCAAAGGCTGCTTGCTTGGTCCTCCGGCCCCTCACTGGGTGTGGAGAGTGAGAACGAGTTCTCATGGTCTCTTTAGTCATAAGGCTACAGAGAAGCTTTCCTGGTGGGCAAGTGGGTGGCATTCAGATGTCGTGCTAGAATGATCATGTGTCCCATTTGCCCAGGGCAGTCCTGTTTACACCTGCTGTCCTGGTGTAATTATTAATAATGCCCCCTCTCACTCTGTTTTGGGTGATAGCTAGGGTCACCCTAGCGATAGTTCAGGTTTGATCCCCAGAACGAAAGGAAGATGATTCTAAAAGAGCACTGGTCCAGGAGTCAGGAACACAAACTTTTGTCCTGCTGCTGACAAACTGGGGACCTTGGCACGTTTTCTCTGGCTGAATTGAAGAGTTTGGATCAGACAGCCCCCTTTTAGCTGGGCAGTTCATGCACGGGAGATGTGGGTCACAGGGCGGGGGGGAGGGGGGTCTGATTCAAGACCTTTCTGAACCCAGACCTAATACAAATAAGTAAAAAACAAACAAACAATAATGAAATGAGCCCTCGTCTCAGTTGTCAGGGAAAAGGTTGGACAACTGGGGGACATGGTCAAACCTGGAAGGGACTTTGTGAAGTGTCCCGGAAGAAAGTCTTTCCTGGAGGTTGGACAGGACTTGGTAGGGGGCGAAACGAAGGGAAGAGAAGGGAAAGAAGAAGAGATTTAGGGGGAGGTCACAGTGCCATAGGATCAGAGAGGGGATGGGAGCGCTCCAGGCTGTAGGTCCTAAAGGTATCATTCTGTAGGGAGGTGACACTTCTGAGTGCCACCTGGACAGAGTGATGCCTTTGGGCTACAATCTACACACGGCTCCGTCCCATGGGGGCCCATATGCAGCATCTCTGGCATGTGAAGAAAGATTTCGAAAACTTCTCTCCCACCTATGACTTAAATTGGCTGAGCCTACTTGCTCCCGCTTTGGGGTGGGTCCCCATGGTCACACCCAAAGGAAACACCGATCTTACTTAGAATGTCTTTTTATGCGTTTCCTGGAGGCTTTCCTGGTCTCGGGATAGGAACAGCAGAAGAGAAATCGTCTCCCCCAGTGTCAGCCAAAACCCTCCTTACCCATCTCTACCCCTCCCTAGACACCCTCTTCTCGGGACAGCTTGACCTCATTTGGATCTCATTCCCTG
This sequence comes from Panthera tigris, assembly GCF_018350195.1. Classification (NCBI taxonomy): domain Eukaryota; kingdom Metazoa; phylum Chordata; class Mammalia; order Carnivora; family Felidae; genus Panthera; species Panthera tigris. Next base: position 6,362,688 of record NC_056665.1, on the reverse strand, counting down.
TAAACTCCAAAGTGGTGGTTCTCAAAGCATGGTTCCCAGACCAGCAGCATCAGCCTCACCTGTAAGCTTGTGGGCACCTGGGTGGCTCAGTCAGTTGAGCATCTGACTCTCGGTTTCAGCTCGGGTCATGATCTCACGGTTCATGGCATCAGGCTCTGTGCTGATGGCACGGAGCCTGCTTGGGATTCTCTCTTTCCCTCGCTCTCCCCTACTTGTGCCCTCTCTCTCTCTCAAAATAAATAAACATTAAAAAGAGAAATGCAAATTATTGGGCTCTGTGGTATCCAGAATCCTGGCTCACATTATTATTTTTTTTTTAACGTTTATTTATTTTTGAGACAGAGAGAGACAGAGCATGAATGGGGGGAGGGTCAGAGAGAGAGGGAGAGACAGAATCAGAAGCAGGCTCCAGGCTCTGAGCTGTCAGCACAGAGCCCGACGCGGGGCTCGAACTCACGGACCGCGAGATCACGACCTGAGCCGAAGTCGGAGGCTTAACCGACTGAGCCACCCAGGCGCCCCTATTGTTATTTTTTTTAAAGGGTTCAAATACAATTTATTGTCAAGTTAGCTAACATGCAGTGTGTAGAGTGTGCCCTTGGCTTCGGCGGCCCCCCCACGGCCCCCCAGAGTCTGTGAAAATGTTACTTCACGTGGGCTCTCATGCTGATTAAATTAAGGATCTTGACCTGGGGAGATTATCCTGGGTAATTTGAGTGGGCCCAGGACAGTCAAGAGGTTCATGGTAAGTGAAATGGGGAGGCAGGTGTGCTACGGTCAGGGCGGGAGATGTGATAATGGAGGGCAGGAAGGTGGAGGGAGAGGCCGCAAGCCCAGGAAGGCAGGTGGGCTCCAGAAGCTGGGACAGGTGACAGAGCCGGCCTCCTCCAGAGCCTCCGGAGGGAATGCAGCCCTGTCGGCCCCTTGATTTCAGCCCACCGAGACCCATTTCGAACTCCTGACCTCCAGCACTGTAAGGTAACAGATTTGTGCTGTGTAAGCCATTAAATTTGTGGTGATTTGCTAAAGCCGTAAGAGGATGGACCTGGAGAGCATTAGGCTAAGAGAAATAAGTCAGAGAAACGGTAGCTATACCTCCAGGGAGCACGGCAAAATGTGGGGAGCGACTCACTATATTGTACACTGGAAACTAACATTGTGTGTCTACCTCATTTAAAACAATGCAGCAATCGGAGACTCACGCAGGCTCCATCCCAGACCTGCTGAGTCAGAAACTGCAGGTTGTGTGTTATAAGTTCTTCCAGGGATGCAGAGGTGGGCTCCAGTCTGAGGACCAGTGCTCCCAAACAATGGTTCTTGGCTTTCATGGCACAGCTGACTTACCTGGGGAGTCTCTTTAAAAAACAAACAAACAAACAAAAAACCCACGAATACCCAGGTCAACCCCCAGAAGTTCTGATTAATTGCTCTGGAATAGAACTCAGGCACCCCACTTTCAAGACCTCCGTCTCTGATTCTGGTCCCAGGCCAAAGTTGAGCCCTGGGATTCTTGTCCCCCCTGCCTGCTTCGGCCTCTGCTCCCTCCTGGCCCCTGGGTATTGGTTTTCTCTTCCCCTGCTCTGGGCTGAACAGTCTGTGAGACTTCATCCTGAGACACAGGCTTGCCAGTGTTCCTAATTAAAGAAAAAATATGTATATTATATATACATATATAATGTATTATAATTATTATAATGTATTATATATATATATATATATATATATATATATACACATACATACCTGTCACAAACTCACTAAGCCGTGCAGGGCACAGATTTAGTCACACTCCTAGAAGGAAAAGATCTTGGAGAAGTGTCTGGTCCAGCCACATTCTTCCCAGTTGAGGAAATTGGGGCCCAGAAAGACGACGTGACCAGTCCAAGGCTATACAATGAGCGAGGTTCAAAGCGTGGAACAAAATTCTAGTTTGAGGCCTGCTATCCTTTCCCTTCTTCACATCATGGTCCCCTGACATGGAAACTAGAGGACTCCGGAAAGGAAAGGAGCTGGCTCTTTAAAACCATCCCCCATTTCCAGGCAGAAGGGAGCCTGTGTAGTGAGCAAGCCAAACCCTCTGGAGGTGACCTTGGCTTGGGGGGCAAGGCAGGAGAGATTCTGATGGCCCAAGATAAGGGAGATCTGAGGGGGAGGAGAGGCAGCCAGCTGAGACTAACGCCTAAGGAACAGCTAGCCTGTTCCCAGCCACCTACACGGGGTGGGCACTGGGGGTTGGGATGGAGGAAGATGAGAGAGGGTGGAGGGGAGGAGGGAGCATGGGGCAAGGGCCTGCAAATAAATAGCCCCCTACCCATTGCAGGGGCTCCGAGCTAACAGGGGGTAGGACACCACCGTGAGGCTACAAAATGGTAAGTCTGGGAGGGGCAACAGCTTGCTGTATGTAAAATCAGAGGCAGTGTTTGGAATCACACACATGGGGATTCAAATCCTGAATCTGCCAATGTTTTTTGTTTTTTTTAATGTTTATTCACTTTGTTTTTTTATTTTTATTTTTTTTACATTTATTTATTTTTGAGAGACAGAGAGAGAGCATGAGCAGGGGAGGGGCAGAGAGAGGGAGATACAGAATCTGAAGCAGGCTCCAGGCTCCGAGCTGTCAGCACGGAGCCCGACGCAGGGCTTGAACCCACAAACTACGAGATCATGACCTGAGTGGAAGTCGGAGGCTTAAGCGACTGAGCCACCCAGGCACCCCTATTTATTCACTTTGAAAGAGGTAGAGAGAGAGAGAGAGAGAGAGAGAGAGCGAGTGAGCATGAGTAGGGGAGGGGTAGAGTGAGAGGAGACAGAGAATCCCAAGCAGGCTCTGCACTGTCAGCACAGAGTCCGATGCGGGGCTGAAACTCACAAACCATCAGATTATGACCTGAGCTGGAACCAAGAGTCAGGTGCTTAACCGACTGAGCCACCCAGGTGCCCCTGCCAACACTTTTTTTTTTTTTAATGTGTTTTTGAGTTTATTTATTTTTATTTTGAGACAGAGAGTGTGTGAGCAGGGGAGGAACAGAGAGAGTGAGAATCCCAAGCAGGCTCTGCTCTGTCAGCTCGGAGCCTGACATGGGGCCCAAGATTGCATGAACCATGAGATCATGACCTGAGCAGAGATCAAGAGTTGGACGCTTAACTGACTGAGCCACCCAGGTGCCTCTGCCAGCACTTTAAAAAAAAATTGTTTTTTAATGTTTATTTATTATTGAGAGACAGAAACAGAGCATGAATATGAGAAGGGCAGAGAGAGAGGGAGACACAGAATCCAAAGCAGGCTCCAGGCTCTGAGAGGTCAGCACAGAGCCCGACGCGGGGCTCGAACCCACAAACGGCGAGATCATGACCTGAGCCGAAGTCAGACACGTAACCGACTGAGCCACCCAGGCGCCAGCACTTTCAACCACATGACCTGGGCCCCTCTGAGCCAGTTTGCCTTCCTGTGAAATGGGGCTAACAATCCCTGGCCCTTGTGAGGATTTTGAGAGAATCAGGATCAGAGAAGTTAAGCCAATTTCCCATAGTCACACAGCTGATGTGTGGTGGGGGTGGGACCCACCCCAGAGCCTCCCTCTTAACCACACTACACTAGCCTACGTGCTCAAGCATGCCAATCTGTGCCGTTCAGCATGGGACTCAGGATCTAGTGCCCTTCCCCCGTCCTCCACAAGTCATGAAAGTTGCCAAGATCACTGTGTGAGCAGAGAGGGCAGTGGGGGGTTGGTGGGGGACGTTGGGGAGGAAGGAGGCCCCGGTAAGGACTGAAACTGAAGGCCCCTCCGGTCTATTGGAGTCAGACTTAAGCTGATTTCAAGCAAATGAGGAAGGGCAATGTTTCTCGGGCACCTGGTTGCAGCTGCAAAGTCTTGCCTGCCGTACGCCCTTTATCTTATTTAACTCTCAGAGGAACCGTGTCTCCATTTCACTCATGAAGAAGGTGAAGCTCCTCGAAATTCAGAGACTCATTCAAAGTCACAGAGCTGGGAAGTGAGAGGCAGGCGTTCAATCCCAAGTTCAGCCTCCTAACTGACAACTGTCTGGACTTTTCCACATCCCTGGAGCCTTGCGAGTGGCCACTGCACAAGCATGGGGTGAAAAGGCTGGAAGGGACCAGATAATGGGGGGAGGGCAGAGACAGTTTCTGGGTGAAGGTGGCCTTCGAGCCAAGTTTTCGGGGATAAGTAGAAAGGAGCTTGGCAGAAAAGGGCCGGGAAGGGAGTATCCGGCGTGGAGACCCAGAGATGAGAAACAGCAGATTCTGTCAGCTAGGAGCTCAGACGGGAGAGGAACTGGCCCAGGACACGCCTTCTGTAACCGCTGGTGACCAGTCCAGCATTCCTTGGGGCCCCTCACTGGCCAAGGGCAATCACAAGGCTGCCTGGCCCCGGCTCCCTCCCTGAGCCTCCCTGAATTATACCACCGCATTCTCAACGTGCCTCTGGAACATCAATGCGTGTCCCATCACTGGGAATGCCGTGAAGACAGGGATTCTGATTTGTCAGGACTGGGACGGGGCCTGGCACTCCTCAGGCCTTTCTGTCATGACCTCAGGCAATGCTCCTGGTCCGAGGACCACACTTTGAGTGGCATCATCCAGAAAAGTATATGTTGAGCCCCTGCCATCTGCCAGGCATTGCGCAAGCTACCTTCTACACTTTTGCTAATGTACTAATCATCACAATGCTCTGAAATGGGACTTATTATTTCTACTTCCCAGAATAGAGAACGGAGGGGCCGAAAGGTGAAATATTTTATTTACAAAGTTAGTAAGTAGCAGAGCTGGGCTTTGAACTTGGGTCTGTCCAACTCTATAGCTGATGCTGGGCCTCCTGGTCAGAGGGACGGCTATAGACTGACTTGTGTCCCCCCAAGACTCAAATGTTGATGCCCTAACTTTGAGTGGGGCTGCATTTGGAGTTAGGTTGAATGGGGTCATAAGGGTGGCACCCTGATCCTATAGGACCAGTGTCCTTATAAGAGGAGACATCAGAGAGTTCTCTTTCTCTCTCTGCCACATGAGGGCATAGTGAGAAGGTGACCTTCTGCAAGTCAGAAAGGCTTGCACCAGGAACCAAACTGGCTGGCACTTTGTGGGGTTTTTGTTTTGTTTTGTTTTAAAATGCTTATTTATTTATTTTGAGAGGGTGTGTGTGTATGAGTGGAGGAGGGGCAGAAAGAGGGAGAGAGAGAATCCCAAGCAGGCTCTGTACCACCAACACAGAGTCCCACACGGGTTTCAAAGTCATGAACCGTGAGACCATGACCTGAGCAGAAATCAAAAGTCGGACACTTAACCCACTAGGCCAGCCAGGCGCCCCTGGTCAGCACTTTGATCTTGGACTTGCAATCTCCAGAACCATGAGAAATGAATTTCTATTGTTTAACCCATTCAGCTTGTGGCATTTTGTTCTGGCAGCCCAAGCAGACAAAACAGGGGCCCAGCTGCTACCGGTCAGCCAAGGATGCCAGTTAAAAGGAATGGCTTCCCTTCCATGGAATGTGGCTCTTCCCAAACTGCATGGGACAGGAGGAGAACCAAGATGGTGGTGATTATAATGGTGACGGGGATGATGAGGATGTTGATAATGGTGATGGCAACAATAATAACTCACACCCAAGCCAAAGCCACCTGTACCATTTGCAAAATGAAACCACCACAGAACGACGTAGCTATCCCAAACCTCACACCCTGATTCCAAAGACGTTTCAGGAGAAGACAGGAAATGGCCCAGTAATCAGGTGCCATCCATTAATTTGCTGCATGTACTGTGATGGCTGAGTCTGTATCCTTGTGGAGTGGACACATAGCACAAACAAGCAAAGCCTGCTTCCTCAGTTAGCCGGGCCCCCTGTGCCCGTGTGTCAATGGAAAAGGGCAGCATAGTAGACTATATACCTGAGTGAATCTCCTAGTGAGAAACCTAAAAACCGAATGCTGAATACAATATTAAACAAAATATCCTCTTAAACAAATCACTGAACTGACACAAAACTGAGCAATCCACAGACTCCCAGACTGGAGTTAAGGAGCCCCAAAGCCAGCTGGCATGCTGAGGTTTCGTGCAGGACACGGGAGACCTTGAGCTTGTGCTTTGCTGCCCCCCGGTGAGAGATGAGAAGATAAATCTTAGGGGTCCACCAGAGGATGTAGGGAAAATGTATGCACACATATGTACACAAATTTTACTGATTCAAAGATTGTATAGCACATCATTTATAAAAAAAAAAATAATAAGGTGTGCTTGGGTGGCTCAGTCAGTTAAGCGTCCAGCTTTGGCTCAGGTCATGATCTCAGGGTTCACGGGTTTGAGCCCCATGTCGGGCTCTGTGTGGACAGCTCAGAGCCTGGAGCCTGCTTTAAATTCTGCGTGTCTCTCTCTCTACTCCTCCCCTGCTCATGTTCTGTCTGTCTGTCTGTCTATCTCTCTCTCAAAAATAAATAAACATTAAAAAAAAGACATACTAGGGCACCTAGGTGGCTCAGTCGGTTGAGCGTTTGACTTTGGCTCAGGTCATGATCTCACAGCTTGTGAGTTCGAGCCCCCTGTCGGGCTCTGTGCTGACAGCTCAGAGCCTGGAGCCTGCTTCGGATTCTGTGTCTCCCTCTCTCTCTGCCCCTAACCCACTCTCATTCTGTCTCTGTCTCTCTCAAAAATAAACATTAAAAAAAAGTTAAAAAAAAAAGACATACTCTTTACTGTAAATTCGACACAAACAATTGATTCACACAAAACACTTACGATGGTTTATGCTAAACCCTCATATCCATTGCCAGCCTATGGTTGTGGTTCACTCTAGATCTAACGTGAATGTTGGTGGACACTTTTCTGGTTTATGTAAAGGAGGAAGATGAAAGAAAACAAAGACATGTTGGAATTTCACTCATTAATCAACAGCATAAGCTACTTCTTTGCTAAATCAGGTTACTATTATTTTTTAAGTTTGTTTATTTTGAGAGAGACAGAGATGGTGTGAGTGGGGTAGGGGCAGAGAAAGGGAGAGAGAGAGACAGAGAGAGAGAGGGAGAGAGAATCCCAAGCAGGCTCCACACTGTGAGCACAGAGCCCGACATGGGGCTTGAACTCACAAAACCGTGAGATCATGACCTGAGCTGAAACCAAGAACCAGATGCGCAACTGAATGAGTCACCCAGGTGCCCCAGATCATTGTTTTTGAATAGTGGAAGAATAGTTCCCCAGGCTTGTGTGTGTGTGTGTGTGTGTGTGTGTGTGTGCACGCGTGTGTGCTTGTGCACGCGTGTGTGCACTATTCACAGTGAAATGACCACAGGCATAACACACTTATAAGCTTAATCTGAATGCTTAACATTTTCCCAACACTTTGTCTAGACAATCGATAAAACATTAAAGCAAGGTTTGACTTGCGGCTCTTAGAACGGTGTGTGGTACACAGTGGACGTTGTCAAAATGCTGGCTATTATTTATTGTTATTTGCAATGTAAGTCACTCCATGATGTCTCCTGAGTTTCAGTATGGCTGGCTTCTGGATTGTGGCCACATGTGTCTGGAGAACTATGTTCCTGGTTCAAGTCCCAGAGAAAGGCAGGAAGGTGGGTGGACCCAGGTGGCTAAGGACGAGTTTGGGCTGGGTGAGTGGAAAATCCAGTGGAAGTCTTCCCCTCCCTTCCACCGTGTGCTGAGAGGGACCCTGGGTGGATGGCTGGAGCCCGGGACGTGCACGGGTTTCATCCCCACAATGGCACCGACAGAGCTGAGTCACAGCACGGTGTTTAGACCTGGCTGCTATACATCATTGGGCTAATTGATTTGGATGTCTCTTGCTCAATATTCTGAATTTATGGGCGCGGCTTTCTTTTCTTTTACTTCCCCCTTTTCCCCGCTCATATCTACCGCACTTGGTCTCTAGGAATCTTGGGGATCCCAGGCTCATGGGGTCCTCGGGCCAAGGTGATAACTATCCGTTGAGTTTCGCGAGCCCCGGAAAGAAGTATTCATCACAGGACACTCTTAAGTTTCAAACAGGCCCCAGGGAAAATCTGCTGGGCTGGCTTGGCAGAAGTCCAGCTCTCATTTGTATGATCTGATTAAGGAGACTGACTCCTCTGTGCCAAGAAACACGAAGTAAATTGCCAACGTAGACAAGACACTGCTCTTTTTACAGACATCGCCAGTGGAACAGTGATTCTCTCCCTCAGCATCTGTCCTGCTGGTGTCACCCCAGCACCCTGGGGCTTCGCGTCTCAGTAGGGGCTGACTCCCCGCACGACTGGGGCTTGGAGAAGTGGAGGACATGGGCGCAAAGGGCTCTGACTGCATCCCAGCAATGTTGTCTCCTTCGCTCTTTAGGCACAGGCTGGGGAGATCAGGTGGTAAATTACTCTGAGCTCTTAGCTGCAAACAACAGACCCCGCTGTGGCGAGTGTGAACAGAAAAGCCTTTCGGGAGCCCCTGAGAATCGCTGTGAGGACGCCAGGCCAGGTTGGAGAGCTGGGACAAGGCAGAGCTGCTGTGAGGAGACGTCACTGCCATCCCGATGGAGTGTGGGCCACGTGTGGCTGCTTGCAGGGCTGTTGCTGCCTAGGGCAGTGGGGGCTTCTGACACCCTCCCCCCAAACTGGCCCTCACTTCCCAACTCGTGATCGGTGGACACCAGTCACACGTCTATGCCCCTACTGCAAAGGAAGCTGGGAAGGTACGTCTCTGGTTTCTACTTTAGGGAGACATAAACTCGAAAGGTAGAGGCATCCCCAAATAAGAAACGTGTGTGTGGGTGGGCAAGTAGAATGATAAATGTTCACACGTAATCAGTGATCTCACATCACATGATTAAGACATTCCCCCCCCCCCCCCCCCCCCACCTCCTCGGGCGCCAACCGCACTGCCTTGAGAAAGTCCCCTGGGCCCTGACCCACTGCCTGGGTCCTCAGATACTCACTCTGCCGGTCCTGAAGCTGGTCCTGAGTCCTTACCAGGAGCCTTCAATCTCTGTGTAACTCAGAGGTATGGCTTAATTGTTGCTCGTATGTTTGGTTGGGTCTTTGGGTTTTTTTAAGTTTATTTATTTTGAGAGAGAGAGAGAGAGAGAGAGAGAGAGAATGAGAATATATCCCAAACAGGCTCCACACTGTCAGCCAACTCTCAGTGCAGAGACGGATGCGGGGATTGAACTCAGGTACCGTGAGATCATGGCCTGAGTCGAAGACAAGAGTCAGACGCTTAACGGACTGAGCCACCCAGGCGCCCCATGGTTGGGTCTTTGAAGGCAAACACAAATGTCTTCAAGGGCCAGGCAGGTAAATTAGTGGAGGAAGTGAGCAGAGAGAAGGGCATGTGGAGGACAGAGGAACTGAAGGAACAGTCCCTGCCCAGATGTTTCCATCTGGAAATATGGACCCAGTGGCCAGATCTCTGTGGATTTCTTGATGTGAAATACCCAGATTTGGTAATAATTGGTCAAATATTCTTGATCTGTTAAACATTTTCATTATATTAAAAACTCCAAACATAAAGAGAAACAGAGTGATAGTATGATGAACACCCACATCCAAATACACTCATCACTCAGATTTAACATTTTGCCACATTTTATCTACTTTTCTTCTGCTTCGGTATTTTAAAGTAACAAAATCAGAGAAGCTAATAAAATATTTTATCCTTAAACATTTCAATAGGCATCTCTTCAAAAGTAGATGCTACTTTTCCAAAGTAGTAGCTACTTAACAATACCTAAGAAAATTAACAAACACCAGGGCAACTGGGTGGCTCAGTTAGTGTCCTACTCTTGATTTTAACTCAGGTTTTGTTTTTTTTTTAATTTTTTTTTTTAACGTTTATTTATTTTTGAGACAGAGAGAGACAGAGCATGAACGGGGAAGGGGCAGAGAGAGAGGGAGACACAGAATCGGAAGCAGGCTCCAGGCTCTGAGCCATCAGCCCAGAGCCCGACACGGGGCTCGAACCCACAGACCGTGAGATCGTGACCTGAGCTGAAGTCGGACGCTTAACCGACTGAGCCACCCAGGCGCCCCTTAACTCAGGTTTTGATCTTGGGGTCGTGAGTTCAAGCCCCACGTTGGGCCCCACGCTGCACACTGGCTGTGGAGCCCACTTAGAAAAGAAAAGAAAATTAACAAATACCCTGTCTTCATTCGTATTTCTTTCACTACCCCAAAGACGATGCTTTAGATGGATTGTTCAAACCAGAATCCAATAGAGGACCAAAAATTGGATTTGGTGGTTATGTGTCTTAAGTATCTTTAATCTAGAAGAGATTCCCACTGGTCTGTTCGTTTTGTTGCTTTTTTAATGTTTATTTATTTTTGAGAGAGAGAGAGAGAGGGAGAGCGTGGGCGGGGAGGGGCACAGAGAGGAGGAGACAGAAGATCCAAAGTGGGCTCTGAGCTGACAGCAGAGAGCCCAACGTGGGGCTCGAACTCACAAACCATGAGATCATAACCTGAGCCAAAGTTGGACGCTTAACCGACTAAGCCACCCAGGCGCCCCTGTTTTGTTATTTTTTGTGTGTGTTTCAACTGACACTGATTTGAAGAACTCAGACCAGTGTCTTGTTGACTGTCCTATTTATCTAGATAGGTCTGGTTGTTTCCTTGTGATGTCACTTAACTTGTTCCGTTATCCTCTGTATTCCCTGCAAACTGGAAGTTAGAGCTAAAGGCTTGATTACATCGATGTTAACGTTTTGTCAAGAATGTACCCCGGGTGGTGCTGACTGCCTAATCCAGGACCTCAGAAGGCACAGGACGCTGTCCTATTAGTACAGACGTTAGATGAGAGACTGGGTTGAGATCATTCCCTGTCTTGTAACTTTGCGTTTTCTTCCTTAGATCATCATTGCCCCCCAGGAGCATTTTACCAAATGGTTTTAGCATCCCTTGATACCCCCTGCCCGAATCAATTACTTCATTAGGGATTGCAAGAGGGTGTTTTTCTAAGGCTCTTTCTTTGACATTTATTAGCTTGCATTGTTCTATGACGAAGAGCTTTCTTGTGTCATCAACTGGGGCTGCCTGAAACTGGATCTACTTGTTCTTACTGGATGGCAGAAAAAAAAAAAAATAATGTTTTGGCTTTAATTACCAACTCTCGGAGTAAAGAGTTGGTGCAACAGCTTTGGCCAATAGAGTAGTCCCCCCTTATCCATGGGGAGCATGTTCCAAGACCCCCAGTGGATGTCTGAAACCACATATAGCACTGAACCCCATAGATACTATGTTTTTTTCCTGTACATACATACCTATGACACAGTTTAATTTATAACCTAGGCACAGTAAGAGGTTAATGACAATAATAACAAGATAGAACAGCTGTAACATTATGCTATATTAAGACTCATGTGGATGTGGTCTCTCTCGCAAAACATCTTACTGTTCTGGACTCACTCTTCTCGCGAGGCTGTGAGGTGATAAAATGCCTACGTGAGGAGATGAAGGGAGGTGAATGACGTAAGCACTGTGACAAGCGTCAGGCTATTACTGACCTTCTGACGATATGCCAGAAAAAGGACCCTCTGCTTCCAGGCCGCACCTGACTGTGGGTAATTGAAACTGCCGATCAGAAGGGACCACTGTAACGACAAAGTGTTCTTTTCCTTTTTGAAGTATTCACTATTCTGGCTGCTGGATTTTTACGTATTCAATATTGTATCATCAGTTACAGCTTTTAGTCTTTTTTTTTTTCTTTTTAATTTTTTTAATGTTTATTTATTTTTGAGAGAAAGAGAGAGACAGAGTGTGAGCTGGTGAAGGGGCAGAGAGAGGGAGACACAGAATCCAAAGCAGGCTCCAGGCTCCGAGCTGTCAGCACAGAGCCTGACGCGGGGCTCAAACCTATAACCGTGAGATCATGACCTGAGCCGAAGTCGGGCGCTCAACCGACTGAGCCTCCCAGTCGCCGCTGCTTTATTCTTTAAAAAATTTATTTATAAAACATTTTTAAATGTTTTTATTTATTTTTGAGAGCGAGAGAGCAAGAGAGCACAAGCAGGGGAGGGGCAGAGAGACAGGGAGACAGAGGAAGCCTCTGAAGCAGGCTCTGCACTGACAGCAGAGAGCCCGATGCGGGGCTTGAACTCATGAACCATGAGATCGTGACCTGAGCTGAAGTCAGATGCTTCACTGACTGAGCCACCCAGGCTCCTCTCATAGACTTTATTCTTTTTTGATGCTCAAATTGTTCCGTCTTGGCCAGGGGGAGCCCTTGAGGATGGTTTCTGTGTGGTTTTTGATGTATCTCTGCTGCCTTTGGTCACTCTTCCCCTCCAGGCACACCTTGATGTCCCATGTTCCCCAAGGGAACTCTTCCTGCTCCAGCCCTAAGATGAACCATTTCTGCAAGAGCTTAGGTTCCTTTTTTCAAATACTTTAAAGGCATTCTGCAAGTTACACAAACCATGTAGCTCAGCTGGATACAGCCCATGGCATGCTAGTTTGCCACCTTAGCTCTTAAGTTTCTGCAGTTTTATGCTATAAGACGCAAGCAATCAAATGTCCGTGCATGTGGTTGTTGCCCTTATTGGTGGACCATTTGTTTTTAAACCTAACACATGTCTGTGCAGGACCCACCTGTCCATTGACTACTATGCTCACTGGAGCCTGTGCGTTTCCTGGTTTCATGCAGAATTCTGGGGAATGATTTTCTCACAATCTAGGTTTGCCTTGTCACCTCCCACGTTTGGTCCCACTACTTTAGGATTATACTGTGTCCCTCTCGCACCTTCACGACCCAGAGCATTTCAGAATAGCTGACTGCTTCAAGCCCCTAATCGTGACACGGCAAGACCTCCATGATATACTGTTAACTGGGTGGCAAGGAGGAGGGCCTTGGAAATTGGCATTTTCATCTCATGCTATTGAGAATATAAATTTGTATCACTTTCCAGTATTATTCTGGACTCCCTCACTTATAAGTGACAGCAACCCAGGCAAAACTAGCTTAAACAAACACACAAAGGATGTTCACTGACTCAATTAACCGGGAAGACCGAGGGAGGGAAGGCTTCAGGCATAGCTGGATTCAGGGGCTCTATCTTTGCGACTTCTGATCCAAAAGGGAGAGAAAGAGCCCCCTGTGACAGTAGTTTATATAGAGTCTCAGGGAATACTTTGATTAATTCTCTCTGGATCTTATGCCCATCTCTGAACTGAACACTGCAGCCAGGGTTAAGAGAGTATTCTGGCTGCCTCAAGTAGAGGAGTGGGGGAAGCCTGGCTCCCTACAGGAAAAACAGAAGGCTATTATTAGAAGACGGGGGGAAAGAATTCTGAACAGGGGAGCACATCGGATGTCCATTTCATTTAGCAAAAAAAGCCAACAAAGATTTTGAAACTTTAAAACAAAGATTTTACCTTCCATCTAAGAGAATAATTTCACATCAAAGAATTCACGAACAAAAAGATCACGGACAAGGGCAGACTTGTGTCCAAGGATGTTTGTAATCACAGTACTGTGTATAATAGCAAAATATTTTAAGAATCTAAATGTCCATCTAGAGGAGATCAAACAACTTAGCACACATCCATGTTACTGGGATGCTAGGCAGCTCTTGAAAATGATCATTATTTCCTTGTATTTCATGACCAGGAAAGACCCCCATGATATACTGCTAAGTGGAAAAGACAGTCTACAAAATAGCACACATGTTATAATCTAATTTTTTTTTTTAAATTGGCTCTATACCCATTGGGAAATAAACATGGTCAGGAACCACATCACAGGCTTAATAGAGGTCATCTCTGGGTGATTATTTCAATTTATTTAATTTGTCTACATTTTCTATGATAAGCACGTATTACTTTTTAATAACAGATTTTTTTTTTTAAGAAAAGAAATCAGGATAAACACACAAAGATACTCAAAGAATAGACTAACAAGTAAGGGGGGGTGGCCCAGGACCATGCCCACAAGGTCAGAGATGCTCAGAGGCAAGGACACCAGGCCTGTAGGTACCTGTGGGGGCTTAGCACACCTATTCATCAGTGCTGATTCCCTGTCATCTTGACGATTCACAGTTGCCACATTAATCGCAGGGTGGGGTGGGCAGGATGGGCTGACCAGGGCAGGCCACCACTGGCCCTCAGCTGAAAGAAGTCAAGTCCTCTTTGTCTTTTCCTCATCTGGTCCTGCCTGTGAAGACCTCCTTTTCCCAGCCAGCCCTATCCCCATCCCAAGCCCTGCCAGTTCTGGTCTCTGCACTCTCAGGTTAACTGAGAGTTAACCCATCACCCAACTTGGCAGTAAAAGCCAGCGGGCCAGAAGGCAGGGAGGTGCCATAGTGACCTGGGAGGATCCCCTTGGCCTGATGCCCTGATGCTCAGCTCCCCAGCACTGGCTCAGCAGACCCCAACCCACCTCTTCCCTTTACTCCCCCTAGGGGCTGGGATAAAAGGCTTTGGCCAGGCAAGGACCTCCAGCTCCAAACCAAAGTCAGCCTCTGCGCTGTGCCTGTTGGGGGATGCTGGGGCTCCAGGCCTTGGGTCACCTCTGTGTCTCCACTTGGGGAATGCTGAGGGATCTGTCCGGTTCTGCATTCACAGTGGAAGTCCCGATGTGGAGCTTGAACTCATGAACGATAAGGTCATGACTTGAGCTGAAGGCGGATACTCAACCGACTAAGCCACCCAGGCGCCCCTGTTTTCCACATTTTAAATGAAACATTTCAAACATAATTATTTTCACAGTGAAAATATCCCTATACCCACCGCCCAATTTCTACTATTAGTAGTTTACTATATTTGCTTTATCATATGTCTCTCTGTCTATCCATCCATCAATACATTTTATTTTTTGTGCATCTCAAAGTAAATTGCAGACGCCGGTAACTTCCCCCTAGTTACTTCAGTATGTTTATCGTTAACTAGAGCTCAGTATTTGTTTATAGTTTTTTGAAGTGAAATCTATAAGCAATGAGATACAGACTCTTAAGTATACAGCTGCCAAATTCTGACAAATACATAAACCTGTGCACCCCAACCTCTATCAAGATGTAGAACCCTACCATCACCCCAGAAAGTTTCCTCATGTCCCTTCCCTATTGATACCTGCCCCCAACCTCTCGGAGAACAACACTGTTCTGATTGGTTCTACCCTAGGTTAGTTTTACCTGTTCTGGAACTTTATATAAATTGAATCATACAGAATATACTCTTTTGTTCAAAGTTTATGTCACTAAACATAATGATGTTGAGTCACTTATGTTGTTGCATGTACCAATAGTTCTTTTTTTTTTTTTTAAGTTTTAAAATTTATTTTTGTGAGAGAGAGAGTGCAAGCCAGGAGGGGCAGAGAGAGAAGGGAACAGAAGATCCAAAGCAGGCTCTGCGCTGACAGCAGCGAGCCTGATGTCCTATGAACTGTGAGATCACAACCTGAGCCAAAGTCAGATGCTCAACTGACTAAGCCACCCAGGCTCCCTGTTCTTTTTTTTTTTACTAGGAATAATATTCCATCGTATGAATCCAGCCCTGTTACCCATTTTCCTTTTGATGGATGTCTGGGCTGTTTCCAGTTTTTTGGCTCTTAGGGAAAAGCTGCTATGAACATTCTTACACATATTTTTTTGTAGACATATACATCCTATCAGGTCAATACCTAGAAGTGGAATTGTTGGGTCGTAGGGTTGGCGTATAATTAGTTTTTAAAAAAATATTTATTTTGAGAGAGCAAGAGTATGTGCGTGCACGAGTAGGGGAGAAGCAGAGAGAGAGGGGGAGCGAGAAAATCCCAAGCAGGCTCCACATTGTCAGCACAGTGCTTGACATGGGGCTTGATTCCACAAACTGCAAGATTATGACCTGATCTGAAATCAAGTCAGAGCTTGAGGGCGCCTGGGTGGCTCAGTGGGTTAAGCATCCAACTCTTGATTTCGGCGTAGGTCATGATCTCACAGCTTCGTGGGTTTGAGCCCCACACTGGGCTCTGTGCTGGCCACATGGAGCCTGCTTGGGATTCTCTCTCTCTCTCTCTCTCTCTCTCTCTCTCTCTGCACCTCCCCAACTCGCTCTTTGTCTCTCTCAAAATAAAGAACTAAAAAAAAAAAAAAAAAAAAGAGATGCTTAACCAACTGAGTAACGCAGGCACCCCGGTGTATAATTAATTTTAAAAGAATTGGCCTTTTCATCATTTCTTGATGTGTCAGGTGCTTTACGCGCTTTATTTATTACTTTATTTATTTATTACTGTATTACTTTATTACTTTATTTATTTATTACTTTATTTATTTACTTACTACTTACTATGTGTCAGGTGCTTTACTTGCTTTATTTAATTTTGGAAATAGCTCAATGTGGAAGGTGAGGAAGGTGATATCATCTCATTAAAAAATAAATAAAGAAAAGAACTGGCCTTTTCCAAAGTGGTTGTATTATTTTACATTCCCACTAACAATATAGGAGAGTTCTGGCTGCTCTTTATCCTCGTTAGCCTTTGGTGGGGGTCAGCTGTTTAAATTCTGTTGCGTATGTTGTAATATTTTAATTTGCACTGCCCTGATTATTAATGATATTGTCTTTTTCATGTGCTTGTTATCCAGTCATCTATCATCTTTTGTGAGCCATCTGTTCAAATCTCTTGCCAGTTTTTCACCGGGGTGGTTTGCCTTTTTATTTATTGAGTTGTAGAAATTCTTTACTCATCCCGGATACCAGTTCTTTTCAGACATGGTTTGCAAATGTTTCCTCCAGTCTATAGCTTGCCTATTTGGGTTTTTAAAAAGTTTGTTTATTTATTTTGGGAGAGAGGAACAGAACGCATGAGCAGGGGAGGGGCAGAGAGAGAGGGGGAGAGAGAGAATCCCAAGCAGGCTCCTTGCTGTCCATGCAGACTCTGATGTGGGGCTCGAACTCATGAACTGTGAGATCATGACCTGAGCTGAAGAGCCAGATGCTTACCAACTGAGCCACCCAGGTGCCCCATCATTTTTTTTTTTTTAAAGATTTTATTTCATTATTATTTTTTTAAAGTAATCTCTATACCCTGTGTGGGGCTTGAACTAACAACACCAAGATCAAAAGTCACATGCTTCACTGACTGAACCAGCCAGACGCCCCTTGCCCATTCATTTTTAAATGAGGTGTTTGAGAGCTTAAACTATTGATAAAGTCTTATTTATCAGATTTTTAACTTATGGTTATTGCTTTCTGTGTCCTAAGAAACATTTGCTACTCTTAGCCACAAAGATATCCTCCTCTGTTTTCTTCTTCTTCTTTTTAAAATGTTTATTTATTTATTTTGAGAGAGAGAATGAAGGAGAGAGAACAAGCAGGGGAGAGGGGCAGAGGGAGACAGAGAATCTCGAGCAGGTTCCACGCTGTCAGCACAGAACCCGACACAGGGCTTGATCCCACAAACCATGAGATCATGACCTGAGCCAAAGAAATCAAGAGTTGGATGCTTAACCCACTGAAGCACCCAGGTACCCCACCTCTGTTTTCTTCTAAGAGCTTATGGTTTTAGCTTTTATGTTTACATCTATGATCCATCTTTAATTACTTTTTGTGTACAGTGTGAAGTAGGAATTAAGGCTATTTTTTTCTATATAGATATCCAGTTTTTCAGCCCCATTTATTAAAAATATTTTCCTCTCCCCCTTGGATTGGCTTTGGCACCATTGCCAAAACCAAATGACTAAATAAGTGTGGGTCTATTTTCAGCTCTCTATTCTGTCCTTGATGCATTGCTTGATCCTTATAATGGTACCACACTATGTTGATTACTGTAATTTTATATTAAGTCTTGAAGTAAGGTAATGTAAGTATTCTAACTTCTTTTTCAAGATTGCTTTGGATATTCTAGATCCTTTGCATGTCTGCATAAGTTTTATTTTATTTATTCTTAATTTTACTTTTAATTTTTTAAAATTTACATTCAAATTAGTTAGCATATAGTGCAACAATGATTTTAGGAGTAGATTCCTTAGTGACCCTTACCCATTTAGCCCATCCCCCCTCCCACAACCCCTCCAGTAATGCTCTGTTTATTCTCCGTATTTATGAGTCTCTTCTGTTTTGTCCCCCTCCCTGTTTTTATATTATTTTTGTTTCCCTTCCCTTATGTTCATCTGTTTTGTCTCTTAAAGTCCTCATATGAGTGAAGTCATAGGATTTTTGTCTTTCTCTGACTAATTTCACTTAGCATAATACCCTCCAGGTCCATCCATGTAGTTGCAAGTGGCAAGATTTCATTCTTTTTGATTGCTGAGTAATACTCCATTGTATATATATACCACATCTTCTTTATCCATTCATCTATTGATGGACATTTGGGCTCTTTCCATACTTCGGCTATTGTCGATAGTGCTGCTATAAACATGGGGGTGCATGTGTCCCTTCGAAAGAGCACATCTGTATCCCTTGGATAAATGCCTAGTAGTGCAATTGCTGGGTCATAGGGTAGTTCTATTTTCAGTTTTTTGAGGAATCTCCATCCTGTTTTCCAGAGTGGCTGCACCAGTTTGCATTGCCACCAGCAGTGCAAAAGAGATCCTCTTTCTCTGCATCCTCGCCAACATCTGTTGTTTCCTGAGTTGTTAATGTTAGCCATTCTGACAGGTGTAAGGTGGTATCTCATTGTGGTTTTGATTTGTATTTCCCTGATGATGAGTGATGTTGAGCATTTTTTCATGTGTCAGTTGGCCATCTGGATGTCGTCTTTGGAGAAGTGTCTATTCTTGACTTTTGCCCATTTCTTCACTGGATTATTTGTTTTTTGGGTGTTGAGTTCTGCATAAATTTTAGAATTAGCATGTTAATTTCTATAAACAAACCTATGGAGATTATGATTTATGAATTAAATCTATAAACCAATTGAGGAGAATTAACAATATTGAATCTTCTAATCCATGAACATGGTATGTCTCTCCCTATGCTTACATCCTTTAAACATTTACCTTAGGAATGTTTTGTAGTTTTCATTATGTAAGTCTTGCACATCTTTTGTTAAACTTATTCTTAGGTATTTTCTGGTTTTTTGTCTTTATCGTAAATTGGATTTTATTTTAATTTTACTTTTCAGCTATCTACTGCTAAAAGAATCTGGAACACTTCACAAATTTGATGTCATCCTTATGTGGGGACTGAGTTAATTTTCCATATCATTCTAGTTTCAGCATATGGGTTGTCAAAATGACATTGTATGTTTTTAATAAAAACATAGTATCATCCACTCCTGTGAATTTTTAAGATACACTCCAGGCAATGGGGCACCTGGGTGGCTCAGTCAGTTAAGCATCCTACTCTTGATTTGGGCTCAGGTCATGATCTCACGGTCAGGAGATGGAGCCCTGAATCCAGGCTCTGTGCTGGACATGGAGCCTGCTTAAGATTCTCTCTCTGCCCCTCCCCTACACACACACACACACACACACACACACACACACACGCGCGCGCGTGTGTGTGTGTGTGCTCTCTGTCTCTCTTAAAAAAGAAAAAAAAAGATACACTACAGGTAAGGAAGTCGCTTCTTACCTGGATCCCTTTGGGCTCCTAGCACAGTGCCATGGACCCCGACAGGGAGCATTATGGGATCTCTGCCCAGGGTGCCTTCTCCTCTGGGTTACTATCTGGCTCTCTGAGGTTGGAAGCCTACATTCTCCACTACAAACTCCACACACTCACATCAGCTGTGATTTTGTAAAATGGTTCATCAGTCCTAAAACATGGTGGCAAAAAATGCTTCCTGAGCCAGAACCTGATTTACTGGCTCGTTCCTCACATTCATCCCCAAATATTACTGGAGAGAGAAAAATCCCATCTCACGGACCTAAGGATAGCCAGAAAGAGTGGAAAGAGAGGCACATCTGTCAGGCTCTTTAAAAGCCATTTCTAACCTCTTGGGTGGGTCATGATGACCCTTGAGGAGAAGACAGTGCCTCCCGCAAAAGCTGGGTGGCCCCAGCCTACAGGTGCTCTTGGAGGGCGCGGAAACCTCTCTTCAGCCTCAGATGAGACTGGCCTGACATGCTTTCTAAGCTAAGCACAGTATCATATTCTTCTTCTTCTTTTTTAATTGTAGTGAAATATGCATAACATAAAAGTTACTGTTTTAACAATTTTAAAGTAAACAGTTCAGCAGCCTTAAGTAAGTACATTTGCACTATTGTGCAAACATCACCCCCATCTGTCTCCAGGACTGTTTCTCATCCCCTATCACGGTTCATCTTAGAAAATTATTTTTCATCTGACCTATGCTTTTTGAAGAATGAATTAAAAGCAGGTTGCCCAGCCCTCCACTCCCAAACCACTTCGCAGTCCTGGGATCCACAGTGTGATAGAAATCTTTCCTCCTGGCTCGCATTAGCTGGTCCAGGCCTCATGGGCTTAGCCCAACGCAGGGCTGTGAGCCCTCTGGCCCCCTGTCTGAAGGGGGTGGGTGGACGCCTAGGGGGTGGGGCTTCCAGATTAGCTTCCGCCCCATCCTCTGGTCTGGCCCTGGGTCCATTAGGGAGATTGCAGTCCTGCCCACCACACCCCCCCCCCCAAATTGTCTGGGGCTTCCGTTCCTTCCCGCCCTGCCACGAGGACCCCACAACTTTCCCGAGCCTCTACAAGCCCCTCCAAGCGTCCTGAGGGAATGTGAGACCCTTCTTTCAGGGTGAAGCTAGCCCCGCCGTGGGGCAGAGCCTGAGGCCATGATCTTTCCCTGCCTACCTGCCTCCTCACGTGGCAGACCCAGTTTAATTTGTAGTATAAATGACTTCAGAGAAGGGCTTTGATTCTGTAAGGAGTTTCAGCGGGTGCAGTGGCCCCACAACCACCGCTTTGGCCTCATTTCTTCATGGGCTTCTGCCTGCCAGGGGACCTTCCTTTCATCCTCCATTTCTCCCATGGTGAGTGGGCCTGGTGTTCCAAACGATTGTCACAGGGCCCAAGGTGAAGGGTTTCTGAGCTCTGTGCCGTCCTGATAAGGCAGGCCTGGGCCATGCCTCACTGGCTTCAGCCACAGCTTGGCTTTCTCAGCCAACAAAGAAGGCCAAGCCCACAGGACTCTGGAATCACACTGGCCCTCAGAGCTGGTTTCCCAGGGAGCACTGCTGGGGTCAGAGCAGAGTGAGGTTGGAACCAGAGATTAGGGTCCCAGGCCTTAGGTCAGGAGGGGTCTGAGAGAGGAGAGGGCAGGGGTGAGGCAATCACCGCCCAGCCTGCACTCCTGCTCCCCACTCCACCCCATCTCTGAGCCACAGCCCTGCTCCTCCAGGAAGTAGAGCGACCACTCAGTGAGCTGTGTGACGTCCAGCAACTTACTTAACTTCTCTGAACTGTTAAAATGGAGATGTACACATGGTTTTGGGGATTAAATAGGAATGTTCTGGTTGAACAAATGCCTGGCGTGGAAGAGAAACAATCTCCTCGGAAGACCCACCCCTTATCCAGACCCACCAAGGACACAAACGCTGTATGTCAATGCCAGTAAAAATCCCCAGACCTGTGACCTCAAGATTCCCTGCCCAACGGGAGCTGGAGGGGTCCAGACACCTCAGCTCCTTTCTCAAAGGAGGGTAAGGACATTTGTGTCATCATCACCCTCAAGGAGAAACCAGAGTTTCACTGGGCCCCTGGGTGGCTCGGTCGGTTAAGCATCCGACTTCAGCTCAGGTCATGATCTCACACTTTGTGAGTTAGAGCCCCGCGTTGGGCCCTGTGCGGACAGCTGGGAGAATGGAGACTGCTTCGGAGTCTGTATCTCCCTCTCTCTGTGCCCCTCTGCCCCTTGTGCTGTTTGTGTCTCTCAAAATAAATAAACACATAAAAACATCAAAAAAAAAAAAGGGGGGGGGGCGCCTGGGTGGCTTAGTCGGTTGAGCATCTGACTTCAGCTCAGGTCATGATCTCATGGTTCATGGGTTCGAGCCCCGCATCAGGCTCTGTGCTGATGGCTAGGAGCCTGGAGCCTGCTTGGGATTCTGTGTCTCCCTTGCTCTCTGCCCCTCCCCTGCTCACGCTCTGTTTCTCTCTGTCTCTCAAAAATAAATGAGTGTAAAAAAAAAAAAATTTTTTTTTTTTTTTTTTTTTTTTAGAAAAGAAAAGAAAAAAACAAACAAACCAGAAACTCAGAGCAAGGAGGGAGTTTGGTGGTATGCCCAAGCCCCACCGCAACCCAACTCAATTAGAATCTTTGCCGGGTAGGGCCAGCTTTGGATAGTTTTTAAAAGTCCCCGGGTGCTTCTAATGTGTAACCAGGGTTGAGAACTGCTGGTTTAGTCCAACCTCCTCATTGCAGAGATAAAAGAACACACAGAAAGGTTAACAGAAATAAAATATTTAAAGTGAAAGAATATGGTTCAAATTAGTTGCCCCAAAGAGGGAAGTTGTTATGATTTCCCTATTTCTCTTATTGCTCTAGGCAGGCTAGCTCTGTGGACATGTGTCTTATAGGGTCACACCGGCCCCTCGTGCTTGGAAGGGCCCTGTGCTTGACTTACTGCTCTGCTGCTGCTGTTTTGAAATGTTTAATTTTTTTAATAAGGGGTCCCACATTTTCACTTTGTACTGGGCCCCGCTGGTCCTGGCCCTAGATCGCACAGCTCTTAAAACCAAACTGGATTATCACCCCTTTAAAGGAAGACGAAGAATGCAGGGCTCAGAGGCTTGCTGGATCTCCTGGGCTCCATTGCCCAAAGAGGTCCCTTCTGTCCACTCCATCAGGGGAGGAGGCTGTCCTGGGATCTCCTGCGGGAAGCAGTGAAAGAGTTCCAGTGCTCTCTCTTACAAGCTGTGACAGCCCCTCTGAGCCTCAGTTTTCTCATCTGTAAAATAATGCCTGCCTCGCAGAATTACTGAGAGTGGCCAGAATTATGCCTGTCCCTCTAGATGCTGGAAATATGTGACTTCCCTTGCTTTATAGGAACACAGAACGCATCGTTCCCCAAAAGAATGGGACCCACGTGCTCCAGGTGCAGCCTTGTCAGCCACCCCAAGGTCCCTTTTTCTCCCTCAGAGGCCCAATTACAGTAAGTTCCCAGATTTTTGCTTTTCTCACCCAAATGAAGGACAAGCAGTTCTGGGGAAAGCTTTCATTCTGGAGTGGGCTTGTAGGCTTGAGAGTCCCTGGTGAAGGATTGCTGCTGCTGCCCTCTGGTGGTAATGTGTGTATATGCACAAATTCCTAACCTGGGAAACGCTTGGTAACATACTGCATTTCAATTATGATAATAATTTACTGCTACTCTGCTAGGCAAGAGGGATACAAAGACAAATAAAACATAGTTCTTGCCCTTTAAGAACTTTAAGAACTCACAGCTTTTAGAAAGCGAAAGGGAGATAGCTCGAATACAGTGTAACGTGAGAAGTTATAATAAAAACAACTCCCTGGGCACCTGGGTGGCTCAGTAGGTTAAACATCCGGCTTCAGCTCAGGTCAAGATGTCACGGTTCGTGAGTTCAAGACCGGCATCGGGCTCTGTGCTGACAGCTCGGAGCCTGGAGCCTGCTTCAGATTCTGGGTCTCCCTCTCTCTCTGCCCCTCCCCTGCTTGTGCTCTAGCTCTCTCAAAAATAAACATTAAAAAAAAAAAAAAAAGCGAAAAAACAAAAACAACACCACCCGACTTCTAGCTCCAGACAAAATAGGGTACACATATTCCTATTATTCCCACTAAGTAAAGCTGAAAACTTATGGACATTCTATATACACAGACATGAGAAGGCCTCTTTGAGGTTGAGAGAAGAGGCAAACTTTGCTAGGGGCCTTGAGACCCAAAGAGTGACATGGCAGTGAGTTCCCAGGGTTTTCTTTTGTCCTTTTATATCTGACTGGATACTGGAGAAGCTGGCGACCTTATACATCCATGGACGCAGACTAAAAAAATCCCCGAGGAAAGTGTGCTCTCTCCAGTCAAAAGACCAGGAAAGGGGTAGACAAGCAAGACAGAAAACTTCTAGACAATAATCACTCCCGTCAGGTAAAACTCCAAAAAACACCAAGCCAACCCAAATCAAACCAACCAACAAACAAGCAAACAGCGTCCCAGCCCCATCAGCAAAGGCTGAGTGGGATCCCACACTTGCGCCCACGCTGGGCATCACGAGGCAGCCCCTTCCCCTGCCAGGGTGGCATCAGAGGCCAAGTGGGGAGCTGGCACTTTTATCCCCACCCGATGGTAATGAGGACCAAAGTGGAGGTCCCTTAGGGAACCTGGACTCCCACATCTATCTGCTGGGAACAAGATGCCCCCTCTGCCCCTGCTGGGGTGATGTCGGAGGAGGCACAGCGGAGAAACAGGACTGGCACAACCCCTGTGGTGACACAGTTCCCCCACCTGCACTTTCAGCAGAGGCCACAGAGGCCAGGGGGAAGGGGGCGACAATTTCTTTTTCTTTTTTTTTTTTTTTTTCAACGTTTTTTATTTATTTTTGGGACAGAGAGAGACAGAGCATGAACGGGGGAGGGGCAGAGAGAGAGTGAGACACAGAATCGGAAACAGGCTCCAGGCTCCGAGCCATCAGCCCAGAGCCTGACGCGGGGCTCGAACTCACGGACCGCGAGATCGTGACCTGGCTGAAGTCGGACGCTCAACCGACTGCGCCACCCAGGCGCCCCGGGGGCGACATTTTCTAAGTGATGGGGGTGGGAAAAAAAAAAAAAAAAAAAGATCTGTCAACCCAGAATTCTATATCCCGTGAAAGTCCTTCAGAAATGAAAACATTCTCAGAAAATTAAGGAATTTTCTGCAAGCAGACTTACTCTAAAAGAATGGCTAGGGGAAGCTGTAAAACACAGGAAACAAATGATAAAAGAAGGAATCTTAGAACGTCAGGAAAAAAGAAATAACAATGGAAAGAGTAAAAGTATGAGTAAAGACAATACAATTTCCTTCTCAAGTTTTAGAAGTTTGAGGGTTAAGGCAAAAATTATAACCAATGTAGGTATTAATGTTTATAAAGGAAATAGACAATTTTAAGTGAGGAAGGGTAAGGGGACTTAAAAGGAGGTAATATTTCTATACTTTACTACATTATACTTCACCAGACTGTGGTTAAGTTATACATACATATTGTAATACTCAGACAAAACCCTAAAAAAATCTATACTGGGGCAACTGGGTGGCTCAGTTGGTGGAGCATCTTACTCTTGATTTCGGCTCAGGTCATGATCCCAGGGTCATAGGATCGTGGCCGCGTTGGGCCCTGTGGTGAGTGGGGAGCCTGCTTAAGATTCTCTATTTCCCTCTGCCCCTCTTCCCCCACCCGTGCACTCTCAAATAATAATAATAATAATCTATATAAAGAAATACAGTAACAAACAAAATTAATAAATAAAAATTGAATTTAAAAAAAAGGTTTGGGGTGCCTGGGTGACTCAGTCAGTTAAGCGACCAACTTCAGTTCAGGTCATGATCTTGTGGTTTGCGAGTTCGAGTCCCGCGTGGGGCTCTGCGCTGACAGTGCAGAGCCTGGAGCCCCTTTCGGATTCTGTGTCTCCCTCTCTCTCTGCCCCTCCCCTGCTCACGCTCTCTCTTTCCTTCAAAAATAAATAAACATTAAAATTTTTTTTAAAAAGTTTCAATTAGCACTGAGGGAAGGAGGAGGAAAAAACAAAAACCAAAAAATGAAATGGCAGACTTAAGCCCTAATAATCAATAATACATTACACATAGATAGTCTAAATACATCAATTAAAAGATAGATTGGCAGAACAGATTTTTTTTAATGTTCATTTATTTTTGAGACAAAGAGAGACAGAGTGTGAGCGGGGGAGGGGCAGAGAGAGAGGGGGAGACACAGAATCTGACCCCGGCTCCAGGCTTCGAGCTGTCAGCACAGAACCCCACAGGGGGCTTGAACCCATGAACCGTGAGATCATGACCTGAAGGAAGTCGGACACCCCACCGACTGAGCCACCCAGGCGCCACTGGCAGAACAGATTTTTAAAACTGACTCAATTATATGTTATGTAAAGAAACTCACTTCAAACATAATGATATAGATAAGTTAACAGAAAAAGATCCAAGCCAGATATACTATGCAAACACTAATCAAAGAAAGCAAGACAGGCTATATTAATAGCAGATAAATTTATTTCAGAGCAAAGAAAAGCACCAGTTACAAGAAAGGACTATTACATAGCGATAGAAGGGCCAATACACTAAGAAGACACAGCAATTCTAAGGGTGTACGCATCAAACAGAGATGCAAAACATATGATGCAATATAATGATAGAACTGAAAGAAATAAGACACATCCACAATTATAGTTGAAGACTTCAACATCTTCCTCTCAACAACTGAGAGAATAGTTAGAAAATCAGCACAGATATAGAAGCACTCAAAAAACACACTAACCAATGGGATCTAATTGGTATTTACAGAACACTCCACTCAAAAATGGCAGAACATGTCCCTTAAACTGGTCCCATCTCCCACCCTTCCTTGACCTCCCTACAGCTTACTGTAAACACACTCCCCCTTTGTCCTCAGCCTCTACCTTGAATATTCCCTTTACCTTGTTGCCTGATTAGAAACCTGGCTTCTTCTATTTGCAACAGGAAATGCTTTTTAGTCACTAAGTATATTTCTTCCTGACTATAAAAGTAACAAGGGGATACAGAATAGAAAATTCAGAAAAGTGTGAAATAGGTATATGTGTTTATGTTTAAAATCACCATAATGTCCTCATTATGACAACTTTCGGTACAGTTTTATCATAACAGTTTAAAAATATACGCATAGAAAATTGGGGGTTCTCGCTGCATGTGCTGTTTCACAGTCCTTTTTTAAAAAATCTAATGTTACATATAAAAATATTTTTGAAAGCCGCTTGATGTTCCTTCCCTTTAGGCCGTACCGTACTTTAATCATGCCCATTTGAGATGTTTTCCAGTCTTTCTCAAATTAAGTAAGTAACTCTATGATGTACCTAAGTCTTTTATTTGGATCTAATTACCTTCTTCAGAGAAACTCCTTGAAATTATTGGGGCAAAGTGAACTTTTGATTGTTAATAAATTTTTCTTAAATTACACAAAACGAAAATTTCATCATCGGATTCTACTCCATAGAAAGTCTAGGGCGGCTTCCTGCCAGTTTGAATCGGACCGTCTCAAGTTCCCCTCCAGCCCTAAATTTTCAGTCTCGGTAAACATCTCCCAGCAGCCCGCACCCACGCCTGCGCACAATCGCCCAAACCCAGGCCTCCTGACCAAAGGGGAAACTTAAGGACACGCCCCCGAAGCGCAACCTCTTTAAATTTTAAAATGAAGGCCCAAACCAATGAATGTTAAGTTTCTCCCGGAACTGGGTGCCCCGCTCACAGCCACGCCCTCCACCAATCGGGCAGAGAGCTTCTCCGTCGTCCTTCCAATCAGCGCCAAGGCTGGGAGTTACTCACGTAAGTTACGTAAGGCGAGCGACCAATAGGAGCTGACTCTGGGGGCTGACTCCGCCAATGGCAGCAGCGCTTGGAGAGCGCGGGAGCTTTTCCACCGGGACTCCTGAGGGAAAGTGGTGAATGGCGCTGGTTCCCTGAGGCGAGGGCCGAGAGGACGGCGGCGCGGGCCCCGGCCGGAGCCCGGGGGCGGCGGCGCGGCCGGCATGGCCTGCTGTCACAACGTTATGTTGCTGCTGGACACCGCGGGCGGTGCCGCCGGCCGGAGCCCGGCCCGGCGGGCCGCCCTGCGCCTCCTCACTTACCTGAGCTGCCGATTCGGCCTGGCCAGGGTCCGCTGGGCCTTCAAGTTCTTTGACTCCCAGGGGGCGCGGAGCCGGCCGTCCCGCGTGTCTGACTTCCGCGAGCTGGGGGCCCGCTCCTGGGAGGACTTCGAGGAGGAGCTGGACGCCGTGCTCGGGGACGGCGCCCACGGCGCCCACCTGCCGGGCCCGGCGCCCAGGGCCAGCCACACGCACGGCGCCCTGATGGAGACGCTGCTAGACTACCAGTGGGACCGGCCCGAGATCACGTCGCCCACCAAGCCGATCCTGCGCAGCAGCGGGAGGAGACTGCTGGACGTGGAGAGCGAGGCCAAGGAGGCCGAGACTGCGCTCGGGGGCTTCGTGAACGCGGTCTTCCTGCTGGCCCCCTGCCCGCATTCGCAGAGGGAGCTGCTGCAGTTCGTGTCCGGGTGCGAGGCGCAGGCCCAGCGCCTGCCGCCAGCCCCTAAGCAGGTGATGGAGAAGTTGCTGCCCAAGCGAGTGCAGGAGGTCATGATCGCCCGAAAAATCACCTTGTACTGGGTGGACACCACCGAGTGGCCCAAGGTGAGTTAATGGTAAGGTCCGACTTGGTGCACGGTGTCCTGCGGGATCAGCCGGAACCTGGCGGCGTCCGCAGAGCCGCCAGTGGACCCAGAATGCGACCGGCCTGACCCGCATGGGTCCGTTCGGGAGGAAAGTCCTGTGGTCACAAAGTGGGAGAGTCTTCACGACAAAGCAGGTAGGTCCTTGGGCCCTGCTGAGGTCAGCGTTTAAAGCCCTTCACAATTTGGGCCCTGTCCGCCTTCCCAGGGAATATTCCAGCATGTGAAGAAGCATGGTCTCTTGGGTCAACAAATCTTGAGTGCTTGTTCTGTCTTATCAGCCACCCGGAAGCCTTTGCGAGTCTAAGCCTCTCTTCCAACGCCCTGCCCAGTGGCAACACCTCGGTCTCTGTCTTGAATTTCCACCCACTTTTGTGGCACTTACCCTTTCCCAGTGATCAGTTCCGCTCCTGCAAGTCTCTCCCTTTCATCTGGTCTAAAAACGTCTCAAAGGCAAATCCGCACACCCCTCTGTGTCCCCTGCAGATGGCACCTTGAACGTTGTGCGAGCTCAGTTAAGTATCTGTTGACTTAAAGGAGTACATTTAGGTACTTCCGGTTCTAAGTGGCTCATTTGGGGCCCCAGCTTCAGTTAAGCGCCCCTGATAAGTATATATTTTTACCTTCATTTTTCTGCTGTCTGCTTGTTGTAATAGTCAAGCCATTGCACTGAGCGCCTACTGCACGTTGTAGCTGCTGGGGGTGCGGTGGTCAGCTGAAGTGGTTTACCTTCTGGTGAGGAAGATTCATGAAACAGATAAGATTAACAGATCAAACCGGTGAGCAGGAGGAGGTAAAAGGGTGGGGGGACTGTTGTTATATAGGGTGATGGTCGGGGGAGGCCTTTATAAGCAGAGAAGGTGAAGGAGGAGGAATGTGGAGGCTGGGAAAGAACATTCCAGGCAAAGAACAGGTATAAAGGTTTGAACTAGAAACGAGCTTAGTTTGTTTCAGCAAGTGCCCATCTATGGGGCTTAAGCAGTAAAAGTGCCGATTTTCTTCTAATTGATGGGAAGTGGGTTAACCAGGTGAAAGATGTGATTCCGCTTATTGAAAACTCCTGCCACTGAACGAGGGGTGGGTTAAATTGCAAGATTACAAATGGAAAATGAGCAGATGCTTAAATAATGGTATGTAATGTTAAAATTTCCAACGTGCTTTCGCATGCAAAGCCCAAAAAAGGCGTGGGAAATGCAAAATAAGGCAGCAGCTTGTCAAAAGGAAGGGACAGAGTGTTTAAGGGGATTGTAAACATTTCATGGAGAAAAAGGAATCCTAGAACTTAAAAGTTCTTAAGGCAGCAAATGAAGTGTTGGACCCATACACAACACATAAGTGTTTGATTTGGGATGATTGACACCAGATCACAACAAAGACTTGGTTCTGAAATTATATCAAATACTGGCTAGAAATCTTAACGGATGGGGCTTGGAGATCCTTCTCTCCTTTTTCTCTTTTTGGAATAGCTTTGCAATAAGGAGATTGATGGTACCTTTTTGGAGACCCCTTCCAGTTCTAACACTCTACCTTCTGAGGGGATGGGTCTTCTCTGAGGCTTCCCTTCTCACATTAGCTGTGTCCTTTCCCCTAAGAAAATGTCCCATCAAACAGGCTTTTCTGGAATTTTTTTTTCTGGTGAAGATTGATCCTTTACTATTCAGAAAGCCTCTGCCCGGCCACACCTTGGAGACAAAGGGAGCTTTGGGTCCTGTCCTTGGAGCGCTCTGGCTACAAGGGCAGAGAAAAGGGAAGGAGAGAAAATCCAGGCCCTGTCTGGTGGAGCTCCCCATCTGGAAAATGGAACGGGAGAAACAGAACCTGGATTCACAGACTGGGGGAGGAGGGAT
Source organism: Panthera tigris (assembly GCF_018350195.1). NCBI lineage: Eukaryota > Metazoa > Chordata > Mammalia > Carnivora > Felidae > Panthera > Panthera tigris. Next base: position 6,332,617 of record NC_056665.1, on the reverse strand, counting down.
CCAAGCACAGAACTCTGGCAGAATAAAGGGAACATAGGAGACTCCTGGAACACTTTCGGCTTTCTCTCCGATTTATTCAACACCTACTTATTACATGTCTGCTAGGTGTGCTGAGTGTACCATTAAGTGAACCAGACAGATGCTTTCCTGGAGTTTATAGTCTTGTGGACATTTATAAATCTCCAGATTCGAAACTATCACTAAGGCTTGTCTGTCAGTTATTCTGTAATATGCATAAAAATGAAAAATATAGGGGCGCCTGGGTGGCTCAGGTCATGATCTCGCGGTCCGTGAGTTCGAGCCCCGCGTGGGGCTCTGTGCTGACAGCTCAGAGCCTGGAGCCTGTTTCAGATTCTGTGTCTCCCTTTCTCTCTGACCCTCTCCCGTTCGTGCTCTGTCTCTCCCTGTCTCAAAAATAAATAAACGTTAAAAAAAATTAAAAAAAAAATGAAAAATATAACCATACTCTTTATACTGATTGTGTTTTTTATTTTGACATAACTTCAAAAAAATTTTATTTACATCCAAGTTAGCTCACGTAAAGTGTACTAATGGTTTCAGGAGTAGAATTTAATGATTCATCACTTCCATATAACAGCCAGTGCTCATCCCAACAAGTGCCCTCCTTAATGCCCATCACTCATTTAGCCCATCCCCCCACCCAGCACCCCTCCAACAACCCTCAATTTGTTCCCTGTATTTAAGCATCTCTTATGGTTTGTCTCCCTCCCTATTCTTGTATTATGTTTTCTTCCCGTATGTTCATCTGTTTTGTATCTTAAAGTCCTCATATGAGTGAAGTCATATATTTGTCTTTCTCTAATTTTGCTTAGCATAATACCCTCTAGTTCCATCCACGTTGTTGCAAATGGCAAGATTTCATTCTTTTTCATCACCGAGTAATATTCCGTTGTGCATATATACCACATCTTTATCCATTCATCCATTGTTGGACATTTGGGCTCTTTCCATACTTTGTCTCTTGTCGATAGTGGTGCTGTAAACATTGGGGTGCATGTGCCCCTTCGAATCAGCGTTTTGTATCCTTTGGGTAAATCCTAGTAGTGCAACTGCTGGGTCCTAGGGTAGCCCTATTTTAAATTTTTTGTGGAAACTCCACACTGTTTTACAGAGTGGCTGCACCAGTTTGCATTCCTCATGGTGGTTTTTTCAAATCATGTGCATATATTACTTCTCATCAAAAGTTGGTTTTTTTTTCAATTCTTATTAAAGCTTTACTTTTCAATTGATTAGCAGATTTTTTTTTTCCTGGCTATCCTCTAGCCAGAATCTCTAACAATTTCAACAAATTTTTTTGTTTCCCTTTGGTGGAAAACCCCAATCAGGATCTGTGGTGTATGAATGAACTAGCTTACCATTCTCCCTTATAGCAGTGAACACAGGCGTGGACACATGGATGGTAATGGCAGATATTGATTAATTTCCAAACTGGCATGCATAACTGAAAAGTCTTACAATATATTGTTTATCTTTGTTACATGTGATATTTTCTGTTCTCTGATATTTCCTAGCCTGGTTTTTTTTTTTTTTTTAAATGCTGATCATAAGCCAGGAAATTGATCCATCAAAGGATCCATCCGAGTCCATCAAAGGGTCTTAACCCTCATATTAAAAGCACTATCCAAGATAGTTCTGGGTTCTTGGACTAGTCTATCCTTCCCTTGCTGTGACCTTGGGCACTCTTATGCCCCTCTTTGAACTTGAATATATGGAAAGTTTGGAGATGTCCTGGAAGACCTCACATTTCCATAGCAATTTATTGTCTACAGTTATTAACTGTCCTGTGGAGTAGGCAAACCAGCACAATAATCATATTTTGGGGTAGGCACTCTTCTGTTCCCATACTACTTGAATAGTCTCATGTTATATTGTGATGCTGCATTAAATATTTCATTTTATTATTGTTTTATTCCACCCCCAACTTTAAAATTCTAGAAGACAGGCACTGTGTCTCACTAATCTGTGGCGTATAAAGTTTGCTCAATGAAAGTTTGAAATCCATGCTTGGGTGTTGAGACTCAGAGGGGGTCACCTCAATGCTCCCTGATAGAATTCCCACTGATGAAGTAGGTCAGTTCAGGATGTTTGCTCAAATGGGTATTGGAGTTCGACCAAATTGTTGTAATAAAACAAGACTTTAATGCCTCAAAAAAAAAAAGCTTGTTAAAAGAAGGTTGAATGGAGCGTTGGCTGTGTGTGAGGAAGCGAAGAGCGGCTTTTACAGAGAAAGCAGTATTTGAGCTAGATTACCAAACTTAGTGAAGAGGGAAGGGGAAGACACAGGAAACAATGAACAAAAGCATGGATGATAAAACAGGGCATGTTCAGGAAACATTAGTGGTTCAGTGTGTCTGGAAAGCAGCGATGGGCGAGGGAAAGATAATGTGTTTGGAAAGTTTGTTTAGGGCTGGGCTATCCAAGAGTTACGTTATCGTGGAGGCGGTGGGAAGCCCTTGAAAGTTTTTTAGAGAAATAGCATGATGTGATATATGATTTGGAAGAATACTTCTTAGAGAAACATGGAGGACCGATTCGAGGCGGGACACAGACTTTAGAGGCTGTACAGTAAGAGTTCAGGCAAGAGATGATGAGGACTTTGGTGAGAGCAGTGAGGACAGAACTGAGACCTGCTTGGTCCCCACACAGTCATGTGGAGTGGGTGAGTCAGCAGTGATCCCCCTCTAGGAGAGGGGCTCCTGCCTAGCTCCCTTGGTACCTAGCCATTGTTGTGTTCTGTTGTGTAGGACAGAATTATTTTTATTAGTGGACTGTATGTTTCTTTTGACTCTTGACATTTCATGATTCCTCTCCAGGGATTTTTATCGCTTCTGTTCCTTGCCAGAAAATAGAACTCAAGTGTTGTTTTCACTACATGGGCACTTTCTAGAAGGCATAGTATGTAGTAGTTATATTCTTAGGCTGTACAGTAACAGGATACTGGCCATTATTTGTGTTTGGCTTAATAAATACAACGATTGTGGAATTTGATCCTTTAATGTAGATGCCAGCTTGACTTTCTCTTGATCTCCCTAAGCTTGCTTTCTTTTTTTTAATATGAAATTTATTGTCAAATTGGTTTCCACCCAAATTGAAACACCCAGTGCTCATCCCAACAGGTGCCCTCCTCAGTGCCCATCACCCACTTTCCCCTCCCCCCCCACCCCCCATCAACCCTCAGTTTATTCTCAGTATTTAAGAGTCTCTTACGGCTTGCCTCCTTCCCTCTCTGTAACTTTTTTCCACCCCCCTTCTCCTCCCCACTGATCTTCTGTTGAGTTTCTAAGGATCCACATATGAGTGAAAACATAAGGTATCTTTCTCTGCCTGACTCATTTCACTTAACTCTCCAATTCCATCCATGTTGCTACAAATGGTCAGATTTCATTCTTTCGCATTGCCAAGTAGTATTCAATTGTATATATAAACCACATCTTCTTTATCTATTCGTTGGATAATAAATAAATAAAGTTGATGGACATTTAGGCTCTTTCCATAATTTGGCTATTGTTGAAAGTGCTGCTATAAACATTGGAGTACAAGTGTCCCTATGCATCAGCACTCCTGTATCCCTTGGGTAAATTCCTAGCAGTGCTATTGCTGGGTCATAGGGTAGATCTATTTTTAAGTTTTGGAGGAACCTCCACACTGTTTTTCAGAGCGGGTGCCCCAGTTTGCATTCCCACCAACAGTGCAAGAGGGTTCCCGTTTCTCCACATCCCCTCCAGCATCTATAGTCTCCTGATTTGTTCATTTTGGCCACTCTGACCTCACTCTGTGAGGTGGTATCTCAGTGTAGTTTTGATTTGTATTTGCCTGATGAGGAGTGACGTTGAGCATCTTTTCATGTGCCTGTTGGCCATCTGGATGTCTTCTTTAGAAAAGTGTCTATTGATGTCTTCTGCCCATTTCTTCACTGGATTATTTGTGTTTTGGGTCTGGAGTTTGGTGAGTTCTTTATAGATTTTGGATAGTAGCCCTTTATCCGATATGTCATTTGCAAATATCTTTTCCCCTTCCGTCGGTTGCCTTTTAGTCCCCTAAGTTTTCTTTATGGGTGCCTCATTTATAACTACCTGAGGTTCTTTATAATTTTTATTTCAGTTGTGGGAGTCCCCAGATCACCTTGGGTACTGGACAGTGTGTCAACTGCTCCACCTTGTAGGAGGCACTATCTTACCATCCGAAACTTTCCGCCAGGATTGTACTAAAGCTGGGAAAATACTACTTGGCAGTGAAAAAAAGCTGTCAAGTGAATCTCCCCTCACTTCATGGATTTCGACTCTGCCATCTGATGCCACTTTAAACTGTTTGCTCTATAATTCTCCTGCGTATGAAGCCTCATTTCCACGGATGGAAGGAATGTTATTTCTCCCTGTTGAAGGTAAGCAAATACTATTTTGGGGGCTTTTATGGTCTCAGGTACATTCATTTCCTCAAGGCAGATCCATGCTTTTCATTTGTTTAGAGTTTCCAGCAGCCTAGGCGCTCAATGCTTGTAATTAAAAGATACCCATGTGAAGGGGCACCTGGGTGGCTGGCTCAGTGGGTTAAGCATCTGACTCTTGGTTTTGGCTCAGGTCATGATCTCACAGTTCATGGGTTCGAGCCCCACATCGGCCTCTGTGCTGGCAGTGCTGAGCTTGCTTGGGATTCTTTCTCCTTCTCTCCCCTTCCCTCTCCCCCCTCCCACTCTCTTTCCCTTTCTTTCAAGATAAATAAACTAAAAAAACAACAACAAAAAAAGATACCTATGTAGAATCAGAGGTACCACAGGAAACGGTTGGACATGGGCACAGTATAACTGCCAGCCCACCTTTGAAAAGAACTAGTGAGTGATTGTTTAAAGAGTTTCCCAGCTGGGGTGCCTGGGTGTCTCAGTCAGTTAAGCATCCGACTTCCGCTCAGGTCATGATCTTGCAGTTTGTGAGTTCAAACCCCTCATCTGTCAGCACAGAGCCTGGAGCCTGCTTTAGATTCTTTGTGTCTCTCTCTCTCTCTCTCTCTCTCTCTCTCTCTCTCTCTCTCTCTCTCCCTCCCCTTTCCCCACTCATGCTCGAGCGCTCACTCTCTCTTTCCCTCTCTCTCCCCGCTCCCTCTCAAAAATAAACATTTAAAAAATTTTTTTAAAAAAGTTTCCCAGCTGTTGTAAAGAAGGATAATATTGTTCAGGTGCCCGAGCAGAGGGGGTGGTAAGATTTCCCACCTCATAGAAGAGATTGAACAATTGAAGACCACAGAGAAGCGATGACTGATTAAGAGAAGAAATAAATTAGTTAAGGGGCGCTGAGAATGGTGCTTGTTACCAGGAAGAGCCAGCATGGTGAACTCTTCGTAAATCGGCTTTGCCGTGTGGTCTGTCGTATGGTGAATCTCCTTTGTGAATCCTGTCTCCACACAGGAGTAATCCTGCCTCCACACAGGAGTAATCCTGCCTAGAGATGTAAACCTAAAACTATGTGATGCATTACGTTCAGTTTAAGGAAACTCCAAGAGTAGTTTTGTTTAACCAGTTCTGTCATACCGAGTTTTTAGACTTTAACATTTTAATAAGATCTGATACCCTGGACTTAAGAGGCAGTGTTGTCTTTTTTGTAAGTAATGAGTATTACTTGAATACTTACGTCGAAGGCGTAATTATTGAGAAGTTCTGACATTTAGTTGCACCCGTGTAATTCTTTTCATCTATCGCTCTTCCCAGAGAGCGAGATGAACTTGCTCTGATAGCCTGTTGGCGGTGGAATGACGGTTGAAGTGTGAAGTGACAGTTACCAGCACCTCGACTGACAATCTGATTTTTTTCTTCTTACTATTCTATTTTTAGTACCTCTCACATTAGAATTTTAATATTCCTTATTTCTAATAGACAAAGAGATTCAAGAAACATGGACAGTCACCCTAGAGCCCTTGGCCATGCATCAGAGACACTTTCAGAAGCCAGTCAGAATTTTCCTAAAAGGCACAGCAGCCCGGTGGTCTCTCCCAGCGAGTAGCATTTTGGGCACCGATAGCTGGTTGCTACAAAGTCCAGAGGAGAGCGAATCAACTCAAAGGCTGTTATTTCAGCAGCTGGTAACCAGGCTGACTGCTGAAGACTTACACCTGGTAGGTACCGTGTACGCGCCGAATTATTCCAGTCTGATAATGCACTTGTACGGTTCAATAAGGGGTCCGTGAGGAGCCAAGGCTGGATCTACATAACATACTTTCAGTGACACAGGTGATGTTTTTGTGAATCATACTATTTCACGGTAGCATCATGACGGTGCTTGTTGGTGAAGAAACAGTTTATAAAATTGCATGTACCTTGATTCCCATTAAGTTAAGTTATATTCACATGGGAAGAAAAGGCAGCAGGTCAAATGGAAGTATTAGGGTGGTGAAATAATGTGTGGTTTCTTGCTATTTTTTTGAGTGTTCTAATATGTATTTCTAACTTATGTATTTTTATATACTAAATGTCATTGCTATGAAGCCCTTCACTGTAAAATTGGATGTAATAGTGTTTAATAGTTCCACAGACTTAGAAATGTCTTCTGAAAAACACATAGGTACCCAGATTTGATTGAAAGGTGATGATTATTTTCAACTACTGGCAAATTTTTTACCTTACTTTGTCTTTTGCCTCTGTAACCTCAGAAGGCTTCTGTCGTCTAGATCCTTTGTGAAACATAGAAAAACTGTACAGTCTCTGGACCGATGTTCTAAGAGTTAGGTGTGTTCTTAATGAAAGAGCTGGACTCAGGGAGTCAGCTGGGCCTCTGCTCTGTTCTGCAATTATGTATCTAAATCCCTTAAGTGGTAGTATTGCCTCATGGTTAAGAGCATGGGTTTCGAATTACTACGCGTACAGGCTTGGCTTCTGCCTCTTACCAACTCGGTAACCTTAAACAGGTTGCTTATTCCTCAGCCTTAATCCCTCCTCTGTAAAATGGGGGTAATATCATTTTGTTACCTCAGAGCGGCTGTGAGGATTCGGTGAGTTATAATCACATAATAAGTGCTTAGTAAATATTCCCGGTAACCTTAGGTTTTTCTTGTTTATAGATTGAGAGATTAGGATCATGTGGTCACTAAATTCAATTCCAGCACTAATACCCATCCAGCCCGTCTGTTCCACAGTTTTGTCTTTTGTAATAATCATTGGGAGAAACTATCATTCTGTCTTTTACTAAGCTACCTTCTCCTTTAGCTGTGCATCAACAGTCTTCTCAATTAATTAGACCTTCTGATGTAGGTTGCCAGCGTGGACCCTGGTGAAGGCTGGCCCCCCATCACTGGAGTTATTTCCCCCCTCTCTACCAATGCTACAATTCTCACTGTGTTCCGCCCCGAGGAGGCTGAATTTCAAAGACATTTTCTCCAAACAGTTGTGGCAGAGAGCCCCCAGGATACAGCGTCCCTTTTTTCTGATGTTATGGATATTGTACTGAGCCAGATTCACAGTTCACTTGAGGATCCTGCCACCTGTGGTAAGCTCCTGAACCGATAACTAACATACTCTAGGGCAGTGGTTTATAGTTTCTTCTACCATCAGAATTTTGTTCACTGTGCTCTTCGTAGAACCCCAGTATCTATTATAAAACAGATAAAAGCAAGCTACAATACTTTAGGCAGTTTAAATCATCATTATTTGTAGAAATCCTGAAGCACCTCTGAGGAGGCCAAAGGCTCTATGAAACTGGTGTGAAATCAGAGGTATGAGATGAAACCTGTATTTGAATATACTTATTGAAGACTGCACGTGAAAGTATTGTGCTTCTGTCCACCTCCAGTCTGGTGCATTGTTACTAATAACAGTACAAACCCTATTTATGCCAGGTAGTTATAAGTATAATCAATTTGATATTTATCCCATTCATTCAACAGATTTATTGAGTGCCTGCTATGGCAGGCACTGTTCTAAGTAACGGGAATATAGCAGAGAACAAACTAGACAAAAGTCTGTGTTCTTACAGAGTGTACCATCTAGTCTGGGGAGACCAGACAGTGAATAAGGAAATTGCGTAGTATATTTAGAAGAGATAAGTGCCATAGTCATAAAGCAGGAAAAAGGGAATGGGGAGAGTTAAGGGGTGGGGGGTTGAAATTTTAAACAGGCTTTGTTGAAAAAGTAATATTTGAGCAAAGGCTTGAAGGAAGTGATACAAAGAGGTAACAGCAAACGCCAAGACTCTGAGAAAGGTGTGTGTCTGTTACATTTGAGGGACCGCGAGCAAGCCTGCGTTTTGTACACTGTCGGGAGTGGCATTTTTCATTGACAGCATAGACCCGTTGGGGTTGGTGGTGTGGATGGAGGAGTGTTGTTAGTGATGCGGCTGTGCATCCTTTGTAAGAAAGCGGCCAATCCAAGGGAGGAGCAGGTGTTTGGATTCTCTGCTTCGGTCCTAATGCGTCTTTTTCTCTCCTTCCTCTCCCATCTCTGCTCCTGTCCCTGTAGCTCCTCCTGTTCCAGAGTGGGCCCAGCAGGAGCTTGGCCGCACCGGTCCTTGGAGCGCGGCCGTCATGGAGAAGTGGTTCCCCTGCTCTAACCTGACTGGCGCTAGTTCAAGTCTGATGGAGTCATTTTGGTAAAACTTTATTTCTCTGGATATTGATTGATGAAATCGGCCCTCACTTATCTGCTTATGGGTTTGTTTGGTTTTTTAGCATACTGCATTTTCTTAGTGTAGTCCAGTAATACTAAAAACTACACATGGAGAGCATTGTTTAATGGGGATAGAGTTCAGTCTTATAAGATGAAAAGAGCTCAGGAGATGGATGGAGGTGATGGTTGCACAACATTATGTATCTACTTAATACTACTGAACAGTGTACTTAGTATATTTTAATTTACCACAATTAAAAAACTTGGGAAAAATTAATTACAAAAACAAAATGTTCTCATTATGGAAGAAAATATTTAGTATTAAATCTCAGTAAAAATGAAAAATAACAAATTTGTATAATGCAGCTAAGTTTATGCATACAGGAAGATTTAAGAGCTTAAACTGTCTTTTTTTTTTTTTTTTTTTTAACGTTTACTTATTTTTGAGACAGGGAGAGACAGAGCATGAACTGGGGAGGGTCAGAGAGAGGGAGACACAGAATCTGAAACAGGCTCCAGGCTCTGAGCTGTCCGCACAGAGCCCGACGCGGGGCTCGAACTCACGGACCGCGAGATCATGACCTGAGCCGAAGTCGGACGCTTAACCGACTGAGCCACCCAGGCGCCCCTAAACTGTCTTTTAAAGAAGAAAAGTTAGGGGCACCTGGGTGGCTCAGTTAAGGGTCTGACTTGGTTTGGCTCAGATCATGATCTCCTGGTTCGTGAGATCGAGCCCCACATTGGGCTCTGCTCACACCTAAGAGCCTGCTTGAGATTCTTTCTCTCCGTCTCTCTCTGCCCCTCCCCTGGTCACGCACGCTCTGTCAAAATAAATAAACATTTAAAAATAATAAGGGGAGTGTAGGTGGCTCAGTCAGTTAAGCAGCCAACTCTTGGTTTCAGCTCAGCTCAGTTCGTGATTTCGATCAAGCCCCACATCAGGCTTCCCATTGATGGTGCAGAGCCTGCTTGAGATTCTTTCTCTCTGCCCCTTTCCCACTCACTCTCTCTGTCTCAGAATGGATGAATGAATAAACTTAAAAAAAATTTGTTTTAATAAAACAAAAAATAAAAAAATAAAAATAAACATTAAAAGCCAATTAGCTAAGGGTCCAATACAGTAAATAACACAACAGAGTAAATCCTCAAAGAAGGTAGTAATAAAGATAAGAACAATAATCACAGAAAATAAACAATAGAAATCAACAAACATAAAGTGATTTTTTGAGAAGTCAAATAAAATGGAATTATCTATTGTAAAATTGAGTAATTTTTTTTAAAAAAGAAGACATAAACCATATTAGAAATGTAAAAGATGAAGCAGAAATTCAAAATAGTATTAAGAGGTAAAGTCAAGGTTTATTTTTGCCATATAGATGACCAGTTGTTCCAACCCTGTTTATTAAAAGTCTTTTTCTCATTAAATTACTGTAGCACTTTGTCCAAATCAGTTCACCACCATTGTGCAGGTTTATTTCTGCAAAGAATCTAGTCCAGAAGTTGTTAATACCACATTGTCTTGAGTACTGAAATCGAGTAGTTTTAGTCCTCTCAACTTTGTTTTGTTTGGTTTTGTTTTCAGAATTGCTTTGACTATTTGAGAAACTTTGCATTTCCCTGTAAATTTTAGAATTATTCTGTTAATTTCCACCAGGAAACCCTGCTAGGATTTTAACTAAGAGTACATTGAGTCTGGAGATCAATTTGGGAAGAATTGACTTAATAATGAGTCTTCTGATTCCTGGATGTGGTATAGCTTGCCAGGGCTAAGACAGGACAGGTGCACTTTTCCCTATAAGATAGCAGTGTTTACCATAAAGCACTAATAAATAAGGTGGTGTGGTATTGGTGCAAGGATCAACGGAGAGACCCATACAGCAATAGAGCCCAAAGAGTGACCCACACATGTATGGGAGCTCAGCATACACCAGAGGCAGAATTATAAGTAGACTGTTGGGGAAAGAACAGACTGTTCTATTAATGGTGATGTGACAATCGGCTCTCCAGAAGAAAAGCAATAAAAATTAGATTTCTACCTCACAGCATACACAGTAATAAGTTCCTGATAAATTTTAAACAAATGTGAAAAGTAAAACTTTAAAATCTTAAGGGAAAACACAGGAGGAGTTCAGGCTTGGAATGGTTTTCTTACATAAAACATCAAGCACTGAAACCATGAAGGAAAATATATGACTATAATTTAAAATTTCCTATATGATGAAAAGGCCTAGTCATAGGCCTAGGTAGCTGTAATCCATATAACCAGCAGAGGATTTGTATCTAAATTAGCACAGAGCTCCTAAAAATCAATAAGAAGAAAAGCAATTGGGCACAGAATGCAAACAAGCAATTCATACAATGAAATCCAATAGAGCAGTAATTTGAAAAGATAAGATACTCAGTTTCAGGGTGCCTGGCTGGCTCAGCCAGTACAGCGTGTGACTCTTGAACTCGGGGTTCTGAGTTTGAGCTCCACATTGGGCCTAGTAGAGCTTACTTTAAAAAAAAAAAAAAAAAAGCTCAGTTTAAGCAAATGGAAATGAAAACGACAGTAAGAACCCCCCCCCCCCCACAAGATTCTGTTTTATACCCATTAGATTGTCGAAGGTCAGTAAGTCGGATATAGCACATAAAGAAATGAGAGCACTTTCGATGATAGAATTGTAAATAGTTACAACCATTTTAGAGAACAGTTTGTATTCCTCGTAAAGGAGAAGCTTTACATGCTGGCACCCAGCAATTCCACTTTTACATGTCTACATTAAAGTATTTGCACAAATACAAGGAGAGCTACGCTCGATTGTTCATTGCCAGTCGTTACAAGTGAAAAAGTGGAAAGAACCGGCTGTCTCTCAGCGGGGAAACGGATAAACAGACTATGGTATAGTTACACAATAGAACATTATAGATAGATTAGTAAAACGGAATAAACGAGCTATTTATATACTCATGAAAAATGTTGAGTACAGACAGAAAATTGCAAAAGGATGATGTATGGTATTTTTTAAAACTTCCAATGTATACAATAGCAATTTATGTTGGTTTTGATACATACGTATGTCTCTATAAATCAGATACAAGTCTAGGAATACTTCTGGAAGGAAAGGATGGGAAAAGATTGGGGCTTTTCTGTGTCTATAATGCTTAATTTCATTAAAAGAATCTGAAGTCGATAAGGTCAAGCTTTAGCAAATATTTAATCTTTGTGGGAAGAACATATCTAATAATGCTTTCACTACTTTTCTGTGTAATTGAAAGGCTCATAAGTTCTAAAAAAAAAAATTAACAGAATGAAAAACAAACCATCCCCACAGTTAAAGGAAATCCCAGCACACTTAGGGAGAATTAGTCTGCTTCAGAACTGCACGTGTGAAGCCGAGAAGCCCAGCCCATTCAACCAATGTCACCATAACTTCCTCCCACTTTTAGATCAGATAATGGAAGATAGTGAAATATAAGTAATAAGTTTTTGTTTTGTTTGTTTTTGAATGTTTACTTATTTTTGAGAGAGTGCGAGCTGGGGAGGGACAGAGACAGGGAGACAGAGGATCAGAAGCAGGCTGCTCATGCACTATGGGTGCACCGTCAGTGCAGAGCAGGGCTCAAACTCACAAACCGTGAGATCATGACCTGAACCGAAGTCAAACGCTCAACCGGCTGAGCCACCCACGTGCCCCTACAAGGAATACGTTTTCAAAGTTGTGCTCTTTTCATGGTTTCCCTTAGTGATGTTTAGCCCCAGGCAGAGCTTTTAATATCTAATCCCCTCTGCCACACTTCCTCCCCTTCTCATCAATTCCAGATTAGATTACTATGATGTAATGGTGATGTGAAGGAATTATTCAGAAGGCACTGTGACACTCACTATACTGTATTGCATCGTCTTCTACTTTAATGTATGGGCAGTGAGTAGAAAACAACAATGGAATAGTTGCCTAAATTAGACATGTACCGTAGGACCTTAAGGATCTCATCAATATAGAAGTCACTACCATATGTAATGATTAATGGTTTTGTTAACAGGTGGCTTCTGTCCCTGAGTCTGTTTAAATCATAAATGAGAAGAGAGAGAAAATACATTTTTTGAAGGCTGCTTGTGGGGATATCTTTTGATTAGCTTTTAAAGGCTAATGAATTTTGTTTTTAAAGCATTTTGAAAAATCAGAATTTCAGCTTTGTACTAGACATCTTGACTTGTTCGCAGGTTACTACAGGCTGCCTCATCTAATAAGGAAGAGTCTTCCAAAACTGAAAGTGAATTAACGTGTTGCCTCTCTGACCTCTACCAGAGAAAGTCTCGGGAAGAATCCACTGTGTCTAATCAGGAAGACAGCAAAAAGAAACGTATGCACATAGACTGTTTCTTGGTGCAGTCTTTCTTGAGAGAGTGTGTGTTTTAAAAGACTGGAATTCCCTAAAATGGGGTTGAAACGGTAACTGAATAAGAGGACAAGTTCTTGCATTTCAAACTTGAAAATGATTACATTAGTACAAAAGTGATGTTAAAAAATCGCCTACAATCTTACCTTCTTAAGAAACCATTTCCATTTTTACTTCTGCAAATACAACTTTGTATGCTACTCATCAATATTTATTTCCCTGTGCCGCCTTGCCTTTTCAGTTACTGTTCCACCTCATTGCCTCACAAGATTGATGAAATTTTTCTGTTGTTGAACAGTTTTCAATTTTTATCATTATAAGTAATACCGTAGTATATGGGGTGCATAGGATTTGTTCTTTGAGTGACTTCCTTAGTGTAAATTGTCTGGAACAAGTTACTGTATCAAAAAGTGGGGGAAAAGTAGCTTGCAATGCATACTGCTCAGTTGCCTTCCAGAACTTTGGTCACAACTCTGTGACCACTGGGTGATGATACCTTGGGTCTGTTCGGCCTCTGCCTTCCTAAAAATCATCCGATCTTGTTGCCATATTTAGTTCCTAAACTTCCGTTAAAAGAAGAGCTCTCTTTCTCTTCTGTGTTGTAGGTACAGACCGATGGGAGAACCACCTCATTCACATCCTCCTGAAGGGATGTACTTTATTGCAGTATCCCTTCACAGAATACTGAGTCTGAATTAAAGCATTACTAATTCTGCAGAAGTAAAAGCTATTTTACTTGTCTTCCCACGATGCTGTTTTGGTAGGAGGGGTCCCTCGCACCCCAGTGAGGCAGAAGATGAACACCATGTGCCGTTCCTTAAAGATGTTGAATGTCGCGAGGCTGAACGTGAAGGCCCAGAAGTCGTGTCCAGATGGCAGTCCAGATGCCACCGGGGAGAAGGGGATCCCAAGGGCAGCCGTTGGAAGAACGGCAGATAAAGTGGAAAACCGAGGGAGAACACTCCGAAGCTCTAAACCTAAAGGTATTTATTCCTCGATGCCATCGCGTTTTGGGGTCTAAGGCCACGCTTATTCTTTCATACCCTCGTATTTTTATAAATTTTAATCCTGTCCTTCAGTTAATGAACATTTATTGAATATCTGCTGAATTCCTCAAGGTGTGTTATGGGGAATACAATAAAAATAGGATCATGTCCTATTCTCAGATTTATGATCCAATCACAAAGATGACAATAGCGAATTCATATATGCATGTGTACATGCGAGCATACACACACACACACACACACACACAGTACATAATGGACTAATACAACGTAAGACATAAGAGAGCCAAGAAGCTACAACAGCAAAGACATACTAGGCATCGAGAACGAGAAGGTCAGCCTTGGGCCAGAAGAGGCTGAGAAGGCTTCTAAGGAGGCAGTGGAGCCCAGGCTGGAGTTTAAGGAACAAGCAGAATTCAGATGGCAGGAGGGTAAAAGAAGAGCTTACTAGATGGAAGATTAGCCTCAGTAAAGTCACAAGAAGGGCCATGGCACGGCTCTAGGACAGGTAGTTAAAGAAGCTTTAGCCATTGAGGAAGAGAGGGAGATGGGGAAGCTTTGTGACTCATCTGGCGTATTGAGGTCTTTCAGAGTTGGACAGAAGAATTTCATCCAGTAGCGTTAATTTTCCTATTTGTTTCTTTCTTTGCTAAAAAATGGATTGCACTGCAGTGTGTTTCTCATCCTCAGGGCACATTCTTAGCTCACGCTACCAGAGCCGGTCCTGTGGGAGGTGAACTTTGGACAATACCTGCATGATGTTACGTTTGATTTCTTTTGAGAATTCTGGAGTAAAAGTTTTCTGCTCCTTGAAGAGTTTTTTTTTTTTTTTTCCCCAACTTTGGAATGCTAGATTCACAGATGGTAATCAGTTTGAATGGGACAGAACATCTTTAAGGAGCTAGTAAAAAAGTATTCACGAATGTGGATGGTTCATTCAAGGGAGAGCAAAATTAACAGTACTCAAGTGCCATTAATATTAACACAGTTTCTGGATTAGATTCTAAGCAGAAATAGACCCGCCCAGCAGTGGTACATGCTTTTGGACAAAGGTGCCCCAATAATTCAGTGGGAAAACGATAATCTTTTCAACAAATGGTGCTGGAACAGATGGGTGTCTTGATGGAAAAAAATGAACTTTGACCTCACCTCTTAGTATTTCAAATCTCTGCTCTATTTTTCCATTCTAATACTGCTTATTTATCCTTTCTCTATTTAATATTCCTCAGTCTTACTATAGATTTCTGTATCTGGTTTTGCAGAGAATTATTTTTTTGTTTCTGCTGATCTCTGGTTTTTTTTCCCTATTTAATTCATTTCTGTTCCTGTCTTTAGTATTGCCTTTGTTTTTTGGATTTATTCTCATGCTATTTCTTCTGTTGTACCCTTAGCTAATTGGTTTTTATTTTTCTTCTTTAAAAGGTTATTTAAGTCTATGAACTTTCCTTTAAGTTTTAATTTAAGTGCATTATACAAGTTTGCTATGTTCTGTTTTCATTGATACTTCTAAATATTTGGTGACATCCAGAATATAAGGGAATTTTTTAACCCAATCTGATAGTTTCTCTTAACCAGCATGTACATTTGTGAAATAGATGTTTATAATTATTGATAAGCTTGGATGTTTTTTAGAGTCTTATTTTGTGCATTCTAGGTTTTTTGTTTTATCCTTTCTAGCAGACTGGGATTAATCAAGTTTTGTTTGTTCCTCTTCCTTTCTGCTGGGTTTGGAGGTTATATAGGTGTTTTTTTGTTGTTTGAGAGAGAGAGAGAGAGAGCGAGCGTGCGCGCACGTGAGAGTGCAAGCAGGGGAGACGGGCAGAGGGAGAGAGAATGAATCTCAAGCAGGCACCCCGCTCTGTGTGAAGCCTGACGCGAGGCTCGATCCCACAACCCCTGGGATCATGACCTGAGCCAAAATCGCTAGTCAGACGTTCAACCTACTGAGCCACCCAGGCATCCCTTTTCTTTTTTTAAGATTTTATTTTTAAGTAATCTGTTTACCCAACATGGGGCTCGAACTCACAACCCTGACATCAAGAGTCACATGCTCCACTGACTGAGCCAGCCAGGCGCCCCTATAGTTTCTTTTCCATTAATAGTTATCATTAAATTTATAATGTGTACATTTGATTTGCAGAGCCTTAAAATTAATCAGGATCTCTGCATTTCTCAGCCTCCCCACCACTGACATTTTGGATGTCTGTTAGGGGCTGTTAGGGGCTGTCCCTTGAACCACAGGATGTTTAGCAGCATCCCTGGCCTTTGCTCACTAGATGCCAGGAGCACCCTCCTCCTCCCCACCAGTCTGGCAACCCGGAGGTAGCCACACGTGCCCTGGGAGGCAAGATACCTAGCTGACAACCACTGGCTTAAGCCGTACAGTGACTTCAGCTGGATGTGATGATCAACTTAATTTTTTTTTTCCACAGACTTTAAAACTGAGGAGGAGCTCCTGTCTTATATACATGAAAATTACCAAAAGACTGTGGCCACAGGAGAAATCATGTTGCATTCATGTGCTCGGAATATGATCTCAACCATTAAAGCATTCCTAAAGTCAAAAGGCACCAAGGAATTGGAAGTAAGAGAGTATGGATGTTGCTGTTTATTATAGGTGGAGTGGTTGGTTGCTCGTTGGTGGGTTTGGTTCATATGTCTTGGGAAATGATTGCTATGCAGTGTGTGATTCAAAAATAAGAGAAGGGGTGAACTTAATTCCAGATCTTGGGAGGTAGACACAATGAACCGGTAAAGCAGAAATCCAGGAAATAGGCTGGGTGAGGGTAGTGGTAATTACGTGAACTTCTTTTTAATTTTTTTTAAAGAGCAGAGGAGAGGGGGAAAGGGACACATCGAGAGAATCCTAAGCAAAGCTTCATGCTCGGTGTGGAGGCCGACGTGGGGGGCTCGATCTTACAACTGCGAGATTATTACCTGAGCCAAAATCAAGAGTTGGATGTGTAACTGACCCACCCAGGCGCCCCTTCGTGTACTTCTTTTCTAACAAAATCTCTGTTCTCAACTACATGTTAGCTGCATGAATTAAACCAGCGGTTTTTACCTTAGGTGACTTTAGAGTCACCTAGAACATTTTTGAAAAATGCTAATGCCTGGTTTCCTCAAGACCAACAGAAACAGATCTCTTGGGCTTGGTTCCTGGGTATATGTACTTGTAAAAAGCTTCGTAGATGATTCTATGCAGAGGGAGTATTGTAAACCACTGGTTTAGACCATGCTGTCATTGTTTTTATTCACGGTTAGTGCTGAAAGCCAGTCTCCTTCTCAAAAATAGATAGGAGTTATTTATAGTCCTTAAGGTTTTTTTTTCTAAGGTCAGACATGCAAGCTTCTTGTATCCACACCTCCTTGCTCTTAAATATCTTTTTTACCCTGTTTTTTTTTTTTGAAGATATGAAATAAGAACATTCATTTCACTATTTTTCGTTCAATAAGAGGGAAATACCTAAGGGGATATACTTCTCTTCTTAGGGCATTAGTCAGCTGTGAAATAAATTAGATATAATAAGTGACTCAGTTTTCTCCTAGGTAATAATTCTGTATTTTCAGATGAACTGCCTGAATCAGGTAAAAAATCGCCTCTTAAAAACTAGCAAAAGTCTTCGACAGAATCTGGGCAAAAAACTGGATGAAGATAAAGTCAGAGAGTAAGTAACTACCTTTGTTGATTGATTGATTGATTGATTTACCACCACTCCCAAACAAAGCTCTAAGACTTGCTTCTATTCATTTAAAATAGATTGCCAATTGTTCAAAGAGGCTTTTTGTGCCTGATTCTTCGTGATGTTTTAAGGTGCGGTTTGAGTTACCCATTTATCTAGTAATCATGTCATTACTTAGAGAAAGCAATGACTCTTCTTTTTGGTTGTCGGTTCTTCTGGAAAAAGATCTTTGCCTAAGGAAGGAGCTTTTAGTTAAATGGCACTCGTGATCGATATGACCAAGTATTTTTTCTCTCGAGGTGCCGGCTTCAGGTATTTCTTCGTTTGGAGATGTGTCTGCAGTGTCCTTCCATACGTGAAAGTGGAGATGATATGGAGCAAATGGTGAAGGAGGCAAGTATATAAGCCCAGCGCCCCTGGGACTCGGCCTCAAAGACTTTCAGCGTCCCTGTAGAAGGCATATGGTAATTTTCCACTGTCTTCTTCAGGTGACGGATTTGCTGCGCATGGTGTGTTTAACTGAGGATTCGGCGTACCTCGCGAAGTTTCTGGAAGAAATTCTGGAATTGTGAGTTTGAGGGCTAGTAACTTTACTACTCTTTTGCCAGGAACCACGTGCGGTATTGTGTGCGAGTCGTGGAACGGGAGGACTGCTTCTCGTGCTGGACGAGGGGTGGAACAGAGAGGGTGGAATGGTGGCTGCTCCACGTTCAACCAGTCTGTTCCGCAGGTATATTGGCTCCATCCCGAAGACGCTCGGAACTCTTTACGACAGCCTGGGGTTTATGATTCCTCAGAAGCTAGCTGGCGTCCTTCCTCTAGACTTTTTCAGCGATGACTCCATGACACAGGAGAGCAGATCACCGCTTCTTTCTGTGCCTCTTCTGTCAAGTGCTCAGAGATCAGTGTCGGGCGGCACTGAATCTGACCAACTGGAGGAGCTTCGTACCAGATCAGCTAAGAAGAGAAGGTGGGAGCTCAAGAGATTGGAGGAATTACTGGCACTGTTGTAGTTCAGACAGAGGGCAGTTGCCTTTAAATAATTGATTGAATTCCTAGCTGCCCTTACTTCTGAATCATAGAAACCACTTCTCGGAGTTCCTAACCTACATCATCTGATGCCTTTCACTACCCAGGGAGTATGCAGTGTCGATGACGTGGTCCGCAGTGTCCTTCTTCCCTGTCCGCATGGGGTTGCCGGGAGCCTTTTATGAGACAAGTTGAGGGCTTCCGCGTACTTTCTGTTTTTCTTGATGTTCTTCATTGCTCATAACTAGTTGAATTTACAGCAGTTATTTTGGAAATTGTGAAGTTGGCGTATTTCGCTACAGATTCAGACCTGTGTCAAAAAAACTGACTTTTATTTAATGTTCTCTTAGAAACTCTGGTTCTTTTCTAATGTAACTACTTGTCACCTCTACTGAATGTATTTTGGCTCTTTGTTTCTGTTTTTAAAAGGAAAAATGCGTTAATAAGACATAAAAGCATTGCAGAGGTTTCACAGAATCTTCGGCAAATTGAAATTCCCAAAGTGTCCAAGAGAGCTACAAAACATGTAAGTTATTTCCAGAGGACAGGAAATGGTGCTTCTAGGTCTGTTCTTTCCAGCAGGAGTTGATTCGATAAGTAAGATTGAAAGGCAGTGTCTCTACTTTGAGGAAATGGTCATTGGAGAATATAGAAATAAAAGTAGATGTTTTTAATCCAACAAGTAAAGAACTATAAATTTGTTAAAGACAAACCATCTTACCCAAAAGAGTGACAGTTAGAGGTGATACAAAGAAAATCAGCAAGTGAAAGTTAGGAATGAATAAGTGAATTCAAAATATCTAGATAAGAAAACTCATAAAATAATAACTAACATAAGCAAAGAGACCATGGAAAAAATAATGTGCATCATGATAGGACTTTGATTGCAGATCGGAAGGTGCTTTTCAGTACCTTTTACTTCAGTAAGGTGGGGTGGGGGAGGAGTGCTGTCGGGACCCAGGTGATCTGCTTTTCTGTGACAGTAGATGGGAGGACTCGAACCCAGCTGCAGTCTGTTAATATTAAGTAGAACTGATGTTTTATTAAGGAAAGAAGAGAGTACCTTGAAACTTTCTGGAACTGCAGGCACTCTGAGAAGAGTTAAAATTCTATAAGAACTAGTTTTAGAAGCATTAATCATAACAACGGTTTGCTTTGTTTCTAGATATGTATAGCTGTCCTTTGGGATTGGAGGTGGGATTGTATTTTAAGAGCTAGTGGTATTCACTTCCTTGGTGTGCCTTCATGAGTGTCCATGAATCAGGCACTAATCTTATGTGTTGGAATCCTGAGTGGAGAGCAGGAAATCCAAAAGTGACAGCAGCAGAAGTGGCAGGCTTCCTCTCTCTAGATGTTACAATGATTCACAGTCCTTTCTAGCACTCCTTAAGTCAGCCTCCATGTGGTAGTTCATTCTTCAAGTAACACATTGGCATAATGGGAGAGAAACAACCCCAAGCTTTAAAAACAATTCCATTGTATAGCTGTATCTATATTTTTAGATTATTGTATAGCAAATAATTTAATATAGAGACTCCTTAAGATTATAGTCATCCTTGGGGTGCTGGGGTGGCTCAGTGGGTTAAGCATCTGACTTTTGAATTCGGTTCAGGTCATGATCCCAGGGTTGTGGGGTTGAGCCCTGCACTGGGCTCTGCGTGGAGCCTGCTTAAGATTCTCTCTTCTCTCTCTGTCTCTGTCTCTGTCTCTCCCTCTCTCTGTCTCTCCCTCTCTCTGTCTCTCTCTCCCTCTCTCCCATACTCACAGTGTCACTGTAAAATTTAAAAAATGGGGTGTGGGGCACCTGGGTGGCTCACTTGGTTAAACATCTGACTTCAGCTCAGGTCATGATCTCGCAGTTCATGAGCTCAAGCCCCACTTTGGGCTCTGTGCTGTCAGCGCAGAGCCTGCTTCAGATCCTCTGTCTACCTTTCTCTTTGCCCCTCCCCCACTCATGTGCTCTCTCAAAAATAAACTTTTTCTTTTTTATTTTTTTATTTAAAAAAAAATTTTTTTTTGACGTTTATTTATTTTTGAGACAGAGAGAGACAGAGCATGCACAGGGGAGGAGCAGAGAGAGAGGGAGACACAGAATTTGAAACAGGCTCCAGGCTCTTAGCAGTCAGCACAGAGCCTGACGCGGGGCTCGAACTCACGGACCATGAGATCATGACCTGAGCCGAAGTCGGACGCTTAACCGACCAAGCCACCCAGGCG
Organism: Panthera tigris; assembly: GCF_018350195.1. NCBI lineage: Eukaryota > Metazoa > Chordata > Mammalia > Carnivora > Felidae > Panthera > Panthera tigris. The sequence goes on along the minus strand of NC_056665.1, from coordinate 6,311,696 downwards.
CCCCACATTTTTTTTTTTAAAGAGTATAGTCATCTTCTAATTTATATGGGTTTTCCTTTACTTTTTTAGTATAGAAGGTATACATGATCATCGTTAAAAAACTGAAACCTTAATAAGTTAAGAGTGTCCCTCCTCTTCCCAGGCCCCTTTCTGTATACACCAATAGCACACATCAAAGTTTTCCACATACCTGGATGCACGCCTATGCATAAATGTTACAAATCGTTACCAAGCTGCTATACTTCTCCTTCCCACCCCCACCACTTTCTCCCATCATGTAGCTCTTTCTGTGTATGTACAGATAAGTCTTCCTTCCTTCTCTATTTTTAAAGGTCTTACTAATGTTTTAGTCTCCTTTGGATGGATGTATCAAAATGTCTTTCATTCTTTTTGGATATTTAGGGTGTTTCTTTTTTTTTTAATTTTTTTTTAACGTTTATTTTTGAGACAGAGAGCATGAAGGGGGAGGGTCAGAGAGAGAAGGAGACACAGAATCTGAAACAGGCTCCAGGCTCTGAGCTGTCAGCACAGAGCCCGACATGGGGCTCGAACTCACAGACCGCGAGGTCATGACCTGAGCCGAAGTCGGACGCTCAACCGACTGAGCTACCCAGGCGCCCCTGGGGTGTTTCTTATTTTGCACTACAATGCAGGCTTCAGTGTCCTTGGAACATATATCTGTTTTTGTGCATTTTACAAGTATTTCTGTTAGGGGTTCTGGCAAGTGGAACTGCGAGGGTCAGAGGACTTCATGTGGAATTTTTATTCTTTTAAATGAGTGCCGATTTACTCTTCCAGGAAGGCTCTCACCTTACTCTTCAGCAACCTCCAGTCCTGGCAAAAGATACAGTGCAAGGTATACTTTGTCTTCTCGGTGTACGCATGTACTGACTAGGATGACAAACTTAGTTTAATTGCATGTATTTAAGCAGCTGCATACAGTTCTAAATTATAATTTTATATGATCGTTGTTGGTTAATGAGATACGTCCAGGTATCATATGTCCTAAGTCCAAATACGTCCTAAGAATATCTTAGGAGAATAAGATATTCACACGGTCTCAAAATAACTGCATTCTGCAAAATCACGGGCCAGAAATCTTTATTTTATTTTTTTAACTAAGCTTTACACCGAACATGGGGGGTGAACTCATGACCCTGAGATCAAGAGTTGCATGCTCTACTGACTGAGCCTTCTGGGTGTCCCTGGCCTGAAATCTTTTTTTTTTTTTTTTTTCAACACCATTATTATTGAAAGCCACAGAAAGGAAAAGAGGCTGAGGCTGTGATACTGGTCTAGATGAAAGCACTTTAAGTGTGACAGTTGAATGCACTATATGATCCCTGCCTGGATCTTAAATTCAGGGAGGCAAGAAGCCATAAGATATATTGAGGCAGTAAGAGAAATGTGAAGATTGGTAGTATGCTGGGTGATAGGCCCTTATTTTTTGTGGTGTTCCTACCTTACTGTGCTGTGTTCCTGGTGGGAAACTGTGTAAATGTAGAGAGTGATGGAGGGAGAAAACAAAACTTGACAGTTGGTGAATTTTTTTTTTTTTTTAATTTTTTTTTTTCAACGTTTTTTATTTATTTTTGGGACAGAGAGAGACAGAGCATGAACGGGGGAGGGGCAGAGAGAGAGGGAGACACAGAATCGGAAACAGGCTCCAGGCTCCGAGCCATCAGCCCAGAGCCTGAAGCGGGGCTCGAACTCACGGACCACGAGATCGTGACCTGGCTGAAGTCGGACGCTTAACCGACTGCGCCACCCAGGCGCCCCGACAGTTGGTGAATTTTAGTGATGACTCTACATGTAATGAATTAGTCATTGGCATTTTCTGTCAATGTTAAACTTTTATAAACTTGGGAAAACAAACCAACAAATCCAGCTTGGCTGTCAGATCATAAATGAGTTTCAGGCGTTTGTTTTTGAAACTTGGGTATCACTGGTGTCCTTAACTTTAATGTCTGTCATTGATCGGTAAATATAAGGGCTCCTCCCAACTTGTGGGTCATGGTTTATTGGGGTTGTATTTAAATGACTTGCTCTCAGAAGAGTTACCGTGGTGAGTGAGTGAGTCGGCTTCCCTATAGGCCATCTTGCTTCGGGTGAAGATGCCATCCTGCTGGCTTTGTCAGGTAGTTTTTGATGGATTCTTCAGCTACTTTCCTCAACTTTAAGTCTATAAATGGTCACACACTCCCATGTTCTGAAGTCAGGAAGAGAATTTAAAATAATGCAGCAAATTCGTGAAATACTCAAATCCACAGAGTGAAATCTGTGGGTTTGAGAAGAACGCTTTTTCTCCTTGGAGCCGAGTCCAAAGCAGTAAAAAGGCCCAAAGTGAGGAAAATCCTCACAATTCTGGCATACATGAAAACAGAGCCTGGTCTACACTACCGGCCTCCTGAGGATTGTGTCCATTTTACAATGACGACAGACTCTGGTTTAAGTGATGTGGGCCTTCCTTGTGTTCCTGAAAAGTTAGATTTAAATTGAATTTGTAAAAGTAAATAGTCTTTATGTACCATATTGAGTATAATATTTAAGAAAATACTGTTAGTAAATGTGAATATAGAAGCCAGTCTGTAGAATAGTCCCTTAAGCTTAATCAGCCGCTTTCTGTTTTGGATGTCTTTCTTTTCCCAGATATGGCATTTATTAGTGATAATATTTGGTGCTTTTGTTTGTTTTTTTTAATGCTTTCAGAAGTGACCAAAGTTCGAAGAAATCTCTTCAACCATGAAATGATTTCTCCTTCAAAGAGATTGGCAAAGCGGGGGTTGCCTAGAAGCCATTCTGTGTCGGTTGTGGAAGGTTTGGAGAATAAACTTAACAACTTGAAGAAGAAGAAGACAAAAGGTATTATATTTTAGGGTAACCAATAGAAGGGGATTCTTGGATCCAAAGCAGTCTTCAGACTCTGTTGCAGAAGCTCATTGATCTCCTCCATTTTCCTCTCTGTGGTTACCATCAGTTTTCCCCTTGGGGTCTCTCTTCCTCCAAGCTTGGGTGAAGACTTAATCCTGGGATCTGGTCAGTCCTCTCCTACCTAGTCACCCCTACAAGTATCTGTTTGACAAACCAGTGAAAAAGAAATGAAGGATAATGACCAGCTTTTTTTCTAGTCTTTTGGGTGTTTTGGTTTTTTTCTTTTTCGTTCTTGTAGTAATTGAGTAAAGAATGCAATTCACTGGCCTTCATTGTATTCGTGAAGTGGTGCAACCGTCATCACTAATTCCAGATTGTTTTCATCCCTCCAGAAAGAAACCACATATCCGGTACAGTCACTCTCCCGTTGCCCCCAACTTTCCCAGCTGTAGGCAACCACCAGTCTACTTGCTGTTTCTGTGGATTCACCGCTTGTGGATATTTCTTTTAGGTAGAATCATATACTATGTGGTCCTTGTAGCCAGCTTCTTTCACTTAACATAATGTTTTCAAGCTTTATGTACAGGTTGTAGCACATCTCAGCACTTCATTTCTTTTTATTGCCATAATACACCATTGTGTGGATAAACTGCCTTTTATTTGTTCATTCATCAATTGGCGGACATTTGAGTTGTTTCTACTGTTCAGCTGTTAGGAATATGCTTCTATAAACACACACAAGATTTCACGTAGACGTGTTTTTAATTCTCAGGCACATGCCTTGGAATGAAATTATAGGGACATATGGTAACTCTGTGTTTAACTTTCGAGGAATTACCAAATTGCTTTCCAATGTGGCTGTACCATTTCACGTTCCCGCTGGCAATGTGTGAGGGTTCCAGTTTCCCCACACCTCCCCCCACCTGTGGTCTCTTTCTTTGATTCTCCCCATCCTCCTGGGTGTGCGGTGGTAGCTCATTGTGGTTATGAGTTGCATTTCTCTGCTGACTGGTATTGAGCATCTTATCCTGTGCCTGCTGGCCATTTGTAGATCTGCTTCAGAGAATGTCTATTCAAATCTTAGCCCATTTTCTAATTGGGTTGTTTGTCTTTTTACTGTTGAATTATAAGAATTCTTTATGTATTCTAGATATTGGGCCCTCATCAGATACATGATTTGCGAATATTTTACCTCGTCTGGGGGTTGTCTTTTCACTTTCCTTGATAGTGCTCTTTGATACACAAAGTTTTTAATTTTGGTAAAGTCCATTTGAAAGCAGTTTGTGAATTTTTGTCATTGCTCATGCGTTTGGTGTCCTAACTTAGGAAAAAAAAAACGAACAGAATCCGCTTTTAACTTTAAACAATTACGTTTCAGTCTTTGATCCGTTTGGAGTTAACTTTTGTGCATTATTTTGTGTGAGATAGGAGCCCAACATCGTTCTCTCATATATGGCTATCCAGTTGTTCCATTAGTTGAAATGGCTTCTTTCCTCATTGAATTGTCTTGGCATCTTAGTCAAAGTCAATTGACCAGGGGTGCCTGAGTGGCTCAGTAGGTTAAGCATTCGATTCTTGGTTTTGGCTCAGGTCAGGATCTCATGGTTCATGAGATCAAGCCCTACGTTGGACTCTGCTGACAGCACAGAGCCTGTTTGGGATTCTTTCTCCCTCTCTCTCTGCTTCTCCCCTGTTTGCTCACTCTCAAAATAAATAGTTAATTGACCATATATATTAAGGTGTTAATTTTTTTAAATTTTATTTAAATCCAAGTTAGCTAACATATAGTGTAATAATGATTTCAGGAGTATAATTTAGTGATTCTTCACTTACATATAACATCCAGTGCTCATCCCAGCAAATGCTCTCCTTAATGCCCGTCACCCATTTAGCCCATCTCCACACCCAGCACCCCTCAAGCAACCCTCAGTTTTCTGTATTTAAGAGTCTCTTAAGGTTTGCCTCACTTCCTCTTTTTATTTTTCCTTTTCTTCCCGTTTTGTTTCTTAAATTCCACATGAGTGAAGTCATATATTTATCTTTCTTTGCCTCTTTCGCTCAGCATAATACACTCTAGTTCCATCCATGTTGTTGCAAATGGCAAGATTTCATTCTTTTTGATCACCGAGTGATATTCCATTGTGTATATATATCACATCTTCTGTATCTATTCATCAATAAATGGACTTTTGGGCTCTTTCCATAACTCGACTTTGGTTGATAGTGCTGCTATAAACATTGGGGTGCATGTGCCCCTTCGAATTAGCATTTTTGTGTTCTTTGGATAAATACCTAGTAGTGAAATTGCTGGGTCTTAGGGTAGTTCTATTTTTAATTTTTTGAGGAACCTCCCTACTGTCAGAATGGCTACACCAGTTTGCATTCCCACCAGCAGTGCAAAAGTGTTGCCCTTTGTCTGCATCCTTGCCAACACATGTCATTGCCTGAGTTGTTAACGTTAGCCATCCTGACAGGCGTGAGGTGGTATCTCATTGTGGTTTTGATTTGTATTTCCCTGATGATGAGTGATGTTGAGCATCTTTTCATGTATCTGGTAGCTATCTGGATGTCTTCTTTGGAAAAGTGTTCATGTCTTTTGCCCGTTTCTTCATTGGATTATTTGTTTTTTGGGTGTTCAGTTTGATAAGTTCTTTATGGATTTTTGGATACTAACCCTTTATCTGATATGTCATTTGCAGATATCGTCTCCTTTTCCATCAGTTGCCTTTTTGTTTTGTTGATTGTTTCCTTTGCTGTGTAGAAGCTGTTTTCTTGAGTTTGCAGTAGTTCATTTTTGCTTTTGTTTCCCTTGCCTCCAGAGACATGTCTGTAAGAGGTTGCTGTGGCTGAGGTCAAAGAGGTGTTGCCTGTTTTCTCCTCTAAGATTTTGATAGTTTCCCATCTTATATTTAGGTCTTTCATCCATGTTGAGTTTCTTTTTGTGTCTAGTGTAAGAAAGCGGTCCAGGTTCATTCTTCTGCATGTCGCTGTCCAGTTTTCCCAGCACCACTTGCTGAAGAGACTGTCTTTATTCCATTGGATATTCTTTCCTGCTTTGTCAAAGATTAGTTGGCCATACGTTTGTGGGTCCATTTCTGGGTTCTCTATTCTGTTCCATTGATCTATGTGTCTGTTTTGGTGCCAGTACCATACTGTCTTGGTAATTACAGCTTTGTAATACAGCTTGAAGTCCAGAATTGTGATACCTCCGGCTTTTGTTTTCTTTTTTAACATTACTTTGGCTATTTGGGGTCTTATTCTGGTTCCATACCATTTTAGAATTGTTTGTTCTAGCTCTGTGAAGAATGCTGGTGTTATTTTGATAGGGATTGTATTGAATATGTAGGCTGCTTTGGGTAGTGTCGGCATTTTAACAATTTGGTTTTTAAACTTTTTTATATGTGTATTTATTTTGAGGGAGAGGGAGAGAGAGAGCATGAGCGGGAGACAGAGCATGAACGGGGGAGGGGCAGAGAGAGAAGGAGACACAGAATCCGAAGCAGGCTCCAGGCTCCGAGCTGCGAGAACAGAGGCCGATGCAGGGCTTGAATCCACGAACCATGAGATCATGAGCTGAGCCGAAGGCAGATGAGCCACCCAGGCGCCCCAACAATTTAATTGTTTTTTAAATGTTAGGTAGAAGTCAGCAGTAAAGCCATCTAGTCCTGAGTACTTCTTTGTGGGAAGGTTTTGATAACTACTTCCATCCTTTCACTTGTTACATACAGGTTTTTTCAGATTTTCTGCTTCTTCTTGAGTCTGTTTTCAGTGTTTGTGTCTTTGTAGGAATTTGTCCATTTCTTCTTGGTTATCTATTTTACTGTTACACAGTTGTGCACCGTATTCCCTAATAGTCATTTGTATTTCTGCGAGCTCAGTAGCAATGTTCCCTCTTTCATAGTAGTTTGGGTTTTCCCTCTCTTTTCTTGGTCAGTCTAGTTAAAGATTTGTCAATTTAACAAAGACGGGAGTAGAGTTTAGTGATTCTTCACTAAAAAGCACTGGGTGTTTTATGGTTCTTCTCAAAGAACCGACTTTTGGTTTCCTTGGTTTTTCTGTTGTTTTTTAATTCTTGATTTCATTTATTTACTATGTAATCTTTACCATTTCCTTCCTTCTACTTGCTTTGATGTTAGTTTGATCTTTTTGACCTTTTCAGGTTTAGTTTAGGTTATTGATTTGAGATCTTGTTTTTTAGTACAGGCATTACAGGTACAAATTCCCTTCTAAGCACTACTTTAGCTGTGTCCTGTAAGTTTGGGTGTGTTGTGCTTTCATTGTCATTATCTCAAAATATTTTCTAATTTCCCTTGTGATTTCTTCTTTGGCCCATTGACTATTTATGTGTGCATTGACCTTCATGTATGTGTGAGTTTCCCAAATTCCTTCTGTTGTTAATTTCCAGTTTCACTCCATTGTGGTTGGAGAACAAACTTTGTATTTTAGTCTTATTAAATTTGAGACTTATTTTATGCTCTACCATTTGACCTGTAATGGAGAGTGTTCTGCATGTGCCTGAGAATAATGTGTATTCTGCTCTTATTGGGTAGAGTGCTATACTAATCTCTGTGACCTGTTTATTTTATAACTGAAAGTTTGTACCTCTTAATTCCCTTTATCTATTTCACCCACCCCCCACGCACCTCCCCTCTGGGGACCACCAGTTCTATGTATTCAGGAGTCTGGTTTTGTTCTTTTAGGTTCCACATGTAAGTGAAACCATATGGCATTTCTTTCTCTGACTTAGTTCACTTAGCAAAATACCCTGTAAGGCCATTCATGTTGTCACAGATGTCAAGATCTCATTCTTTTTTATGGCTGAGTGATATTCCATTGTATGTATGCCATTCATCTATCAATGGGCATTTGGGTTGCTTCCATATCTTGGCTATTGTAAAGTTGCAATAAACAGAGGTGTGTGTATATCTTTTTGACTTAGCAGTTATCATTTTCTTTGGATAGATACCCAGTAGTGGAATTATACTGGTGAATTATGTGATAATTCTGTTTTTAATTTTTAAGTGAACTGTCATTGGGCATTAAGGAGGGCACTTGTTGGGATGAGCACTGGGTGTTACATGTAAGTGATGAATCACTAAATTCTGTTCCTGAAATCATTATTACACTACATGTTAACTAACCTGGATTTAAATAAAAAATAATAGTCCAAAACGATAAGGTTTAGAATCAAGATATGTATGTGTATATATATATATATTAAAAAATCAAGAATTTCCTCTACAAAAAAAAATAATAAAATAAAGGAACCTTCATACTGTTTTCCCCAGTGGCTGCACCAGCTGGTATTCCCACCAACAGTTCATAAGGGTTCCCTTTTATCCACATCCTCACCAACATTTGTTATTTCTTGTTTTGATAGTAGCCATTCTGACAAGTGTAAAGTGACCTATCATTGTAGTTCTGATATCAGTTTCCTTGATGATGAGTGATGGTTGAGCATCTTTTTATGTCTCTGTTGGCCATTTGTATGTCTTTGGAGAAATAGCTGTTCAGGTCCTCTGCCCATTTTTTAATTAGATTATTTTTCTGGTGTTGACTTGCATGAGTTCTTTATGTATTTGGGATACTAACCCCTTATTGGATATGTCCTTTGCAAATATCTTCTCTCATTCAGTAGGGTTGCCTTGTCGTTTTTTTGGTTTCCTTTGCTGTGCAGAAGCTTTTTATATTTCAGTGTAGTCCCAAAGGTTTATTTTTTTATTTAAAAAAAAAAAATTTTTTTTTTAACGTTTATTTATTTTTGAGACAGAGAGAGACAGAGCATGAACGGGGGAGGGTCAGAGAGAGAGGGAGACTCAGAATCTGAAACAGGTTCAAGGCTCTGAGCGGTCAGCACAGAGCCCATTGCGGGGCTCGAACTCACAGACCGCGAGATCATGACCTGAGCCGAAGTCGGACGCTTAACCGACTGAGCCACCCAGGCGCCCCGCAAAGGTTTATTTTTGCTTTTGTTTCTCTTGCCTGAGGAGACATACCTAGAAACAAGTTGCTGATGTCAAGTTACTGTCTGTGTTCTCTTCTAGGATTTTTATGCTTTCAGTTCTCACATTTAGGTCTTTAATCCATTTTATTTTTGTATATGGTGTATGAAAGTGGTCCAGTGTCATCCTTTGCACGTAACTATCCGGTTTTCCCAGCACCATTTATTGAAGAGACTCTTTTCCCATTGTATATTCTTGCCTCCTTTGTTGTAGATTTACCACATAAGAGTGGTTTAGTTCTGGGCTCTTTATTGATTCTTTTGATCTGTGTGTCTATTTTTGTGCCAGTACCATACCGTTTTCATTATAGCTTTGGAGTATATCTTGAAATCACAGATTGTGATACCTCTAGATTTGTTCTTTATCAAGATTGCTTTGGCTAATTGGGATCTTTTGTGGTTCCATACAAATTTTAGTATTTGTTCTAGTTCTGTGAAAGATGCTGTTAGTATTTTGATAGGGATTATCTTAAATCCGTAGATTGCTTTTTGTAGTATGGAAATTTTCACAATATTAAATCTTCAAATCCATGAGCATGGAATATCTTTCCATTTATTTGTGTCATCTTCAATTTCTTTTATCAGTGTTTTATACTTGTCAGAATACAGGTCTTTCACCTCCTTGGTTAAGTTTATTCCTAGGTATTTTATTCTTTTTGGTGCAGTTGTAAATGGGATTTTTTTCTTCTTCTACTTTGTTATTAGTGTGTAGAAAGGCAACAGATTTCTGTATATTACTTGCAATCCTGCACCTTTACTAAATTTATTTATCGGTTCTAGTGCTTTTTGGTGGAATCTGTAGGGTTTTCTATATATAGTATCATGTCATCTGAAAATAGTGACAGTTTTAATTCTTCCTTACCAATTTGGATGCCTTTTATTTCTTGTTCGATTGCTACAGCTAGGAGTTCCAGTGGTACTGTGTCGAATAAAAGTGGTTGATACTCTTGTCTTTTTCCTGATCTTAGAGGAAAAGCTCATTTTTCACCATCGAGTATGATGTTAGCTGTGGGTTTTTCGTCTATGGCCTTATTACTTTGAGGTATGTTCCCTCTAAACCTACTTGGTTGAGAGTTTTTATCATAAATGGATGCTGTGGTTTGTCAAATGTTTTGTCTGTGTCTATTGAGACGATCATACAGTTTGTATTCTTTCTCTTGTTCATGTGAAGAATCACGTTGTTTTGCAAATATTGAACCACCCTTGCATCTTTGGATTAAATCATACTTGTGGTGAGTGATTTTTTTAATGTATTGCTGGATTCGGTTTGCTGATATTTTGTTGAGGATTTTGGCATTTTTGTTCATCAGAGATACTGGGCTGTAGTTTTTTGTAGTGTCTTTGGTTTTGGTATCAGGGTAATGCTGGTCTTGTCAAATGAATTTAGAAGTTTTTTTCCTCTTTTATTTTTTGGAATAGTTTGAGAATTAGGTTTCTTTTAATAATTTTTATCACTTTGTTGACAGTCTCATTTTGTTCATACATTGTTTTACTGATTTCCTTTATTTCTTTGTGATATTCTTGAGTCATTGAGCACATTTAGAAAACTCGATTTATTGTCCTTGACCAGCCATTCTGATGGGTTTTCTTAGGGATGGTCTCCATCAAATTCTTCTTTTCCTGTGGATGGGCTCTATGTCCCTGTTCCTTTGTATATTTTGTAATTGTTTGTTGAAGATTAGATATTCTGACTATTATAATGTGGCAACTTTGGAAACCAGATTCTCCCGCTCCTGAGTGTTTGCTCCTCTTCGCATATTGAGGACTTCAGCTGTCTCTGTTTTCCAAACCCGCGACGCATGTAGTCCATATTGTGTGTGGTCACCGAAGTTTCTCTTCTGTTATCTCTGGTTTGCCAGTAACCTGACCAAGATTTCCTTAAATGTCTGACTCTAAAAAGGGAAAAACAAGAAAGTATTCTTGTCCCTTTAAGTATTCCCATAGCCGTCTTGGGAAACGCAGCTGCCTTCTGGAGGTCCCAAAACGAGAGGCAAGTGTCTGCGCCCGCCCATCAGGGGTCCATCAGATTAACCACACAACCCCAAGGTTGGAGGACAAGGTGTCTGCCCTACCACCAGCCACCTGCTCCCGGAATGTGGGCCCCTCTCCCCACAGCTGCGGTGAGGCTGGGGAAAGGAGATCAGAGCTTCATGCGTGGTGTTCGCTTACCAAAACTCAGCAGCATCTTCCTTGCATAAATCATGTCCTTCATTGTTGCAAGTAGCCCCTTGGGTTCCAGAGTTCCAAAATACTTGATTCTGATCATTTCCCACCCCCCACTCCCCTGCCAGTTTACTAGCTGTTTTGGTGGAGAGACCAACCCCTAGCTTCTTATGGCACTATTTAGTGTAACATCACTCCCTCTGGGGATTACAATTCCTATCTTCTAAGAGCCTAATTCAGATTAATACCAACTTCATTTCAGCAGTATTGAAAAACTTTGCTCCTATAAATACAGTTCTGTTTCCTACCCCCTCCTTTGTGCTACGTTGTTATACACATTACATCTTCGTACACTCTATGCCCATCAACATCAATTTATAATGATCACTTTATTTTTCAACTCCTAGGAGAAGAGAGTTACAAACGGAAACTGCTTCTGTGCTGTACGTTGTATTTATTTATGTAGTTCCTTCCCTGGTGCTTTTTGATTCTTCCCATGGATTTGCCTCACTCTTGAGTGCCCTTTGCTCTCAGCCTGAAGGACCCCCTCTAGTATTACTCATGGGGCAGGTCTGCTACTGAAAAGTTCTGTTTTTTTGGGGGGGGGGATTTGTTTTTAACCTGGGAATGTGCTAATTTCTCCCTCATTTTGAACAATAATTTTGCTGGATATTCAATTCTTGGTTGAGTCTTTGCCCTTTCAGCGCTTTTTTTTTTTTTTTAATGTTTGTTTTTGAGAGAGTGCGAGTGGGGGTAGAGACAGAGAGACACACACGCAGAATCTGAAACGGGCTCAGGCTCTGAGCTGTCAGTACAGAGCCCGACGCAGGGCTCGAACCCACGGACCACGAGATCATGACCTGAGCCGAAGCTGGACACTTAACCGACCGAGCCACCCAGGCACCCCTGCATGTCTGTTTTTTTATTGACAACTGGACGTAACATAAGAAGGCACTTCTGACAGACTTCTCCCCTCCCCTCCAGTGTTTGTTGTTATTGTTACTGCTTTTGTTTGGTGACTTTCCTGAACTAATTCTTTAAAGTCTGTATTCTGTCATGTGTGGCCACTGACGTCTGCTCACTTAGCTTAGCGATCCAGCTAATGATTGGACAGATTTTCTTTGATGCCTGGAACCAGTAAGTTTCTCAGCCTTTGCTGAGGGCCTTTGGTGCGTTGGCTCATTTCTTCAGTACTCAGCCAGGCAGCGTATATTTCTCTCTGCTTTTCTGGAGCCTCAAGGTGAGCCGTGGGTGACAGCTTAGGGCCTTCTTGGGTTTACCCTGGGCGTGCACACAGCCCTGCATTGCATGGAGTTTTAGGTCCCAGGAATATGTTGAAGGTTTGTTGAGTCCTCCATAGACACCTCATTCCCTAGTTTCCCCTTTTACACTTTTGGTTAGCTTGTTGTTTGCCCCAGCTGTTATCACTCCCCTAGGCAGCTGTGATGTTCACAATTGCTGCCGGTTGGTTTCAGTAAGTGCTCCCTGGAAAAAGCTCATTCATACTGGGTGAGTCCTGAGGTCAAATAGAGACTACTTGAGCCCGTGAGATTTTGCTTTTGCGGGGGAACTGCCAGACAGGTCAGATAATGACATCTGTGAATGGGGCTTTGGAGGAGCTCCAGTCTCATTTGGCCCTGTTCACACACAGGCCCCTGGGCAGGGGCGTTGGTCTGCAGAGTGATTGCAGGCTGGTGGTTTTCAAGGCTACGGGGCTGGGGGCGCTGGGGCAAGATAAAGTTCCATGGACTTGGCTGTTGTTACTGGGATTCACTGTTTTTCTTGGATAAATACTCCATGGATTGTTGCAAACTAGTTAATTTCCAGAGTTCTGAAAAGGCTGATTTTGCCCATTTTTGCCCAGTGTTCTCGTTCCTTTTGTGGAAGAGTTATTTCAGAGGTTCTTACACCACATTCCTGCCGACATCACTTCTCTTCCTGGTCACTTTTAATTCCCTCTAAACTAGTCCTCCCGTGATCAGCTTGGTTGCATACCCCACTGCGGAAATGCATGCCGGCTAGATGGCGCTCGCTATTCAGTATCTTAATATCTGTGTGGCATGTCAGCACTTTCATACTCTATCATTTCATCATAAATATAAGAAGCACTGGTGAGATGGATACTTATTAGTTCTGATAAATATTTTTATTTTTTTTCAGAATTGCTTATTAGAATTTTACAGTATTTTACACTAGCTTATTATTTAATCTCTAATGCTGATTAACTGTTGTGTCATGTTAAATTAAGTCCTATGGTTAGACGTTAGTCCCAAAACAATCAAGAGCCCCTCCGGTAAAGACAAAAACCACTCCAGGCGAGTAGTAAGCCATACAGAATTTCAGACTGCTCGCTTTGCCTTGCTGCCACTTCTTGATAAGGTTAAATGAAATTGATGCTATTTACATTTTAGGTTATCACAAACTGCTGACTAAGAGTGTGGCTGAGACTCCAGTACATAAGCAAGTCTCCAGAAGGCTTCTTCATAGACAAATCAAGGGCAGGTGAGTAACACCCTTGCCTAGCTACCTTGCTAATGATCTTGCGGGCCACTGTCCACCTTCTCGGAGCCCCTGTGACTGATGTCTTGACTGTCTTATTACTAAAGAGTATTCAGCATTCTGTAAATTCTGAGGGCTAGAGAATCATACAGAATGTACTCTTTTGTGTCACCTCTTTCACTTGGCATAATTATTTTGAGATTGGTCCATGGTGTTGTATGTATCCATATTTCTTCCTTTTTGGGGCGGTGAGGGGTTGCTGAGAAGCAGTCCATCAAATGGGTATTCCACATTTATAAACTTTTTTTTTTTTTTTTAATTAAAAAAAATGTTTTTTAACTTGTTTTATTTTATTTTTTTTAATTTACATCCAAATTAGCATATAGTGCAACAATGATTTCAGGAGTAGATTCCTTAGTGCCCCTTCCCCATTTAGCCCATCCCTCCTCCCACAACCCCTCCAGTAACCCTCAGTTTTTTCTCCATATTTAAGAGTCTCTTATGTTTTGTCCCCCTCCCTGTTTTTGTTATTTTTGTTTCCCTTCCCTTATGTTCATGTTTTGTCTCTTAAAGTCCTCATATGAGTGAAGTCATAGGACACTTGTCTTTCTCTGACTAATGTCACTTAGCATAATACCCTCCAGTTCCATTCACGTAGTTGCAGATGGCAAGATTTCGTTCTTTTTGATTGCCGAGTAATACTCCATTGTACATATATACCACACCTTATTCATTTGTCCATCGATGGACATTTGGGCTCTTTTCGTACTTTGGCTATTGTTGATAGTGCTGCTATAAACACGGGGGTGCATGTGTCCCTTCAAAAGAGCACACCCGTATCCCTTGGATAAATGCCTAGTAGTGCAATTGCTGGGTTGTAGGGTAGTTCTATTTTTAGTTTTTTGGGAACCTCCATACTGTTTTCCAGAGTGGCTGCACCAGCTTGCATTTCCATTATAAACTTTTTAAAAAAATTTTTTCAGAGAGCGTGTGTGCATGTGCTCACACATGGGGGAGGAGCAGAAGAAGGAGGGAGAAAATCCAAGCAAGCTCTGCGCTCAGCCACCCACACAGGGCTTGATCCCAAGATCCTGGGATCACGACCTGAGCCAAAGTCAAGAGTCTGGTGCTCAGCTGACTGAGCCACCCAGTCCTCCCCTGCACAATTTTAAAAACCATTCTTCATGGCATCTGGGTGGCTCAGTCATTTAAGTGTCTGATTTCTTGATTTTGGCTCAGGTCAGGACCTCATGGTTGTGAGATCAAGCCCCATGTTGGGCTGTGCGCTAAGTGCAAAGCCTGCTTAAAGATTCTCTCCGAGCGTCTGGGTGGCTCTGTCACTTAGGCAACCGACTCTTGGTTTCGGCTGAGCTCATGATCTCATGGTTTATGTGTTCAAGCCCCACGTCAGGCTCCGTGCCACCTGCTTGGGATTCTCTCTCTCTCTGTGCCCCTCCCTTGTGCACCTGCTCTCTCTCAAAATAAACATTTTAAAAAACCTTCAAAAAAATTCTCTCCCTCTCAGCTCCTCGCCTCACATGCTCACACTTTCTCTCTCAAAATAAAAAAACTTAAAAAAAAAAAAACCCACGCGGGGCACCTGGGTGGCTCAGTCGGTTAAGCTTCTGATGTTGGCTCAGGTCATGATCTTGTGGTTCATGAGTTCAAGCCCCATATCCGGCTCTCTGCTGTAAGCACGGAGCCTGCTTCAGATCCTCTGTCTCCCTCTCTCTGCCCCTCCCCTGCTCTCTCTCTCAAAAATTAAAAAACAAAAATGCAAAAGCATTTGTCATTACATGGAGGGGGTCATCATCACTGCTGGGCCAGGCTGCAAGTTTAGGATCTCGGCTCAGCCTATGGGTGTGGTGGGCCACAGTTTTCCATGGTAGTTAGTGTCTGAAAGTTTGTCGTGCTAAGCTGCCCCTTTCCTGGTTCTTTGGCTAGAGAAAGCTGACTTTTCTTAGGGCAGTTTTGGTACCTGTTGACATATTTGGGTTGTCTATTTCCCCAGCACCCAGTCCAGGATCCAGGAAGCAAAAAGGGAACTCTCTGGGAGCTCACTGCCCTGTCTCTCTTTGGGTCCTGTGATCCCCAGCCACCTGCCTCTTCTTGTCACTGTTTAATCTGTAGTTCATTTTAATATAACATCCAGGGTTTTTAGCTGAACTTAACAGGAATAATAGGAAGGTTTCATCTTGACATTATTTGTGTACAGATTTTACATACTTCTGCAAGTTATCTACAGGATAAATTGCAAGGAGAGAAATGGGTGCGTTAGAAGGCATGCATATTTTTAATTAATTTTTGTGTTGTAAAACCACTTTCCAAAAAAGTGTTCTAACCATTTTACTTGCAACGGTCAAGTATATGAGAGTGCTTGCCAGCACTGGTACTCTTAAGCCCTGTGGTCTCTGTTGCTTTGTGAGGCTTATGGTGCATGAACCATGAGTGATACTAAATAATCCCTATGCTTGTTATTCGTTAAGGTCCTCGGAGCCTGGCCCTGATATTGACATAGTTGAAGAGTCCCCAGAAAAAGGAGCAGACGGTATTACCTATGTTTGTTTTGTGCTGTTTTCTCTAGTTTCTTTGAAAACCCTCTATTTGTGGTGTTGTTCAGCATGTCCTAGGATATTGTGCAGACAGTATGACAGCTCTGGGCCTGCAGTGTAGATCAGTAAATGTTTATTAGTAAATGGTCTTTTACACAGAATTTCCTGAGGGAATTTCTGGAGAAACCTTTTTACACAGTAGGAACAGAGGTCAGGGTACAGGCTAACACGGGGTGATACAAAGTGCCGTGGCTTCTTTTTAAAGTACATGTAATACAGGGGATTCCAAAAGCAAACATTTTGTTTTTTCCAAAAACAAAGTCATGTTTTTAATGACTCAAGTAATTTGTTTATTGTAGAAAAATCAGAAAAGTAAATCA
The DNA here is from genome assembly GCF_018350195.1 of Panthera tigris. Taxonomy (NCBI): domain Eukaryota; kingdom Metazoa; phylum Chordata; class Mammalia; order Carnivora; family Felidae; genus Panthera; species Panthera tigris. The sequence goes on along the minus strand of NC_056665.1, from coordinate 6,295,230 downwards.
AAAAATATAGAGAAGTCAAATTTAAAAAAAAATTTTTTTAACATTTATTTATTTTTGAGAGAGACAGAGCATGAACAGGGGAGGGTCAGAGAGAGAGGGAGACACAGAATCTGAAACAGGCTCCAGGCTCTGAGCTGTCAGCACAGAGCCTGACGCGGGGCTCGAACTCACAAGCCGCGAGATGGTGACCTGAGCCGAAGCCGGACGCTTAACCGACTGAGCCACCCAGGCGCCCCAAGAAGCCAAATTTTTAATAATTGTTTGGTAATCCCACAACTCAGAAATACTTAATATTTTAGCTTCATTGATACTCTTACAGGTGTCGTTTCTACACAAATGTATGTATCATAAACATGAAAACTGCAATTTTTAAATTTAAAAAAATTTTTGCAAAAGTCACACCATATAAACCCTTTTTTCACCCAGTATCATGGTTAAAAGGGTGGCAGTTTGAGATTTCCAAAGGTCACAGTCTGGTAGGTCAGTGGTTTTTCTGAACTTTGTTGGAGCCATAGGTCCTACCCCTTGTAACCTTGTTACACTTCAGAAGTCTCAAGGTCAGTAATTTGTGACAGTCTATCTTGTATGTGGTATAACGTAAATTTTACCCATTTCATACACAGGCAAACGTAAAAAGCTTGTGTTTCTCCCTGGTTACTAACTGTGATTCTGGTTTTGTAGAAATAAGCTTGAGACGAAGTCCTCGAATCAAGCAGTTGTCACTCAGCAGGACAAATTCTGGTTCCTTCTATTCTGTGTCTCAGCCCAAGTCTCGAAGTGTGCAAAGAGTTCACTCATTCCAGCAAGACAAGTCAGGTAACTTGCTTGCCCACCGCCTAGTTGTGTGCCTACTTGGCGGGAAGTATTTTTGGGAAAAGAAGTATAAAACTTGGCATTTTCTTTCTTGATATTGGAGCGGTAGAACAGGTATATTCAGTAGAGGTGTAGAGTGATGGACGATCCATGACCTTCACTAACAGTGTCCTTCCTTTGGATTCCTACAGCTGGTCATTCATACTGTCCTTTTGGTAATTTATTCATTCAACAGGTAAATTACCTGTTATTTCCACCATGTGTTCACATTCTACACTCGGGTCCTAGGTGGAAGGGGATACCTGCTTGTCCTTCATTCTTTCATCCACCATTAGTTTGGATCATCAGATAATGTGTTTTTATATTTACAAATTAAATTGTTTTACTTGCCTCACATAAGGGCTGAGGTAACTATGCAATCTTAAAAGTCCAGATGGCAGCAATAATTGGGGTTGCTGGCATAATTAGGTGGGATCCCCCACTCCCAGTAGCTCGAAAAAAATTGTTTTCTTGTATGGACTGGCTGTTCTGTTAGTATTGGGAGGGCAGGAGTTGAGAAAGAATTACTGATTTTGACTTGCAGACCAAAGAGAAAAATCTCCAAACCGAAGTATTCGTTCTCCCAAGAGCCTGCTTTTTGGGGCATTGCATGAGATGGTCAGTCCTTCTGAGAAGGGTTCAGCTCGACTTCAGAGGACTTCAAGAAGCACATTGGGTTCTGAGATACCTACAGCTTATCAGGTATAACATTTCTATAATGTTTAAAATAGTGTGGTCTTGTGGAGGGAAACAAACATGGCCCAAAAAACCCACTGAGAACATTAGGGACAAGAAAGCAGGTGATCTGTCAATGTTAATACGTATTTGGGGGTGGTTGGGTTGATCGAGATGAATGGTTATTGGGTATATAGGGATGTAAGGCAGCAGTTTGGCTGAGGCCAAGGTGGTAGGAGAAAACAGAAATGATCTCATCTAGTCTCTTGGTTTCGTCCACCATTTTTATCATACACCATGTATAGATCTTCCTGAAATGTACAGGCATCATTCATCTGTTGCCCTTACACTACCCACCCAATCCAGTCATCCACGTGAGAAGCCTGAGCCACTCCCAGACATAGCCATTTATACCCATTCCCTTTTCTCCATCCCTGCAGTTCTGCCCTATCCCAGTTCTGCCTGGAACATTTCAACCGCCTTTTCCCTCTTCCCTCTCAAGTCCATCCTGCCCCCAGAGGCCAGAGTGAGCCTTCTTTTTTTTTTTTTTTTTTTTTACATTTATTTATTTTTGAGAGAGCACAGTGGGGGCAGGGGCAGAGAGAGAGGGAGACACAAGATCCGAAGCAGGCTCCAGGCTCTGAGCTGTCAGCACAGAGCCCAACGCGGGGCTTGAACCCACAAACCGGGAGATCATGACCTGAGCCGAAGTTGGATGCTTAACCGACTGAGCCACCCAGGCACCCCCTGGAGTGAGCTTTCTGACTGCATCACTTTGCTTAAAGCTCTAGAGACCTGTTGTTAAACAGGGTTTTCTGAAAATGGAATCCTTATGTTAAAAAATAATTTTTATTTGGAAACCCAATAAACTGCTTAGAGTTTGTGGGAGGACACACAGCTATGGAGATGGGTTTGAAGACCACAGATTTACGGAACCAGGTTCAGTCCTCTCCAGATGGGCATGGGCCTCCATCGGCTGGCTCTGGCTCCCACTCTCCCTCTGCTCTGTCCTCCACCTTTCCGGTGACGTCAGGCTGCACATAGGTCTGCATGCAGCTGCTGGTTTTCATTTTAGGCAGAGAAAATGATAGAGCAAAGGCACCAGGGGCACCTGGGTGGCTCAGTTGGTTAAGCATCCGACTTCGACTCAGGTCATGATCTCACGGTTTGTGAGTTCGAGCCCCGGGTCAGGCTCCGTGCAGACAGCTCAGAGCCTGCTTCCGATTCTGTGTCTCCCTCTCTCTGCCCCTCCCCTGCTCACACTCTGTCTCTCAATAATAAATAAACGTTAAAAAAAAAAAATTTTTTTTTAAAGACACCAAAATTACCTCTTCCCCGCTTTCCCACCTTTTACATTTACCTGCTGATACCCATTCTTAATGACCTAACTCACTGTTCCTGTCCCCCCTTCAGGCTAGCTGGGTTAGACAGTCCTCTCTTGTGCTGCCAACACGTGTTGTCCCACGCACATCCCTGTCAGTGCGCTGGTGACACTGTTACCATCTCTCTGTACCCTATTCAACGTGAAATACCCACTAGACCAGGATTCCCTTGAGATGATCACGATGGGCGTCTGACCAGCTTTACCTGTTGGAGTGTTTAACTGCATTTTGCCAGAAGGAAGGGAGATTTTTTGCTGGGGAGTGTCGCTCCTGAGACGTCGTCTTTGTTGCTGGACCTTATGTATCCATATATTCCATACTCCATCCCCCCCCCACCCCCCCCACGGCCTGGCACATGACGGGCGTGTAGCAAGCACATGTTGAAGGCAGGTGAACAGCAGATGATGTGACACCTAGAAGCTACTTCAGGAAGGGAGCAGGAGCGGTGCGGTGGAAGAGAACGTGGCAGTAGTGGAGCGATCCACCGTTGAAGGCGAAGCGTGTTTTAGCTGCAGTATGCATCTGAAGACACTTCTTGGTCTTAGGACCAAGATCAGATTTGGTGCTTAGTGCTAGGAAAAGAAAAGTGTGCATCATGTTTTGGAAGTTGAAACGTGTCACTGTCAGAAATCCAGGTTAAGGATTTCCCATGTGCCTTTCTGATCGTCTTAGAGGTGACTCAGATGCTCTGTAGAGCATATGGGTGATGACATTCAGGCACTGAAATGAGCATTTCTTTACAGACTCCCAAGAAGAGTAACCGGAAATCTCCAAGCTCTTCTAAAGCGATGCCGAGACGGTTCCCTCATATGCCACGAACTCCACTGCGCACCCCTGAAAGGTGGCAGAAACCCCCTACCGAAGTGACCCCTGCGAAAAAGGCCATTTTTGAGGAGTCCTTAAAAGACTCCTCACAGGACTGGGGCTCACCATCTCAACCAAAAGTCACTCCTCAGAAAGGCTGCTCCCTGGCGAAAGGAGGAACCTCTCCTCTTGAAAAGAAGATCCCAAGAACCCCCAGAAGGCCAGGTGGTCAGCCAGCTGGATTTCTGCGGAATTCTACTTGGCCACTCTCGGTGACCTCCAGTCCAGAAAGCACCCCCTGCCCCGCAGCCCCCAACGGGACCGCAGGTCTGAGTCCTGCCGGGTCCTCTCCGCGAGCGGCAGCCTCGGGGGTGCGGGGAGAGATGCCTCCGGACCAAGAGCACCACCGTCCCTGTGTCCCCGGGGCCTCCCAGGCAGGGGAGCTAGCAGAAAAAGGAGAGGAGAAAGCCGCCTCCACCCCCGGGAGCCCGGGGATGACAAGTCTGGTGCCTCCCCCATCTCCTCCTCCAGAGAAGCCTTTCACCTTTCCCTCAGGCAAGGTTTCCAAGAAGAGTCCATTTCGGAAATTTTCGACGAACTCTCCTTCCCCCGGAGAAATGGACTGGAGAGAGCCCTGGAAAGCCCCCAATGTAGCCTCACCTCTCTCCTGTCCTGCTCCCTCAACTCCTCCCAGAATCCTGCAGAATGCCCAGTCTGACCCCGCACCTGCTCTGCCCCCTTCTAAAACTGGAAAAAGGTGCAGAGAGCCCTCGGATCTTGCAAGCAGCTTCCTGGAACACCAGCCTAGTGCCTCTGCTGCTCCTAGAGAGGCCCCAGCTGACAACCCAGCTGCCAGCACAGATGCCAGAAAGGACCAGAAGGAAGTGAGCCTCTCTCTTCGGTCTTCCCCTGAAAGACACAGCTACCCCGGGCTTGGCTTCAGGAGGGACTGGCGTCTGTCCTCTCCTCTGCTGATGGCGAGTGACACAGAGTATCTCACTCTCCTGGACGAAGCACAGCTTGACGGCAGTGATGGCTTGAAAAGTGATGTGGCACCAATGGGAGAGGAGAGGCAGTCAAGGACGATGGTTGCCAAGAAGTCTTCTCCGTCGAGCCCTGGGGTTCTTCCATCCCCTCGTTCCTGTGGGCCTGGCTCTCCCCCGACACCTTCCTACGACCTGCGCTGCACTGCAGACAGAAGGCAGCGCCAGGCCGCCGCGCAGCTGGAGGATCTGCAGGCGTCAGCTCAGCTTCCAGAAGCCCCCGCCAGCCCGCAGACCTACGAGGTAGAGCTGGAGATGCGAGCTTCTGGCCTGCCCAAGCTTCGCATCAGAAAGATCGACCCCGGCTGTCTGTGCGAAGCTGAGTCCCTACGAAGGGCAGGGAGCTCCCGGGGCGACGAGAGCTCCCTCCCTGGTGTTGGCCTGCCCCGGGCTGGCAGGTCCTCAGGGAGACCCGAAGCCACCTACGTGTCTCCCCCCTGCCTCCGCCCCTCACACAGCACCCCTGGCAAGAGCGGGGGACAGATGTACATCTGCCAGTCCTGTACCCCCACCCGCGGCCCCTCTAGCACCCCCTCTCCGTTTCAGACAGACGGCAGTGTTCCTTGGACCCCGTCTCCCAAGCACAGCGGGAAGACCACTCCAGACACCATCAGAGACTGGCCCCGCAGGAAGCGGGCAGTGGGCAGCAGCTCTGCTGCGAGGAGCGAGGTCAGCGCTGACCTCCCTGCAGGGGTGTCCCTCCTCGAGCCGGAGAGGAGGGAGCAAGGCCCCGAGCTCAGCATCAGCAGAACTCCCCTCTTGGGGGATTTTGAGCTCGAGGGGGTGTGCCAGCTGCCCGACCATTCGCCTCCCGGGGACAGTGTGCCGAAGGCCGAGGAAGCCTGCTCCTGGGGACAGTTTGGGCTGGGTTCCAGGAAGAGGCTCCTTCCTGCGGAGGAGGAAATGGAGTGTCAAGCAAAAAGAGCGTGTGATGGGCAGAGAGGAGACCCAGAACTCAGCAAGAGTGAGGAGCGGTCTCCGGGCGCGAGCGTGCTGTACCTGCCCTCGACGGGGGACGACGAGGTGTTTTTTTCAGGTGAGGCTGCCGCCGTGGGTTTTGGGGGTTGGGGGGAGCGCCTCAGAGCTGCTCCTTGAAGAGGCCCGGGCCCCGTGGCGTGGGGTACCACGGAGCCGTGCTCACCCTGCGTCTCTGTAGGTTCCACGCCTTCTCCTGGCTGTGCCGTGCGGAGCGGCGTCTCTGCCAGCGGGCTGCAGGCCCTGACCCAGTCTCCACTGCTGTTCCAGGGGAGAACGCCTTCCTCTCGGTGGAACGATGCCAGAGGTAATTGTTCACGGAAGGTCCTGAGGAGTGACTGCTGGGTGCCTCCCCGGGGTCAGCTCGGGGCTGCCAGGCCGTCTGGGGGAGGAGTTCTAGGGAAGGCCGGGTCTGGGACAGAGGACCGTCCCTGCAGGGTCCCGTGCTCTTCCCAAAGAATCTCCGCATTAGAACCCCATGGTGTAGTTACGTGCAGTCCTCAGATCCTGATGTGTTTTCTTCAGCTTCTTGAAACTGTGACAGATGTGGACATCCCACATCCCGTGTGGCGGGAGTGTGTGGAGGAGAGGGGTGGGTGGCATGCTGGCAGCTTTCCCACAGCGGGTTCCACGCTTCTGTACTGTGGTAGATGGAGGACTGGCTGTCGTGATCAGACTCGAGGCTTCCCTTTCCTCGACCCCGTGGCTTGCGTCTGCTGAGTGCATGGGTTAGAAAGGTCTCCTGGAACTGAAAGGGAATGCAGGAGTGGGGGGCCTTTGGTGGTTCCTCTCCCTTGACACTCAGACATAAATCACGTGAAACAGCATAAACCCCACAATCTGAGCCAAAAAGAATGTACAAACCCTGCTGAGGGAGTTCAAACTGCAGTACTTAGCTTTTTCCATTATTTACTGCCGTCCAGTCAGTGCTGACGGGTGGGGGGCGCTCACACAGCCCGAGAACCTGCAGGCAGTGCTGGTGTCAGTCCGTCTTCGGGTGTGGCCTCTCCAGTTCAAGCCCGTTTTCTTCTGTTCTGTCCTCAGTGACTTCCTGCCCACTAAGTCTTTCTGCCTTTCTCTAGATGAGGATATGGATGTTTTCCCGGCCACGGCAGAAGACTCTCCTTTCAGCCGAGCCTTGTCCAGGAGACGCCCCATCAGCAGAACTTACACACGGAAGAAGCTGATTAGCTAGTGAGGCTGGAACCGGTTGGGGGACTTACATCCTCAAACACTACGGAGCGTGGCCGGAGCCACCGTGTCCCCAGCACAGAAGACGTGTTCTGAGTGGTCTTCTCCGGGTTGGAAGTTCCAGGCTGCTCTCTGTCCCACGTAACCCTGGGCTTGCTGCACAGAAACAGGAATCGCCAGGGCTCAGTGGAGCCAAGGGAGTTCAAAAGAGGAAGCTGCAGTCAGCCCGGTCCCCATGCCTCTTTGTGGTCAGCTGTCAAATTCTTTACTCCCTCTCCGGGAATCCAGCCCTACCCCTCCTTGGGGAGGTGGTGTCGCTGGGGCTGGGAGTCAGGAAGCAGGCAGGAACTGTAAGACCAGGCGCTTCTTCCAGCCCTGCCCTCCGAGAGACCAAGGCAAGTCAGTCAACTGCCCCCGCCCCCCACCCCCAGCCCCTTCGTGGGTTCTTTATGAAGCTGCTGTTAGGCTGGGACCCGGAGACCCCGGCAGGGCTCACGAACTAAAGCACCACACACAAAACCGAAGGCGGTGACAGAAGAAATTTCTTGCCTTCCCCGTATAATAATAAAGTCCTCTCTTGCTACTCAGTGCATTTCTGCTTACTCACCAGGGCCGAGCTCTGGTGGTTCCTGGAACAGCCACATCCCCAGGTCTGCTCTGAAACTCAGCCAGTGCCCAACGGTCCTCACCGTGAGTGGGGAGACGCACCGGAGTCGCACAGAGGCCCGGCGTGTCCCAAGGAGCAGCTTCTGGGGACTCCTGGTGGGGGTCCCGGTCCACAGTTCTGAATTGGGCCTCAGGGGCTCTAAAAAGCCTTCACACCTGTCATGTTCTCAAATCTGACTCGTGTCTTGTAAATCAAACCAAGTAAAAACTCCCATTCTTCCCTTCAGAGTCTCATTTATTATAAAATGGTTTTACAAAAGTCTAAAACTATGCCAAGCTTCCCACTTCCCACCATATACATAAGACCATTTAAAACACAACCCGGTTGCCACTCACTGTTGTGTGTCCAGCACCGGCTGAACCCCAGCACTGTGGGCACCCGCACGCAGGTCTGGGACCAGAATTGCCTTTTGGGAACTCTCAAGCCAAAAGATGGCAATCCGGTACCGGAGCTCAAAGAAATGAGGGGCAGGAATTTACAGATGAAAAAAAAGGAGTCTGATCCACTGGGGCCGGTGGCCCAGGTTCGCTGATCCCCGCTGTGTCAAGATCAGGACCCGGATTTGGAGGGAGGGCTAAAGGCCGTCTTTCACGAAGCGAAGGGGGTTGACCGTGCCCGGGAGCGGGCTCAGCCTCCCTGCGAGGCGGGCTCTGCGCACAGCCTACAGCGGGTTTCTCCGGACGTCGATCATGCCCGAGCTGGCCCGGCGCGGGTCCCGCCGGGGCTTGGGCAGGGGCCCGGTGTTCCAGGGCAGGCCCGCCTCACCCACGGGGGGCGCCCGCCCCCCTAGGGGCTCCTCGGCGCCGCCCTGCTCCTCACCGCACAGGCTGGAGCGCTTCCACGTCAGCGGCAGCGGGGCCCGGACCAAGTCCCGCACCTCGTCCCGGGCGCGGGGGCCCCCCTCAGGGAGGGACTGCTGCCAGAGAAGCTCGGGCACGGGGCGCAGCTCCTCTTCGTTTCCGGGAGCCGGTCTGCTCTCCAGGCACAGGGCCCTCTTCTCCCCACCTGTCACCGAGACCAACGACGCTCGTCAGAAACGGAGGCCTCAGCTCCCCTGTGGGAGATGCCCACGGAAGAGCGGAGGTTAGAGGGGTTCCCAAGCCTTCCCGGAGGCCGGCCCAAACCGGGTCAGGTGAGCCTCACCCCTGCTCTGGCCCGCCGCACTCAGGCTACTGAGCTTCTGTTTCAGTTCCTGGTTCATCCACAGGTGGCGGCCCAGCTCCTTCTCCAGCGCTTGGATCCTGGTCTCATACTGCCTCCTGCTGTCCGCTAGCCCCTCGCCGAGGTGATCTAGACGGGAGGGGACGCGGAGGAGGAAGGAGGGGAGGGGCGGAGGAGGAAGGAGGGGAGGGGCGGAGGAGGAAGGAGGGGAGGGGCCGAGGAGGAAGGAGGGGAGGGGCGGAGGAGGAAGGCGGGGAGGGGCCGAGGAGGAAGGAGGGGAGGGGCGGAGGAGGAAGGAGGGGAGGGGCGGAGGAGGAAGGCGGGGAGGGGCCGAGGAGGAAGGCGGGGAGGGGCCGAGGAGGAAGGCGGGGAGGGGCGGAGGAGGAAGGCGGGGAGGGGCCGAGGAGGAAGGCGGGGAGGGGCGGAGGAGGAAGGCGGGGAGGGGCCGAGGAGGAAGAAGGGGAGGGGCCGAGGAGGAAGGCGGGGAGGGGCCGCGGGCGGGGGCGCCTCACCTCGGCTCTGCTGGAGGAGAAGCTGCATGTTCTGCTCGTGCTCCTTCTGCTGCAGGGTCAGCTGGCGGTCCATCTCCAGGCGCTGGCGCTCCAGGGCCACCTCCAGCCAGTAGACCAGCCTCTGCTGCTCCTCCAGCTGCATCTCCAGCTCGGAGAAGGCGATCTGCTGCTGGTGCTGCTCCTCTCGGAGCGTCACGACCTGTCCCAAGACCCAGCCGGGCTCAGCCCCCAGCGCGGATCATCCCCGACCGGGGCGGCAGGTACTCAGGTACTCGGCAAACTTGTAGCTACCGCCCCCCACGGGCGGACGTCGCTAAGGAATCGCCAGGGTGTCCCGCTGAGCCAAGACCTGGCCTCCCACACCTTCTCAACAGTGTTCTAGGCAGGGATTTCCAAATGACAAGAGTCAGCTGTCAAGAGGAAGCTTACTTCCTACCCCTGCCTCAAGCTCCTTCCGAGTCCCAGACTCCTAAGCCCGCGGGCGGAGCCTTGCTGAGGCCCAGCTTCTCAAGCTCCGCCCTACTGACATTTCAGGCAGGGAGTCTGTGGTTGTGGGGACCTGTCCTGCCTGCTGTAGGGTTAGCAGCATCCCTGGTCTCTACCCTCATGGCTGTGAGGACCGGAAGCATCTCCAGACTCGGCTAGATGTCCCCTGGGGGAAAACCATCCCTGCTGAGAACCACCGATCTGGGTGCACTGAAGGGGCCAGGAGGCCGGAAAGTGAGGGGAGAGGAGACCGGGTCTTCGTTTCACTAAGAAAGTTAGGGTTTAAGGAGGAGAGTCTGAGGCAGCCCTGGAGACTGGAGCAGGCCCTGATTCTGTCCCCGCATCTGGGAAGAAACAGACCCCCGTCTGGAGCTGCCAGCAGACCCCTCCCCCACACAAGTACCAGACGGAGGTGGCGGAGGGCCCGGGAGCCGGTGACCCACCTTGTCAAAATACTTGCAGAGCAGGGCTCTGGTCTCCGAGGACGAGAGGTAGCTGAGCTTGGCCATGAGGTTCATCTCACACTGGGACAGCAAGGAGGCCGACGCCCGCAGCACCCGCTGGCGGCACGTGATGGCCTCATTCTTGTATTCGATGGCAGCATCCAGGGCCTCGATGGCCTCGTCCAGCTGGAACAGCGTCCGCTCCTCCTGCGGGACACGGGCGGCCGTGGAAGGGGAGGCCCGGGTGCCCACACCACGCACACCCACTCCCCGGATGACGGCCCTGGGCAGACGGCACCGGCACCCAGCCACGGGGGAGACGCTCTGTCGCCTCATCCTGAGCTCACAGCACATCCAAAGTGTCCCTGACTGGTATGGCAGGGACAGGAAGCTTCCGTCACAGCCCCGACCCCGGGGGAGGCCAGGCTCTGCTGACGGGCTGCTCTCTGGTGTATCGCCTGTCGCGTGATCTACAGAAGCACAGAGCGCTCTACGCCAAACAGAAGATACGGCGGGTCTGCTACGGGCACCAGAGGGCCACCGGGGTGAGTTTATTGCAAGAAGGCTCTCTCTGCTGCTCAGGGACTGGCCACGAGGCGCAGGGACGTGCTGCCACCGCTCATTCCCACACAGGGAGCCAGGGCGTGCGGGCTGACACGGCTCAGGACACAGAGCGCCCCCAGGGTCCAGCCGGGCAGGAACCGCGAGGGCCAAGTCCGTGCGTCCCTGCTGCGGGGGCCGCAGCGGGAGGAAGGGCCGGGCCAGCAGGCCCGCTGCGGCCACCCCACGCCCTGGGTCTCACTGGCAGGGAAAGCATGTCGGGGAGCAGCAGGGCCCGGCCCTGGGCCGGGCCGAGGCCGGGCAGGCTGCGGAGGTCCGGGCCGCGGGGCTCACCTCGGGCGACAGCAGGCTGCCCCTCCTCAGCTTGCCGTCGATGTCCAGGCGCTGCTTCAGCAGCGAGTCCTTCTCCTGGCGCAGGGCGTCGATCTCCCCGCGGAGCCGCTGCTGGCTCTGGGCGCTGCCCTGCCGCAGCTGCCCGCTCTTCTCCGACAGCTCCTTCTCCAGGTGCTCCAGCCGGCTGGACACTCGCACGATGTCCTCGCTGAGGGCCTGGGGGCGGCGCCACTGGGGGTCAGGGAGGGGGCGGCCCCACCCTCGCAGAGGTCACAGAAGCGGCCCAGCCACGGGATGCTACGGAGGCTGCGGGCCTTTCCCTCAAGAGCCCTACAATCCGGGAGTACCGCCCGGCGGGAGGGCCCGGCTCTCGACTCTGCGGCGGCTCGGCCAGTGGGGCCGGTGGGACCGGAGCCTCGGAGGAGGGACCCCCAGAGACGGCCCCGAAGGATCCCAGCAAGCATGGGAAAAGGCACTCCTGGCAGAAAGGGGGCAGCACCGGACAATCCAGCAGCGCCCTGAACCCTGCTGGACTTCAGAGCACTCTGGACCCCCGTGCACTGAGTCCGAGCACCTGCTCTGGGTCTGACATCCCCCCCTTTTCCACCGTCCTGGCACCACTGTGATTCCACCGGCCGAAGAGGGCACTGGCTCAGAAGCTCCTTACTCAAGAGGAAGCAGTGGCGCAGGGGGGACAGAGTACTGCTCAGCGGGGAGGCCGCCGTCTGCCCAGGTCTGTCGGCCTCCAGCGCCTGTGAGGCCTGCGTCTCCTCGGTCATCCCCCTTTCCACACCTGCTGTTCCTTGTTGGCCTGCACGGCCCCCGGCAAGCGCAGAGGGCGGGACGAAGGGGACGGAGCCTCACGTGGCTGGAACTTGCGCGGCAGGGACATCACCCGGAAGAGCCTCCCCTGGCAGGGTTGTCACCGGGAGGGACCTCCACGGGAGGGGGCCACCCGATGGCCTCTCACCCGGCACAAACCCCGCTGGCGGGGCCTCACCTGACTGGACCGCAGGCGCTTGCTCTCCAGCCCCGTCTTCTCCTGCATCAGGGCCTCCTTCTTGGCCAGGATGGCCTCCCGCTTGTGGAGCTCCTCCCCCAGCTCCTCCAGTGCCCGCCGCTGCTGCAGGACCTTTTCCATCTCCTGGTCCAGCCACTTCTTCTGCTCCTCGATCTTCTGACGGGGGTGGGGGAGGGAACTCAGCTCTCACCCCTGGCCCCACGGGCCCCCCCGCCCGGGGTCAGTGGGGGAGAAGGGTGCGCCGCCCCCCCCATCCCCCACCTCCGCTGCGCCCCAGGGGGACCGAGGCAGCCGACCGGGGGGGCTCCGGGGACGCCGGCCTGGCCCGGCCCACCTGCTGCTGCTCCAGGCTGACCACAGAGCCGTTGCTGCCGCTGCGCCGCTTCCTCTGGAACGCCGCGATCTCTTCCGTCTTGATCTTCAGGATCTTTTGCTGCTGCTCGTGCCGCCGCTCCAGCTCCTGGGGATGCGCCCGGCGAGCAGCTCAGGGGCAGGGTCCCAGGGGGGCGGGGGCGGGGGGGGGCCGCGTCTCCCCAGAGCCCCTCCGGAGATGGCCTCGCCACCCACGTCTCCCTGGGACTGGGCTCCTGCGGGCCGCCGGCCGCGGGCACGGCTCACCTCCTGAGTCCCGCCCCGCCTCGCGTGCCCTCCGGCTCTCCTCATTGTCAGGGGCCGGGACAAACTCAGGGAGGCCGAGCCGCCAGCTCGGGAGGTCCCGCGGCCGCGAGTCCCGGCGACCCCGGGCGCCCCCGACCCGACCCGACCCGACCTTGACACGGTGCTGCCGCTTGTTCATCTCGGTCTCCAGGCGCCGCTTCTGCTCCGTCTCCTCGCGAAGCCGCCTCTGCAGCTGCCCCTGCTGCTGCCGCATGAGCTGCACGTGCCTCTCGAGCTCCTGCAGCCGCTTCTCGCTCTGGGCCGACAGCGACGCCAGCCGCTCGGTCGCCTGCTTCTTTTCCTTCAGCACCTGGACCGACACAGCCTCGGCTGGGCCACCACGAGATGGCACCACCCCCGACACTCAACCAGGGGGGGCAGGACCGCAGGACGGTGGGCGGAGAGAGGGACGGACGGAAGGGCAAACAGGCCAGTGGGTAATGGACTAATGACGGCAAAAGATGGTGGCTACCAGGACATTTTCTCTGTACGAGGCACACATCACCTGCTCTGTGGGTATCAAATGATCCTAACAATCCTATGGAAAAAATAGGATTATCGTTATCCCTACTTCGCAGACTAGGAAACTGAGGCACAGAGAGCTCAGGAAACTTGACCGAGGGCACAAGGCTACTAAGTGGCAGGGCTGGGATTCAAACCCAAGCAGTCAGGCTCCAGAGCCCGTGCCCTTGACCATTCTACTGAACTGTCTCTTAGACAGCTGAGCTGAGGAAGGGAGGCGGGAAGGGAGGGGGGGAAGACGGATGGACAGACAGCTATAAAGTTTGGTGGATGGAAGGGTGGGTGGACAGATGGATGGGATCATACAAGGGTGAAAAACAGGGTGGGGGCGCCTGGGTGGCTCAGTCAGTTAAGCGTCCGACTTCAGTTCAGGTCGTGATCTCAACAGTTCGTGAGATGGAACCCTGGCGCCGGGCTCTGCGCTGACAGCCCGGAGCCTGCTTGGGATTCTCTCTCCCTCTCTCTCTGACCCTGCCCCACTCACACTTTCTCTAATAAAGAAATCAATCTTAACGACAAAACAGATAATACATGGATCAATAAAAGGCCATAGAAAGACGAACGGATAGATGGATAAACGGACAGTTAGTCACATCAACTGATAAAACGTGTTGGGGAAGGTCAGCAAAAGGATGTGATCTCCCATTGACCCATGAGCTGGACCCGGGCGATCAGAGGCTCCTCACCCCCCTTCCCTGTCCTTGGAATGTGGGCCACACTTAGCTTTCCTGCTCCCAGAGGCAGCTCCGAGGACACGGCCTCGAGAGGGTGACGAGGCGCTGAGAACGCTGCGTGTACACGACTGAACCCGCGTAGACCTTTTCATGAACTTCTAAGATACAGCAGGTGGGCCCGGGGATCCACTCATCCTGCTGCCACCCAAGACGAGCCTTGTAAATAAGTTCCCTTTGCTGATTAAACCTGCGACTTCCCCACGGGGAGTGGCTGCCTCTTTCATAGCTTCTCCCGCCCTCTGCATGCGGGGACCGGTTTAAAGTGACATCCGGGAAGCTCGCGAGCAGATTGCCACGGAAAATGGCAGCAGGCGAAACCCGGAGTCGGCCAGAGACCTGGGTGGGGAGAGGTGGCCCCTATGTCAGACGCTCACGGATGGCCGCATGAGCATGGGGGCATCCTTAAAACGCTGATTTAGGGGCTGGTTTGGGAAGCTGCACGGCACGCCGGGGCAAAGAAGGAAGAGGTAAGGCTATTCTGCTGCCCGCTGGGCTGGAGTGCGGGGTAAGGGGTGCGGGGTAAAGACCTTATAAAGCTACGAGGGCACAAGATGCCTCTGATTGACATCCGGGTGCTTGTGACAAAGCCTGATTCAGATGCTAAGAGCTGGAGTCTCTGAGAAGGTGAGGAGGATGAGGAGGTAACTGAGGAGGAAATAGACAAGATGCCCCATGTCTTCTGACCCTGACACAAAGGAAAAATTTCCTTTACTTTTTATTTTTTTTAAGTTTATTTATTTTGCGAGAGCATGAGCGTATGAGCTGGGGAGGGGCGGAAAGAGAGGAAGAGAGAGAATCCCAGGCAGGCTCCACGCTGTCAGCGCAGAGCCCGACGCAGGGCGCAATCCATGAACCGGGAGATCATGACCTGAATCGAGATCCAGAGTCAGACACTCAACCAACTGAGCCACCCAGCGCCCCACAAAGGACAAATTTAAATAGCAATTACCCCAAACTCCTTGAAGAAAACTTGCATGCTTTGTCCCCTGAATTTGTAAGTCTTAGCAATTCTTAGTAAATCTTAGTCTTTGAAATATAAACACCCCAGGACATGACCAAAGCATTGCCCACAGAGACTGAAAAAGGCAAAGTGGGGCGGGGACCTTTTAAAATACAGACTGCTGGGGCACCTGGGTGGCTCAGTCGGTTGAGCATCGGACTTCAACTCAGGTGATGATCTCACGGTTCGGGAGTTTGAGCCCTGTGTCAGGCTTTGCACTGACTGCACGCAGCCTGCTTTAGTTTCTCTGCCTCCCTCTCTGCCCCTCCCTGCTTGCGCACACTCTCTCAAAAATAAACATTTAAAAAATTAAAATAAAACACGATAAAATGCAGACTGCTGGAGGAGTTCCCTTGTCCAAAATCCAGTCCACAGCCTCTGAAAGATCACGAATATCAAAGCTCCAGCCATGTGAGCGGGCTGGTTCATGGCTGGAGCACTGAAATGAAAGCCGAGAGAGTCGTAGGAGGCCGCTAAGCTCACCTCATCTCATGGATGCAACTGGAGAACACATGGGAGCAAACAACCCAGAAAACAACCAGAAGACAGGCAGAACAAACCAAACTAAATGAAGAGAAGACACCCGTGGAAGAGGGTGGGAAGGGCGGAGACACGGTGGGAGCTAGATGGACCACAGGACCGTCCATGGGAAAGGGGGACACCAAGGAAGCGGAGAAGGGACAGAAACAGACCCTCACACCAGGGAGCCTGCCCGGGGAAGATCAATCACCCTAACATTTGGCTTTGAAAACCAGAGGGGCCAAATTTTGAGAGTTCTTAAAAGTAGTGGGACTTAAAGCATGGAACTTTAGGAGTGCCGGGGTGGCTCAGTCAGTTAAGCATCCAACTCCTGATTTCGGCTCAGGTCGTGATCTCAGTCATGAGACCGAGTCCTATGTAAGGCTCTGTACTAAGCATGGAGCCTGCTTAAGATTCCCTCTCTTTCCCCTCTGCCCCTCCCTGCTTCACGCACACTCTCTCTCTCAAAATAAATAAATAAATAAAAATTAGAATTTTAAAACTCAGCGGGCTCAGGTCTGGGAGAACCCAAGGGCCACAGGAAGTGGAGTCCCACCCTTAAAGAGACAGCACAACACACAGGCATGGAGATACAGACAGATGCAGGAGTTTGAAAAATGCCCAGGGCGTATGGAGGGACAGTCATTTACTAATCTGGAGGGACAGACATCACTGAGGGACCCCTCCAGGAACAGAGGACCTGGCAGGTGCCATTTCCAGGCTCTGCCCGCCCCCCCCAGCATCAACACACAGCCCCTCGTGGGGGCCAGCGCGACACCAACACTCACTGCCTAACTTACACTGAGCCTCATCCCACGGCGCTCCAGCAGATCTGCCCCTGCAGCCAGACCTGCCTCAGTCCCAGCGAGACAGGACTCCTCCCCCAGAAGGCGGGCGCAAACCTTGCAGACACCACGCACCCCGCACTTTACAGGTCCACCTCCTCCGCCCCCGTGGCGGGTCCTGGACATAGTAGCAGGAGGTCCCCTCTCACAAGAGGACAGCTCACAAACCTCGCTAAAACTGGACGCCCTGCCCCTGTGCACGTCGCAGACCCGTCCGCTCTAATATGCTCTGGGCCAGAGCCCATCCAACCCAGGCCACAGCCTGGCAGTGTGGAAGCAGCCCCCACAGAGGCCGGCACTACTCCAAAGTGACTCCTGCCCCAGAGAGATGGGAAGACAACCACACTAGTCTGACTGCGGCGCCAGCAGTGGGCTGGGGGCAGACAGATGGTCTTGCTGGAGGCCGTGCGCATCCACAAAAGCTTCTCGGGAAAACACAGGGAAAGGGCCCTGCAGTTCGGTGCTTCCACGGCTCTGGCAAATCCCTGATCTGACTCAAGCCCGGCGTGGCCCCAGACTGGCCCACCAACGGCACAGGGACCAAACTCTGCCCACGGCAGACAAAGAGAGCCCCTGCAGACCACTGGACGGATGGCAAAAGCGGCCACAACAGTCAGGTGCACACGATGCACATGTGAGATATTTGTGAAGCACCAGGTTCTGGTGAACGGGGGACACTGCACTACAGGACCTCTTCCTCATGAGGCCACACTTTCAAGAGCAGAGGATGTAGCTGGCTTTCCTAACACACAAAACCCGACCCAGAGTTAGACAAAATGGGGAGACAGAGGGATGTGTCCCAGATGGAAGGACAGGACAAAATCACAGCAAGAGGCCGAAACAAAACAGAAATAAGTAATATGCCTGATAGAGGATTTAAAGTAACAGTCATAAAGATACTCACTGGACTTGAGAAAAGAGTAGAGGACATCAGTGAGACCCTGAACAAAGAGACAGAAAACATAAAAAGAGAACCAACCAGAAATGAAGAACACAATAAATGAAACTAAAAAGACACTAGGGAAGCAGAAG
The DNA here is from genome assembly GCF_018350195.1 of Panthera tigris. Taxonomy (NCBI): domain Eukaryota; kingdom Metazoa; phylum Chordata; class Mammalia; order Carnivora; family Felidae; genus Panthera; species Panthera tigris. The sequence goes on along the minus strand of NC_056665.1, from coordinate 6,277,815 downwards.
AATGGATGAGGACAGAGTAATGGAAAGTAATCAAGCTGAGCAGGTGAGAGAAAAAAATTATGCAAAATGAAAACAGATTTAGGGAACTCGGCGACTCCATCAAGTGTGGCAACATTGGCATTATAAGGATCCCAGAAAGAAAAGAGAGAAAAGGGCAGAAAATTTATTTCAAGACATGATACCTGAAAACTTCCTGAAGCTGGGGAAGGAAACAGATATCCAGATCTAGAGGTACAGAAATCGCCCCATAAAATCAACTCAAGGAGGCCCACACCAAGACACTGAGTAATTAAAATGGCAAAAAGTAGTGATGGAGGATTTTAAAAGCATCAAGAGAAAACAGTTACATACAAGAGAAACCCCATGAGACCATCAGCTGATTTTTCAGCAAAAACTTTGCAGGCCAGAAGGGAATGGCATTCACAGCACTGAAAGGAAAAGTCTGCAGCCGAGAATAATCTACCCCGTAACACCACCATTCAGGATAGGAGGAGAGAGAAAGAATTTCCCAAACAAAAGCTAAAGGAGTTCACAACCACTAAACCAGCTCTGCAAGAAATGTTAAATGGGACTCTTTCAGTGGAAAGAAAAGATCATAAGTAAGAGTAAGAAAAGTAGGAAGCATGAAAGAAGTAAAAATAAGCATGTCTGTAAAAATTAGTCAGGGGACTCACAAAGTAAAAGGTTGTAAAGTATGACATCATAAATCCTAAAATGTGGTGGGGAGAAGAGTAAAGAATGGGTTCAAACTTAACCGACCGTCAACTTAATATAGACTGCCATTTGTAGAAGAGGTTAGATATAAACCTAACGGTAACCACAAATCAAATACCAGGAATAGATATGCAAAAAATAAAGAGGAACGAATTCAAGTATATCACTAAAGAAAGCCAACAAACTGGGAAGAAAAGAGCAAAAGAATAAAGAAACTGAGAGGAACTATAAAAAACAACAATAAAATGGCAATAAATACATACCTATCAAAAATTACTTTGAATGTAAATGGACTAAATGCTCCAATCAAAAGACACAGTATTGGGGCACCTGGATGGTTCAGTTGGTTAAGTACTCGACTTCAGCTGAGGTCATAATCTCATGGTTCATGAGTTCAAGCCCCGCATCAGGCTCTCTGCTGTCAGTGCAGAGCCCGCTTCGGATCCTTTGTTCCCCTCTCTCTCTCTCTCTCTCTCTCTGCCGCTCTCCCTTCCTCTCTCTCAGAAATAAGAAAACATTAAAAAAAAAAAAAAAAAGACACAGTGTGACATGGATTAAAGAAACAAGACCCACTATATACTGCCTAAAAGAGACTTATTTCAGACCTAAAGACACCTGCATATTGAAAGTGAGGGGATGGTGGGATGCCTGGGTGGCTCAGTCACTTGAGTGTCCAACCCTTAGTTTCGGTTCAGGTCATGGTCTCATGGTTCATGGGTTTGAGCCTCACATTGGGATCCACTCTGTCATCGCAAAGCCTGCTTGGGATTCTCTCTCTCTCCCTCTCTGCCCCTCCCCTGATCATGCTCGCTCTCGCTCTCTCTCTCAAAATAAATAAACTTAAAAAAAAAAGTGAGGGGATGGATGTGATAAGAAAGCTGGGGTAGTAATGTATTCTATCAGACAATATAGACTTTAAAACAAAGATTGTAACAAGAACAAGGAAGGACATTACGTAGTCATTAAGGGAACAATCCAACAAGATAGAACAATCGTAAATATTTATGCACCCAACATGGAAGCACCCAACACATAAAGCAGTTGATAACAAAAAGTAATTAATTAATAGTAATACAATAATAATAGGGGACTTTAACACCCCACTTACATTCATGGACAGATCATCCGAACAGAAAATCAACAAGGAAACAGTGGCTTTGAATGACACACTGGACCAGATGGACTTAACAGATATATTCAAAACATTTCATCCTAAAACAGCAGAATACACATTCTTTTCAAGTGCACATGGAACATTCTCCAGAACAGATCACACATTAGGCCACAGAACCAGTCTCAACAAATTCCAAAAGATCAAAGTCCTACCATGCATCTTTTCTGACCATAACTAAAAATCAACCGCAAGAAAAAATCTGGAAAGAACACAAATACATGGAGGTTAAATATGCTACTAAACAATGAGTGAGCCAACCAAGAAATCAACAACCTATATGGAGACAAATGAAAATGAAAACACAATCAACATACATGGAGACAAATGAAAATGAAAACACAATCGTCCAAAACCTTTGGGATGCCACAAAAACTGTTCTAAGAGGGAAGTTTATGGCAACACAAGCCTACCTCAAAAAGAAAAAAATCTCACATCAACAATCTAACCTTATACCTAAAGGAGCAAGAAAAAGAACAGACAAAATCCAAAACCAGCAGAAGGAAGGAAATAATAAAGATTAGAGCAGAAATAAAATAGAGACTAAAAAAAATAGAACAGATCAATGAAACCAGGAGCTGGTTCCTCGAAAAAAATCGACAAAATTGATAAACCTTTAGCCAAACCTATCAAAAAGAAAGCAGGGGAGGGACTCAAAATCAGAAATGAAAGAAGAAAAATAATAAGTGACATGACAGAAATTATACAAAGGATGGTAAAGAGAATATTAAGAAACATGATACACCAGCAAATTGAACAACCTAGAAGAAATGGATAAATTTCTAGACACATAACCTACCAAAACTAATCACCAAGAAATAAAATTTGAACAGACTGATTACCAGCAATGGAATTGAATTGGTAATTAAAACAAAAAAACAAAAAAACAAAAACAAAAACAAAACAAACAAAACAAAACTCCCAGCAAACAAAAGTCCGGGATCAGATGGCTTCACAGGAGAATTCTACCAAACATTTAAAGACGAGTGATACCTATTGTTCTCAAACTATTCCAAAAAATAGAGGAAGGAAAGCCTCCAAATCCGTTCTGAGGCCAGCATTACCCTGATACCAAAACGAGTCAAAGACATGACCAAAAAAAGAGAACTACATGCCAATATCTCTGATGAACATAGAAAAATCCTCAACAAAGTACTAGCAAACCAAACCCAACAATATATGTAAAAAATTATTCACCATGATGAGGTAGGATTTACTCCTGAGGTGCAAGGGGTGGTTCAACAGTCACAAATCAATGTGACACATTACATCAATAAGAGAAAACAACCATACGATCGTTTCAATAGATGCAGAAAAAGCATTGGACAAAGTACAACATCTATTTATGATAAAAATCCTCTACAAAGTAGGTTTAGAGAGAACATACCTCCTCATAATAAAGGCCATATATGAAAAACCCACAGCTAACATCATGCTTAATGATGAAAAACTGAGAGCTTTTCCCCTGTGGTCAGTAGTAAGGAAAGTATGTCCACTCTCATCACTTTTATTCCACATAGTACTAGAAGTCCTAGCCACTGCGAGCAGACCAGAAATAAAAGGCACCCAAGTTGGTAAGGAAAAAGTAAAACTCCTATATGCAGATGACATGATACTATATATAGAAAACCCTAAAAATTCCACCAAAACACTACTAGAACTGATAAATTAATTCAGTAAGATCACAGGATACAAAATTATACAAAAATCTGTTGCATTTCTATACACTAATGATGAAGCAGCAGAAAGAGAAATTAAGAAAACCCTTTCATTTACAACTGCACCAAATAATAATAAAATATGTAGGAATAAACTTATTCAAAGAGGAGAAAGACCTATACTCTGAAAACTATAAATCACTGATGAAAGAAACTGAAGATAACACAAACCAATGCAAAGACATTCCACGCTCATTGATTGGAAGAACAAATATTATTAAAATGTCTATACTACCCAAAGCAACCTACAGATTTAATATAATCCCTACCAAAATGCCAATTGAATTTTTCACAGAGCTAGAACAAACAATCCTAAAATTTGTATGGAACCATGAAAGACCCCAAATAGCCAAAGCAATCTTGAAAATGAAAAACAAAGCTGTGGGTATCACAACTCCAGATTTCATGTTACATTACAAAGCTGTAGTGATCAAAACAGTATGGTACTGGCACAAAAACAGACACATAGATCAATAAAACAGAATAGAGAGCTCAGAAATAAATCCACACTTATGTGGTCAATGTTTAACAAAGGAGGCAAGAATATACAATGGGGAAAATAGTTTCTTCCACAAATGGTGCTGGGAAAACTGGACCGTCACATGCAAAAGAATGAACCTGGACCACTTTCTTACACCATCCACAAAAATAAACTCAAAATGGATTAAGGACCTAAATGTGAGACCTGAAACCATAAAAGTCCTAGAAGAGCACACAGGCAGTAACATCTCTGACATCAACTTCTTTCTAGATAGATCCCCTGAGGCAAGGAAAACAAGCAAAAATAAACTATTGGGATTTCATAAAAATAAAAAGCTTGTGCAAAACAAACAGTAAACAAAACTAAAAGGCAACCTATGGAATGGGAGGAGATATTTGCAAATGACATTTACAATCAAGAGTTAGCATCCAAAATATATGAAGAACTTACCCAACTCAACACAAAAAAATACTCCCATCAAAAATAGGCAGAAGACATGAACAAACATTTCTCCAAAGAAAACAGGCAGACGGTCAACAGACACACGAAAAGACGCTCAACATGACTGATCATCAGGGAAATACAAATCAAAACCACAATGAGGTATCACCTCACACCTGTCAGAATGGCTTGATGTAAAAAGACAAGAAATAAGTGTTGGTGAGGATGGGGCAGGGGGAGGAACCCTCATGCACTGATGGTGGGAATGCTAATTGGTGCAGCCACTGTGGAAAACAGTATGGAGGTTCCTCAAAAAATTAAAAATAGAATTACCATATGACCCAGTAATCACACTACTAGGCATTTACCCAAAGAAAATGAAAACACTAGTTTGAAAGGATATAAGCACCTTATGTTTACTACAGCGTAATTTACAATAGCCAAGATATGGAAGCAACCTAAGTGTCCATCGATAGACGAAGGGATAAAGATGTGGCGTATATGTACAATGGAATATTACTCAGCCATAAAAAAGGGATGAGATCTCGCCATCTGCAACAACATGGATGGACCTGGAGGGTTTCATGCTAAGTGAAATATGAGAAACGCAAATACTGTATGATTTTGCTTATATGTGGAATCCAGAGAACAAGTAGCACAAACAGACCCATAAATACAGAGGACAAACTCACGGTGGCCAGAGGGGAGGGGGAGGCGGCCCGGGTGAAGGCGAGTGGGAGGTACAGGCTTCCAGTTATGGAATGAATAACTCATGGGGCAAGACACAGCATAGGGGATAAAGTCAATGGGATTGTAACAACGTTGTGTGGTGACCGATGGTAGCTACACTTGCCGTGAGCACAGCATAGGTACACACTTGGTGCATCACTGTGTTGTGCACCTGAAACTAATGTAACACGTCAACTATACTTCAAAAAAAAAAAACAAAACAAAACAACCCAGCAGACTACAGTAGTAACAGATAAAACCACTCTGGCTGGGTGGACTAAAGTACTCCCCCAGGCTTTCATACATGTGAGTGATCAACCAGTAGGGCCCGTGCCCCATATGCCAGACTGGGGCCTCTTGCCACGGCTCCCAATCCCGTCGAGGTATGGAAGTCATGGGAAACAGCCACTGTCTCAACTCTCACCATGGAGCCACGTGCTGTGCTGCTGAGAACACCAAGCCCCACCACGCCTGGGAAAGGGATGGTCTACCAGAACTTGCCTAGGGTGTCCCATCTGGATGGGTGAGTTACTTCAAGGGGACTCCTCGGTCTCCACTGGGATCCTGTTGTCCTGCTACAAGCCCGACCTGGTGAAACGCACTAGACGCGGAATGGTAAATGTGCCACTGGGAGAGGGAAGAAGGTGGGAGTCCTGGTTGGGCACATCCCCCAGTCCATCTCTTCACGCCTGGCAGAGCTGCCTCCCCCAGCCAACAGGTACGGTACGCACGACCAGGTCAATATCCTAAAGCTGCGAACTTCCCTCTCCTCAAGGCCAGGCGGACGCTGTTTTCCAACAGTACGATCGTTTGGCCGCCATCTTGGTTCCCTCCACTGGGCTGGAGGACAGTATAGCACACAGAGAAGCCCTTACTAAATTCATCTAGCAAGCTTAAATGACAGCCAAAGAAGCCTGTCCTCAACACTGAAAGGTCTCTGATGAGAACAGCTATCCTCCAAAATAGAATGGCCTTGGACATTACTGTCCTACGAGGAGGCCCCTGTGCCATTATCCAAACACAACGTTGTGTGTTCGGCTAACGTGTGATCCTTGTTGAATCTAGTTGACCCATGAGCTGGGTGGACCCAGGTGATCAGAGGCTCCTCACTCCCTCCCCTGTCCTTGGAACGTGGGCTCTGCTCGCCTTTCCCACTCCCCGAGGCGGCTCTAAGGACACGACCTTGAGAGAGTGATGTGGCGCTGAGAACGCTGCGTGTACACACGACTGAACGCCGTTCAGGGAGCCTCACAAACTCTTAAGATGTGGTGCGCGGGTGCGGGGATCCACTCACCTTGCTGCCGCCAAGACAAGACTGGTATGCAAGCTCCCTTGCTTAGGAAACCTTTCTACCTGGGGTGGCTGCCTCTTTCTTTGGTCTCTCCCTGCCCTCTGCACGCAGGGACCCATTTCAGGTTACACCCAGGAAGCTCCGGAGGGGGGGGGGGGGTTACCAACCAACAGCGTGATAGACAGATGTTCGGGTCAGACAGACTGACGGCCCGAGGGGTAGACAGAGAAGACGGGACGGAGAGAGAAGTGGCCGGGGAGCTGGGGGGGAGGGGAGGGGGGCTGCATGAGGAAGGGGTAGCTTGCTTTCGATGCCCACCCTTCCCCCCTCACTGGGCTGCAGGCAGCACTGGCCTCCCTGCCTCTGCTGTGTTTACAGCTGAGACACCCGGCTCAGCGCTGCTGACTTCTGTGTAACACCGGCCTCACCCTGGGAGTCGGAGGTCGTTCCCCAAGCCAGCCAGGGGCTGGGCCACGAGGGCCTGAGCGCCCACGGGTGCCGGTGAACCTGGCCTCGGGGCCCACCTGGCTTGATCCCAGGCCCCCAGCCACTGCCCCGGGATCCCCACACTGACCTGCACCTGGCTCTGGGCGACAGCGACCCTCTTGCGGAACTCCTGGAGCCGGGACCGCTCGCCGGCGTCCTGGGGCTCCCTGCCCTCCAGCTCCCGCAGCTGCCTCTGGCTTTCGCTCAGCTCCGCCCGCACCTGCCCCGCCTCCTGCTCCAGCTCCCGGATGTGCCGGCTGTGCTGCCGGTTCAGGGCCTGGGCCGCCTTGCCTGGAAGAAAGAGCGGGGGCCTCAGCAGCACAGGCAGCGCCTCTCCCCCAGGGGGACCATCGCTCGGCTCCCCTGGGAGGGGTTCCAGACCTCTGTCAGCCATGGTCACCTGTGGGGGTTTTGCCAAGCCTCTGTACCACTGGTACCGTGAGTTATTTACTATATTTTCCTTTAAGCCGCTTACTTTTTCAATTAAAATTAGCCTCATCCATAGCAATGACCCACAGAAATTAGGGGCTAAACTGGCTTTATTTTTTTAAATGTTTGTTTTTGTGAGAGAGAGAGAGAGAGAGAGAGAGAAAGAGAGAATGCACGTGCATGTACGCAGGGGAGGGGCAGAGAGGGGGAGACAGAGAATCCCAAGCCGGCTCCGCGCTGCCAGCACAGAGCCTGACTCGGGACTCAAACTCACGAGACGTGAGATCGCGATCTGAGCCGAAGTCAAGAGTCGGAAGCTTCATCGACTGAGCCTCCCAGGCCACCCCTAAATTGGCTTTGATTTTTACCTGCCACCTACTAACAAATACACACGGTTGGGCCTGCTTGTAATTAAGCCTCCAGAACTGACTTCCATTGGCGGGAAATCTGGCGAGCGGAGGGACGAGTTAAATACCACCACAAGGAAGCCAATGGGCAAGTCCTGAACACGAGGGGTTTGGGACAGTCTCCAGGACTGTGAGGAGACAGGAGAAGGGACGCTTTAGAGACCTCACGAGCACGGTGTGGGACATGTGTGGAGCCGGGTGCCAGCAAATCAGCTGTCCACGGACTCTGCCAAAGACCTGAGGGAACAGGCTTGTGCTCTGGGCGTGGGGGGGACGTGGAGCTTCGTTAGACGTGCTCATGGCACGTCGGTTAACGTGTCCAAAAAGAGGCAAACTGAACGGTGTGGGGGTGAGATGACAAGATGCCTGGGATTTGCTTCAAAACACCTCAGCGAAGACAAAAGAGACAAAGGAAAGGGATGTATGGGAGAACCTCGTGACGCTAAATCTGGGTGACGGGCGCACGGGGCCCTGCTGTGCCAGCCTTCCTCCTCTTGTGTTTGAAATTCTTCATGATGCATTTTGTAAACATTTATTTATTTTTGAGAGACAGACAGACAGACAGACACAGAATCCGAAGCAGGCTCCAGGCTCCGAGCTGTCCGCACAGAGCCCGACGTGGGGCTCGAACCCACGAACCGTGAGATCGTGACCTGAGCCGAAGTCAGACGCTCAACCGACTGAGCCACCCAGGCGTCCCTTCATAATGCATTTTGTAATAAATACACGACCCTTCAAATAAAAAGGCTCAGCTGCTTCTTTACATGTGTCACCAGTGGCGGACGTAGCATGATTTGGGGCCATTGTTTGCACCCTAAGAGTAGGGGATCCTGTGCCCAGCAAGGTGCCTAACGCGGCAGGCAACTGACAAATACAACTACCGCTACCACGAATAGGTATTGCTTTCTGAGAACCGGTCTTAGCGCTTCAGCTGAATGAAGTCCCTTCAACGGCCCAAAAAGCAGGTACAATTACTAGCCCCACTTTAGAGAGAAGGAAACAGAGCCACAGAGGGGCTATTCTACTTGCTCAAGGTCACACAGGCCCAAGAGGCTGAGTCGGCTACCACACTAAGCCACCTGGTCCCCGCTCCTAACCACCCTCGGGCGGGAGGCCCGCCCGAAGGCCCACTGCCTCACCTGTGCGGACCAGCTCGCCAATGAGCTCCTCCTTCATGCGGATGTTGATGGCCAGCTCCCGGATCTTCTGTTGGGCTTGGGCCAGCCGCCGCTCAGAGGCCGTGGCAGCTGGGGTCCGGCGGGGCCGCGCCAGGGCCTTGCTCCCACCGGCTACTGTAACAAGCCCGCCGTCAAGGCCACCACCCCAACGATCAGTGGGGCAGGTGGGGGGGAGGGGAGAGGCACGCCCCGGGCAGGGGCGGCGAGGCATGGCGTGTGGCCCGTCTGGGACAGCCAGTCCAGGATCACGGAGGGGAGGGTCAGAGCCCTCTCTGCACCAGGCCCAGCTCACCTCTGGGCCCCGGGATGGCTGCACCCGGTTCTTCGGGGGGAAGCTCTGGGCCCTTCCCGGCACATGGACTTCCTGGGCGGGCCCCCACCCTCTGGCTCCACTTGTTGATCCCGTTCCTGGAAGACAGAAGCAGGACTCAGAGGAAGGAAGAGAGGCCACTGTGGTCTTCTGTCCTCTCAGGGTCAATGGAGCCTCGGGGCGTCGGCCTGGCAGAACCGAGGCCAGGGGGCTGGGCTGCTGGGGGCACCGAAGGCCGCCGTGAAGGCCGAGAACCAGGAGGCCCGGGGCCCACCCTGTGGCGTACTCACCCCACCGGTTCCGAGCCCACAGTCCCCATCTGCTCTCCCCATCGGACAGGGCAACGGAGGTGAGGGCTTCCTGAGACCACAGTGGGGTCCTCCTCCAGCCCAGCCTGGGTCCCGAGGTGCTTTGGGTCAGGTGGGCAGCTGGTCCCACTCACCTGCGCAGGTGCGGGGGCCGCAGGGGCGGCTGCCCCTCCTCCTGCCCCTCCTCCTGCTCCTCCTCCTCCGAGGCAGCTGAAGAGCCGCTCCCCTGGCTGTCTGCCTCTGCCAGCAGCTGGGCCCCAGCCTCTCTGCCATTTGTCACCTGCTAGGGGAGTGCCAGGGTTTCAGGACAGAAAGCACCCAGGGCACCGTCCATCAGCCATTTTCCATCATCAATCTTTGCTCGTGCCTATGTCCGGCCCTGCCCGCCTTCCTCACAGCCCTGCCGATCCCAAGCGAGAGTAGGAGCTTCCTCCCAACCTGCCAGCGCCTCCTCCCCTGTGGCGCCCATAGCACCTGGGACTCCACGGGTGACAGTTTGCCCTATCTTTGTATACAGCTCACCAGCAGTGCCCTGCCAGAGTGGTGGATGTATAACAGACTCCGGTCAAACTCACACCCTCCCTCCCCGCAATGCCTTGGGCTTTTACAGCTGAGATGACCCAGAACTTTCAGGAAGACGCAGGACAGCCTTTGTCCAGAAGGTCCCAAGTGACTAGAAGGCCGGGCTCAGGGAGATTAGGGCTCATGGAAAAGTATACTTGCAAAGACAGAAGGGGTGGCCTCAGAGGGGATAAGCCCCCCGTCTCTGGAGGTGTGCAAGCTTTCCATCCAGCGCCTGAAGCCCAACTCCCTCTGTAACCTCCTCACTTCAAAAATCTCCAGCCAGCCCAGGGATGCCCAGTGGTACCAGACCCTTCTGAGCGGCCCTACAGACTCCCCCAAATTTTGGCCCTTTCTCTAGGAGCACTGGAAAGGGGTATCTCCCAGCTGGTCCCGGGAAAGGCTGGATACATTCGGCAGCACCGCCCTTCCCCTGCCCGAGCCTGTCCAATGCGAGACACCCGGCCTCGCCACCTCCTCACCTCTCCCCAGTTCTCAGGGCCAACTTCATCTCCAGGAAGGCAGACGGGGGGCACCATGCCCAGCATGTGGCTGTGGGCACCGCCGAGGGGGGCTGTGTGAGGCCGGGGCGCAAAGGAGCCGGCAGACAGGCCCTGTAGGAGCCCTGGGGCCCCCCAGCCAGGCCGCACCAGCTCTAGCCGCAGCCGAAGCTCCGCCATTTCCTGCTGCTGCTCCCGAAGCCGGTCGCTCTGGAAGACATGTTCCGGGTGCTGATGGGGGGTGCGGACGGGGAGGGTGCCGGGATGCTGGCAGGCAGAAGTGCGGGAAACTGAAGAAAGGGGCCACCCCACCCTCTCTCGGCTAAAACTGAGGAGGGCCAGATACCTCTGACCACTTGTTGCCCAAACACACACATGCACACCGGTCGTTCGGGGTCAAGCTCTCGCCCCACCCAGCTAGCTCCAGGTCAGTCCTCCACGTTCATGCCAGTCACTGCCGCCAGAGGGCGCCGGGAGCAATGCTGACCCCGTTGCCTTGGGACGACGGGGGGACCCGTCCGACTGCCCCTCCAGTCCCACCTCTCATCCAGGGTCATGGCCGTCAGGCACAACCACCCGCACCATTCTCTTCCTCACCTCCACGCTGTCGCTCAGTTGTGCCCCCTCCATCTCTTCCCACCCTGCCAGAAGCCCGCCCTGGCTAACTCCCCCTTCTCCCGGAAGCTCAGCTCGATTTCACCTTGAGGAAGCCTGCCCCCACCTGCAGTTTGTACTGCTCCATGGCGTCCTCCAGGGCCGCCAGAAAGTCTCGGTTCTCCTCCTCCAGCCGGGCCACCTGGCTCTGCAGGGCGAGCAACTGCAGTGCCCCATCTTCCTATGATAGGGGCAAGGAGAGAGGCTTCAGGGGCGGGAGCCGGCGGACAAGCCTGCCTGTCTCTGGGACACCCGGCCCTCTCTCTGCCCTGCCAGGGGTTCCCCTAGTCCAGCTTGCTACTCTGCTGCAAGCCCTGCCTGCAGTGGGGCTCCAGAGCCCACCCAGCCTGTGGTCCCTTCTGCAAGCTATTTGGGCCATCTCTTGGATTATGAATCATACTTTTATTAACAATAATAACGGCATCACCATTATTGGGAACCCACTGAGGCTCCACTAGCGTGCTGCGCTGGGCACTTGGTGCACCTTCGGCCCTTACAACAAGCCTAGGAGGTAGGTACCCACGTTATCCCTGTTTCACAGACAGAGACCCTGAGATTCGGGAGGGTAAAGGACGTGGTCAAGGTCATCAGAATCGCCTCTGAATCCGGAATGCGCTGCGCTGATGGACAAGGGGCAGGGGCGCCGCTGGCCGTATGAAGACGGCTCCCTTCCCCGCTCCCTCCCTCCCCGGGGCCACACCTGGCCCTTGGCCACCTTCGGCCCGCCGCCGGGCCCCTGCGTGGCCTGCTCCTCGGCGGAGGCGCTCTCGATGCCGCTGTCGGGCCCGGAGGCGGAGCTCAGGGCGCTGCGCTCCCCCTCGACGGCGCACAGCCAGTCGCGCACCTTGCGGGCGGCGGCGCCGGGCAGCCCCGGCTCCGCCTGCAGCTCGCGCAGGAGGCTGTAGGCGGCGTCGGTGCGGGCCCGGTAGCGCGCGCACTCGGCGCCCAGGCGGGCGGCGGCCGCGGCGGCGGCGGCGGGGGCGGCGGCGGGGCCGGGGGCGCGCCGTCCGCGGTGGATGATGCGCGTCTCCGAGCGGTGGCGCGGGGGGCCGCGCGCGCCGGCCGCCGCCTCCTCGGGCGCGCGCTCGGCCTCGGGCCGCCAGTTGACCGTGGCGCGGTTGCGGATGTTCTGGGCGCGGCTGGCGTAGTTGAGGGTGTTGAGGGTCTCGTCGAAGTCGGAGGAGGAGGGGCTGACGCAGGCGATCATCACCGTCTTGGCGTTCCCGCCTAGCGAGTCTTTGAGGATCCTGAGGACGCCGGGTGGGGGCGCGTCAGGGGCGCCGGAGCGCCAGGACGCGCCCGGCCCCGGGACCCTGATTCGTCGCCCGGGGGGGCCTCGGAGCGGTGGGCGGCGCGGCCGGGAAGCCAGCGGGGCCCCATCCCCTCCTCGCCTCGCCTCCCGCCGCCCCCTGACCCCCAGCGGCCGGAGAGGGGCCCCTGCTCCCGTGGGGCCGCAGGCCGCAGGGCCCTCACCGGGTGATCTTGGAGTCCCGGTAGGGGATGTGGCTGCCGCGGCGCTGGGGGTCGCCCAGGGCGCTGATGACGTTGCCCAGCGCCAGGAGGCTGCTGTTGATCTGGATGCTCTCCTTGAGCCGCTCGCCCGTGCTGCCCGTCTTGAGCACCCGCTCCGAGCCCGCCAGGTCCACGAAGTGGAACTTGGAGACCAGCAGCTGGCCCGCGGGGGGTCGCGGCAGGCGGCTGGGGGCGCGCCCCCGCTGCTCCAGGGTCACCGTGAAGACGGTGTGTGAGCGGCTGGACAGGCGGTTGAGGTGTGTGGCGCCCGTGTGCCGCGCCGCGTTGCCCATCTCCAGGAGGCTCAGCACCTCGTCCAGGCCCTCCACGTCCACCTCCTTGACGCCACACAGCACTGAGGACACGCAAGGCTGTGAGCCCAGCGCGGGGGCAGCCCGGGACTGGCCAGGAGGGCAGGCAGAGCAGGGCTAGCCCTTTCCAGCTCTTCCCGACTCAGATGCCCCTTCCCCATGCCTGACAGGCAGGGGCGGGGAGGGTCCTGCCCATCCTGGCTCCGGCCCCAGGGGCTCCCGCTTGCCCGTGCCCACCTTGCACTCTGGGTACAGAAGTATATACCGAACTCAGGGGAGACGGGAGAAAGGAAGGCAAAACCTTCCAGGGCTCGGGTTTCCCAGTTAGGAGGTAGCCCTCCCAGACAGGGGAGCCACCCCTCGGCAGGTGAAGCCGCATCAAGCCACACGTCCCACTCCCGGCCAGTGGAGGCCCCAGGAGCTCCTCACCAACATTTCCGCGGTCATCTTCCCGCAGCTGGATGTCACGGCTGGCGGTGCCCACCTCCAGCAGATCTCGGAACTCCTCCTTATACACTTCCAGGTAGGACACGTGCACCAGACAGTCAAGCAGGTCATTTTCATCGATCAGCTTGAAGGCTTCAGCCATGGCCCGTGGGATGATGCCCTGCTCGTCCTCGTGAAGGGAGGCTGGGGAGACACGGCAGAGCCTCCTGCCACCATGCCTTCAGGGGACATGGCTCGAGGCCCCAGGGCCCCAGCCAGCAGCTGGAGGGCAGGGCTCCAGCGTGAGCGTCGCAGCGGAGGCCAGGACGGCTGGGTAGCCTGAGCCAGACCACGCTCCAGGAAGGTCAGGCGGAATTGTGGAACTTCAGAGTTGGCAGCAACCTCTCAGGGTTCGGCCAACCCCTTTCATGAAGTAATAAGCATCCCCTCCACCACATCTCTGCTAGATCATCAGATACCCTTGGCTTGATTACTCCCCGGGTCAGGGAGCTCATTACTATAGTCTACGCTCAGTTAGCTAAAGGACCTCCTAAATTTATCCCAAGGAAGTAATAAGAGGGTGTTCAGAACAGCACTCTTCGTAACTTCAAAAGAATGCAAACATCCTAAGAGTCCATCCTACGATCCAATAGGGATCTGGTTAAATAAGTTAACTTAGATACACAATGGAATGCCAAGCCACCATTAAAAAATCAGCTTGGAGGGGCGCCTGCGTGGCTCAGTCGGTCGAGTGTCCGACTTCAGCTCAGGTCATGATCTCTTGTGGGTTCGAGCCCCACGTCGGGCTCTGTGCTGCCAGCTGGGAGCCTGGAGCCTGCTCTGTATTCTATGTCTCCCTCTCTCTCTGCCCCTCCCCAGCTCACACTCTGTCGCTCGCTCTCAAAAATAAACATTAATTTTTTTTTAATGATCTAATTGAATATTTAATGATCTAGAGACATGTGTATGATATGTTGTAAGAAAAAAGCAGGCTATAAAAGCACAGGTACAATATAATCCATTTTTTAAAAGGTAAAATGATTTTCTCAGAGAAATCGGAATGGTATCAGGGCGAGTGATTTCTGGAAAGTACCAAATGCTCGTGTTTGTATTTTCCTAATTTTCTACGGCACACCTGTATGCGTTTGTAACCCAAGAGAGAGAACGTTTGTGCTACTTAACGTGGGGCAGTTCCTTCCACTGGCCCAAAGCATCCCTCCCAAACGAACGCTCCAGGGCCTCACTGAACTGCCGGCCCCCTTGCCGGGCAGCAGCCAAACTCGGCTCTTCCAGAACAACCCCCCCTCCCACTACTCTGACTAGAACACGGGTCCCTGAGCCATGTCAGCCATCCTGACGACCTCCAGAGACCGGCCGACTTGCCCCGCCCTTCCTCCCCCTGAGGTCCCCGGAGCCACACAGTGTGACCCCATCTCTGTGGAGGTGCAAAAGGCTCCCCACGTCAAGGACTCTTCCTTCCCGTCCTGGTCCGCCTCCCGACACGGCCGCTCCCACCCGGGGCCGCAGGTCAGATTGGGAGCCCGGCTCGCCTTGGACGGGGGTATGGCAGCAGGAACGCAGGGGCAGAGGTTGGGGAGACTCCACAAGGACGCGGGGCCCCCCGCCGGGTCACTCACCCACACTGGCCTCCCCCATGGTGTACGTCTTCCCGGAGCCCGTCTGACCGTAGGCAAAGACCGTGGCGTTGAAGCCCTCAAAGAAAGCCTCGAGGAGGGGCTGCACGCAGGCCTGGTACACGGCCTCCTGCCCCGTGTCCTCATCCAGCACCACGTGGAAGCCAAAGTGGCGGTCTCGACCAAGGGTGACGCGGCTGTGCCCCGGCTCCACCCCCAGGCAGCTCTGGTGCCCGTGCAGCAGCTCCTTGGGCAGCAGCGGCCGGACCCTCAAGGCCACCCTCACTGGGGCCTCCTCGGCCCCCGGCAGCCTCTGGGCCTCCAGCCCCATGCTGGGGGAGGGCAGCTCCCGGTCCTGTAGAGAGAGGAAGAGGCCCCTGGCCGTCAGCACCTGCAGGTGACCCGGAGCCAGATCCCGGGGCTCCCGGACCTTGGAGACATGGAAGGGAGGGGGCCTGGTGTCCGAACACTGCGAGGGCCACACGCGGTCCTACACGGTAACGCTGCGTGGTTCCCGTCACTGGCAAAAGAAGGCCCCCAACTCCTCCACTTGACTCCCAAGGGCTTCCGTGTTCCAGCCGCACCCCTCCCCGGTGACCCCATCTCCTAGAACACGCACGCTCCACCACCACCACATCAGGGAGCCCCTTTCCCTGATACCCACCAGGGTCTCCATCACCTCCGCCCTTGTCCCCTCACACCCCCCTGCCCCGCCTTCTTCAAAAAAGCCAGATCCTTCGAGACCAAACGCCTACCACCACACCTGCCAATTCCATCTCCTAGGTATCTCTCAAGTGCACCCGCTTCTCCCCATCTTATTGCCAAAGCCCCGCTCCCCGCCACTGACATCTCCACAGGATGGCGGTGACCAGCTTCCTCACTGTTCTGTCTCCAACGCAGCAACCAGGAGCATCTTTCAAAACTGCAAATGCAATCATGTTACCCTCCTGCTGACACTCTCCCAAGAGAGGCTCCCCACCGCCATCCAAACTTTAACAGCCCCGCCTACCTTGTCTGCTCCCCTCCTGCACCCCACCCCGTGTTGCCCAAGGCTCCTCATTTCTCTGGTCTTGGACTGGCCCCCTCTCCCTCAGGGAGCCAGGGAAGCGCCTCTGCTCCGTGTCCGCACCGCGGCGCACACACGACGCCCGGTGACGCTCCCACCCGCCACTGGCCACTCTGTGGCAGAGGGAGCTGGGAGGCAGGGACCCTGCGTCTCCCTTCCTGCTGGATCTCCACCGCCCAGCACAAGGTCGGACGCTTAGTAGCTGCCCAACAGTGATGATGAAACTGCATCCAAAAAACTCTCCCCGTCCCCGTTCTCTTCTCATCACGGTCCACACCGCCTCCTACCCACCCGGCCCGCGGCACTTGGTTTGTCACTACCGAACTTCTTTGAGCACACGTAACGGTTCGTCCCTTCCCTCATTCAATCCTCCAGTCCCTTGCTGGGTGCCGGGCCCTGGGGATACAGCGGTAACTATCGCGCAATACAGTGGGCGCCTCGGCTCGCCCCGCACCCTGAGCTCTTCCAGCGCTCGGGACACAGAACTCCGCGCACCCAAGGCTCCGGGACAACTGCACGGGTGCGGTCTGGCGCGGGAGGAGGCGGGCACGCGACAGGATCTCCCGGAGTTTGGAAAAGTGATTACACATGCGGGCCCGACTCTCCCAGCGTCGGCGCTCGCCCCTGCCGGCCAGGCCCGGGATGCTGGCCTCAGGCCCCCGATTTAGGGAAGGGGGCGCTTCCGCCCGCTCAAGGAGGGGCCTCCAGGAGGCTGATATGCAAGGATCGGGGCTCCTCGTGCTCGGTCCAGTGCTCCCCAAGTGCCGGCTCCCGCTGCCACCCGGCCCAGGCCTGCGCAGGGAGGGGGCGAGCGCGCGCCTCCCCCGCCCCCCTCCTCGACCTCCACCCCTCCCGGGCCCAAACCCACCTGCTCGGGTGGGAGCACAGTCCCCCAGGGGTGCAGTCAGACTCCGAGCCTCCGCGCGGCGCGCTCCGATGCCGTCATCGGGACCCCCGCCCCCCAAAACATCCCGCCCCTCGCCCGCAGCTCCGCCCGCCTGGGAGCTCGGGGGCGGAGGCGCGAGCCGGGCGGCGCCGTGGAGTCGGTCCGCAGACAGGGCGGGGTCAGGGCTGGAGGGGCGGGGATTGGGCGGGGCCTTGTCCGGGGGCGCGGCAGGGGTGTGGGGCGGCCAATCGGGTTGCCGGAGCCGCGCTCTGATTCCAGCGCAGACTTGCCGAATTCTGGGGTCGCCGCGACCACCAAGGCGGGCCTGATTCTCCGAGCGGGAGAAGCCCGCCTGCTCATGCAATCTTACAACGCAAGTTGCAACAGGTGAGAAGACGAAAACTAACCAGGAGACTTTTTCGCTCCGCGAGGGGAGAGTGGATTTTCCAACTCTCGATTCTGAGTAACAGTTGGACTAAAGATAAGCTACTATTTGTTCATCAACTGATTCGTTCAGGTGCAGACCTGATCTCCTCCCGCCATGGCTGCCCCTCGATCCCAGCACTGCCGACGCCCCCTGAAAGCTCAGCAAATCTCTCCCTTCCCCATCCTCGGGAAGCCTCCGCCCCGCTTTTATCCCTGATTTCACGACCCCTTCTCTAAAGCTGAGAAGGATCCATCCCCCTCCCCCATGAGATTCTGGAGATTGGGCTGGGGGCCCACTCCACCCTGTGTGAACGGGCCCTGGCTGCACCTTCTGCACTCACACTGGAAACAATCGTTGCTGGGGCCCTGCTCTGCCAAGGCCCAGAGTGACCCAGACAGGGGGTGGATGGGTGAAGCCCCCAGAGAGCTGCTACTCAGGCCTTCTAGCGTGCCAGAGAGCAGGATGGAGCTGCCTCCGGGGGAGCCTCACCCAGGACAGGCCCTGACAAGGCCTGGCCCCACAGCGCTGGCTTGTAAGCCCCCAGTTTATAATGAGCAGGGGAACCACTGGTCCGCTGGTAGACCGCACTGGCACCCAGCCTCCGGTGCTGGATGGACAGCTGCCCCTGAAAGAGGCCACTGGGAGGTGAGGTTTGCTGTGGGGTTCTTAGCCAACCTCTCCAGTTAGGGAGCTTATGCTGAGTGAACGGCTCAAGGGAACCTTGCAGAGGTGTTGTTCATCCTGCATCTACCTGGGCAGGTGCTACCCGAGGCACTGCCCCCAAACAGCCCTTCCAGTGTGCCCCCCACCATCCATCCCATCACTCAAGCCGTCCTTGTCTCCTCCTCTTCTCTTGTCCAGGACTGAGCCCCTCCTTCCCCTCCTCTGTAGCTTCCAGTCCAGGCAAAACTCTTTGTCCTCTACGCCCTGGCCACCCAAGCCGCCACTATCCCTCACCTGGACCCCTGCAGAGCCTCCTCCCTGGTCTCCCTCCCATCTCTGTAATACCTGCCAGTTAAAATTATATTAACAGGGGCACTTGGGTTAAGCATCCGACTTCAGCTCAGGTCATGATCTCACGGTTTGTGAGTTCGAGCCCCGCATGGGGCTCTGTGCTGACAGTTCGAAGCCTGGAGCCTGCATCGGATTCTGTGTCTCCCTCTCTCTGCCCTTCCCCCTGCTCGTTCTCTGTCTCTCAAAAAAAAAAAAAAAAAAAAAAAAAAAAAAGAATAAACATTAAAAAAAATTTTTTAAATACACATTTTAAAAGTTTTTAAAAAATAATAGTGTCCAAAATATGAAGGAGGCAGGTAAGAGAAGTCGATGTCTTGGAGGGTTCCCTTCCAACTCTTATTCTCTGTGTGTCTTAGTCCATTCAGGTTAATAGAACAAAATACCCCAAACTGGGCAGCTGATAAATGGCAAACATTTATTTCTCAAGCCTTGGGGGCTGGGAAGTCCAGGATCGTGGCATCGGAAGACTCAGTGTCAGATGAGGGCCCACTTCCTGGATGCCCCAGAGGGCCCACATCACATGGCAGAAGAGATTGAGCTAACAACTCTCTGAGGTGTATCCTATAAGGACATTGACCCCATTCACGAGGGCTCCACTTTCATGACCTGATCAGCTCCCAAAGGCCCCGCCATCAATACCATCACCTCGAGGGATAGGATTTCAACGTATGAACTTGCGGGGGGACACGCGCATCCAGACTCTAGCCCTACGATATACAAGCACATACGTATCTATTACACACACACGTATGATACACGTATTATCGCTGGTGCACTTTACCTGCTACACTGAGGTCCTTGAAAGGAGTGTGCCTTATTTACCTCTGTGTCTCTTGTCCCTGGCCCAAGGCCTGGCACCATCACTCTGTAGAGGTTTCTGGTAACAGTTATTGAAGAAAGGAAGGAAAACCTTTTCGCATTAGCAGAAATATGGGTCACCGTGGCTCATGGTTTCCTGCTGTGGGCACAAAGTGACAGAGCGGTGCACAGGACATACCTGGAGAATAAAGGAGCATCCTCTTTGTGGCATCTTATGCTTTAGGAGTCAAGTCCCCCATCTGCAGACCGGGCGATCCCGTCCTCAGCTCAGAGTCCCTTCTTTGGTCATCTCCGTTTTCCACTCTCAGTCCTGACCTCCGCCCCCCAGAAAAAGAAACCCAGTAGAAACATCTACCTCCTCACATCAAACAAAAAAGATGCTTCTTCAGTTCTAAGTTTCGCATTTTTCTCACATTTTAACATTTGTGACATCGAGTTACACCTTGTAGTCATTGCCAAGGGAAACCTGGCACCAGGAGAGGTGACAGGTGTCTAAGTGCCACCTCAAGGAGAGAGTGTCTTCACCTCTGTGACCTCTGATGGATAGATTGCATTGAGAGCACCATGCATGGTTGAATTTTAATTAAAATCTAGAAACATATTTGTCACTTTAAATGTCGTTAGAAAAACTGAACCCTGATGCAGCAGTGACATTTAATTTATTATGCCTACAGAAGATTGCCTGTCATAGACAGGCAGTGTAATTAAAGGCTGCAGAGAGGGGCAAGTCTCTTTGGGTAGATCTATATTAGGAAGGCCTCGACCTCAAGGAACACACACCACAACTTGAAGTGGCTTGAACAATAAGGCCGTTTCTTATCTCAGCTGAGAGACGGATGAGAGGGAGGAGGGCTCCGGGGCAGGCTGAGTCAGTGGCAACGTGACAAAGGACCTAGCTTATCCATTTCTCTGGCCATCATCACCTTCGACCATAAAACATGCAGAGGAGGAAGAGAGCACTGTATCATGAGCAGGCTCTTCGCTCTTCGGATGAAGGGAGCTTTTCCTAGGAGCCCTAAGAGCAGGGTTCACACCTCATGTACCAAACAGCTGAGGGCTTCCCTCTGGAAGTAACCACTGGCAAAGGGGCGGACTGATTATGATGGCTTAGAATGTGCACCTGAGTCTGCATGGTGTTGGGAAGTGTGATGGTTCCCATCCTTTTATGTATTGGCTTGACTGGGCCGTGGGGTGCCCAGACATTTGGCAAAACATTATTCTAGATGTTTTTGTGAGGGTGTTTTTGAGTGAGATTAACATATAAATTGGTGAACTTTGAGTAAAGCAGATTGCCCTCCCCAATGTGGGTGGGCCTTGTCCAATCAAGTGAAGGCCCGAATAGAACCAAAAGGCTGACCCCGTCCCAGATAAGAGTTTTCCTGCCTGACTTTCCTTGCACTGAGGCTTTGGCTTTTATCCCACCTTCAGACTCAAACTGAGTCCTGAGCCTGCCAGCTTTTGGATTGGTCTAGAACTATACTATCGGTTCTCCCAGTAGTCGGGCCTTCAGGCTTGCACTTGAACAAACCATTGGCTCTCTTGGGTCCCAAGCTTGCTGACTCACCCTGTACATATTAGGACTCGCCAGCCTCCATGACTGGTGTGAGTTAATTCCTTGTAATGAATCTCTCTCTCCGTGTATATACATTTCCTATTGGTATATACTTATATATATACCAACAGACCTGTTGGATCCGTTTCTTTGGAGAGCTCTAAAGACAGGACGTCATCTGCCACCGTGTCCTAGATTCTTCAAAGATGAAGAGAGGCTGGTCAATGTGTCATGAACGTTCTTCATTCAGGTACCAAGCCTCTCTCCGTCAGAAGCTGCCAGAAGATATGGCCCTTTCTGCGATATATAATTCAAAATATAATTCGATATATGCAATAATGTAATAAAAATTCAAGCATTTGGGAAAAGTAGGTGAACCCCCCCCCCCACTTTCTCTGATATGCTGTAGAATTATATTGTTGGTCCCAACTATTCTAAAGCAGCTGGGGTCCTGAGCTGAAACGATACGGAGAAGCCTGTTACCAGAGTGGTCAAAACAATTCATTTAGGGGCACCTGGGTAGCTCAGTAGGGCGTTAAACTTCGGCTCCGGTGATGATCTTGTGGTTTGTGAGTCTGAGCCCCGAGTTGGGCTCTGTGCAGACAGCTCGGGGCCCTCTTTGGATCCTCTGTCCTGCCCTCTCTCGCTGCCCCAACCCCGCTTGTGCGCGCGCTCTCTCTCTCCTTTTCTCTCCTCTCAAAAATAAACATTAAAAAAAAACCAAACGATTCATTCAGACTCTGAATGTGAAGAAGCTGGAGACTAAACTTGGACCTTCATGCACATAAATGTAACAAAGATTGGTAATGGTTGGCGAAACCTCATGTTTCAGAGAAGGAGGTACGGGGTTATAATTATAAGAATAGTTATTAAGCTTAAAGAAAATAAAATTAAAATTTTTACAGTAACAATTTGAGCGAATTTTGCGATGTCAGAGTTCACTGAAACTGTCGATGTAAATTCATGACTTTGGAAAGATATACCTTCTTTCCAGCTCCTACTAGTGGATATGCAATGTTGTTTTTTGTTTTTTGTTTTTGTCTGTCGCCAATAGGCACATGGAACCATTGGATATTTGTGCCCCAGCGTCCAAACTTGGCCTCTGTCATGATTTCCTATTCAAAGTAGTTGATTCCACACGTTAGGTCAAGAACTGGGATCATTTTTTTGCGGGCAGAAAACTCAGATGACTTTAAAATGTCTGTTGTACACCTGAAGGGAAAAAGGGTCCCAACTAATGGGGCCAAATTGTGACAATCTGAGCATCCGAGCAAAGAATAATTGTAGTCACTTGAGACAAGTCAAGTCTGTGCAAATTTCTTTTGTGGAAACTGACAACCTGGCTCTGTTATTTAAATGGAAAAACAAAGAGCCAGAAGTTGTAAAGACATTCCTACAGAAGGGCCAAGGGTGGGGTGGGGGTGCCTGCCCAGCCAGATATGAAAACATACTTTAAACTACTGTAATTCAGACGACGTGTTCATCCCACAGGAACAGATAAACGGAACGTGTTTGGAAACTTGATCTGTGGCAGGGCTAGCGGGTGGATCAGTGAACGAAAGCCCAGCGAGGCTATACGTGAGCCAGAACCTGGTCTCTTAGCCCTATCTGGATGCAAGAAACAAGGAAACATCATTCAAGTTCAGGCGTCAGCAGGGCAGAAGCTCCCAGCTGACTTCCGAGGGGCACTCTTAACCTTCTCACAGTGTGCACTTCCACTGAGGAGAAACTAAAAATTCAAGAAATTAAGAAAAATATACAGGACCATCAGTTATCTGTGTGGAGGAAAGAAAATTGGATTCCTACCTCAATCATACAGCAAAATTAATTAAATGTAAAAAGCAAAACTATGGAAATATTCAAAGGAAATACAGGGGAATATCTTCATGACTTCATTGTAGGGAAGAGTTTTTAACACATAACTCCAAATCACAAAACATAAAAGAAAAGAATTATAATGTTTATCCAGAAAATATGAAAAAAAAAAAACCCTCTAAAAACCAGCGAGAAAAACTACTAATAGAAGGTTGTTCTGGGATACCCGGGTGGCCTGGTCTGTTAAGCATCTGACTTCGGCTCAGGTAGTGAGCTCATGGCTCATGGGTTCAAGCCCCACATCAGGCTCTATTCTGACAGCTCAGAGCCTTGAGCCTGCTTGGGACTCTCTCTCTCCCTCTCTCCCTCTCTCTCTGCCCTTTCCCTGCTTGTTCTTTCTCTCTCTCTCTCAGAAATAAATAAATAAACTTAAAAAAAAAAGAAGGTTGTTCAATGTATGTCCACTTCAGTTTTTTTTTAATTAAAAAAAAATTGCTCAAAACTTTTGACGGATACTTCACAGAAGGGACACGTCACAAATACTCAATAAACATAATAAACGATGTTCAGTATCATTGCTAATCAGGGACTTAAATGCACAATGAGATGCTATTTTACACACTACCGATTTGTAAAAATGGTAAACATAGACAATATCAAATGTTCGTGAGAATGTTGAGTAAGAACAAATTACAGTTGACGTTTGAACAAGGTGGGGCTTAGGGGCACCGACCCCCTGCCCAGTCAGAAATCCATGGGTAAGTTTTGGGTCCCCAGAAACATAACTATTAACAGCCTACTATTAACCGGAAGACTTACTAATCACATAATCGGTCAGTTGACCCAAATTTCGGATGTCATATGTATTATGTACTGTATTCTTATAATAAAGCAAGCTAGAGAAAAGGTTATTAAAGAAGTCATAAGGAAGAGAAAGTACAATTTACAGTACTGAACTGTACTTATCAAAAATAAATCTGTGCATACATGGACCTGTGCAGTTCAAGCCCGTGTAGTTCAAGGGTCAACGTACTTGTAGTGAGAATATAAATCAGAACAAACACGTTGGAGGAAAATTTGGCAATATCTAGCAAACACACGTACCTTATGGCTTAGCAGTCCCACTCAGTCATATTCTCTAAGAAACTCATAAGAATGTTCATTGCCAAAATTATGGAATAGTAGAAATATAGAGGGGTGTCTGGCTGACTCAGTCAGTAGAGCATGTGACTCCTGGATCTCAGAGTCATGAGTTCAAGCCCCATGTTGGGCAGGGAGCCTACTTAAAAAAAAAGAATATGGAAATAAGCCAAATGACTGTTGACAGGAGAGTGGTGAGGCAGAGATTGCATACCCCAGACACCCCCACCCCCGGGGTCCAGTTTCCATCCTTTTAAGGCCTCTGATTTAAAAAAAAAAAAAAATTTAATGTTTATTTTTGAGAGAGAGAGAGACAGAATGTGAGCATGGGAGGGGCAGAGAGAGAGGGAGACACAAAATCTGTGCCAGGCTCTGAGCTGTCAGCACAGGGCCCAACGCGGGGCTCAAACTCACGAGCTGTGAGATCGTGACCTAAGCTGAAGTCGGACACTTAACCGACTGAGCCACCCAGGTACCCCTAAGGCCTCTGATTTTTAATTAGATGCATAGCCACTCTGAATAAAGACTCTGAATAAAGACTCAGCCTCCTTTCCATCTAGATGTGGCTGTGTGACTATGTTTTGTTCAGTTACTTATAAGCAGAAGTCATGTGTATAATTTCTCCATCCCCCTTGTTTCTTTTCTGTGGCTGGAAAATGGAGTTGATGGCTGGGGCAGGAGCAGCCTTATTGGCCTGTGAGACGACTTGAGGAAAGAAAATCACTGACAGCAGAACAATAAGATAGAAAGGCCTGGATTCCGGCCACTGGGGAGTGCGGTCCAGCGCTGGACCGCTCATCTCTGGGCTTTTACACGAGAGAGAAATAAACTATCGTATTTAAACCACGGTGTGCTGGGTTGTACTATTGTTCAGCAAATATTTGCTCCTCTCCCTCTTCCCCTTCCCCACTGGTGTGGACTTGGCTATGTGACATGCTTCGGCCAATGGAATATGAGTAGATATGATGCAAGCAGAAGGCAGTGATTTGTGTTGGGAGAGCATGCCCCAGATGGCCCCTGACCCTTACTTACCCGGGCTTCCTGAAATAGCACACCTAGAACAGATTTGAACCCATACACAGCCCAAAGCCAAGTGCAGATGATCCACAGGCTGAAGCAGAGTCACTAGGAGAGCCACAGGGATGAGCTGAACCACGGTTGACCTGCTGACCCACAAACATAAGAATAAATGCACGTTGCTGTAAGCCACACTATTTAGGATAGTTTATTGTGCAGTGTGTTATGGCAAAGGCTGACTAATACACGTTGTTATTTAGGGCTTTCTCTCTCAAAACTGAATCAATTCTGGGGCGCCTGGGTGGCTCAGTTGGTTAAGCGTCCAACTTTAGTTCAGGTCATGATCTCACGGTTTGTGGGTTCAAGCCCCGCGGAGGGCTCTGTGCTGACGGCTTGGAGCCTGGAGCTGCTTTGAATTCTGTGTCTCCCTCTCTCTCTCTGCCCCTCCCCCGTTCATGCCCTGTCTCTCTCTCTGTGTCTCAAAAATAAGTAAACATTTAAAACATTTTAAAAATAACTGAATCAATTCCAATACAAATGACTAAATTACGGTATATTTAAATATACTTATTAAACATAAAAATGTACTTGTCTATTTGGGCTGCTATAACAAAACACCACAGAAAACAGCCTGGGTAGCTTATAAACAACGGAATCTATTTCTTATAGTTCTGGAGGCTTGGAAGTTCAAGGCCATAGCTCCAGCATGGTCACATTTGGGTGACGGTCCTTTCCTTGGCTCAGAGCCGGGGTGCCTTACTGGGTCCTCACACGGCAGAAGAGGCAAGGTTGCTCTCTGGGGCCTCTTTTACAAAGACACTAATCCCATGAAGCCCTCATGACCCTATCACCTCCCAAAGGCCCCACCTCCTAATATTCTCATCTTTGGGGGGTAGGGTTTCAACGTACGAATTTGCCGGGAGGGATACAATGAGACCACAGCAATAGTTGTACAAGAAAAAAATTTCTGGGGCTCCTGGGTGGCTCAGCCGGTTAAGCGTCCGGCTTCATTCGGCTCAGGTCATGATCTCGCAGTTCGTGGGTTCGAGCCCCGCGTCGGGCTCTGTGCTGACGGCTCAGAGCCTGGAGCCTGCTTCGGATTCTGTGTCTCCTTCTCTCTCTGTTCCTCCCCTGTTCACGCTCTGTCTCTCTCTCTCTCACTCTCAAAAATAAAGATTTTTTAAAAAATGTTTAAAAAAAATTTCTAGTGAAAATGAGTGGCTCTCAGGAACTTCACTTTGAGCGGAAAAAAAAAAGCAAGTCTCAGAAGAATACATATAATTCCACTTAAAGGTCAAAGCATGCAAAACTAAATACTGTTGGAGTGAGATATATGCATAGGAAAGGAATCTATAAAGAAAAGCAAGGGTATAGTAAACACAAAATTCCAGATTGTGGTTCCTGGGGGCAGGCCAGGGCGGGAATAGAGATGCCGCAAAGGACGTTCTGATGGTACTACTCGCGTTCTGTCTCCTACATTGAGAGGTGGGCAGGGGAAGGGTCCTTCCTGCACTATGTGCAGCCTCAGCGCCCCCTTCGCAGACGGGGGATCCCCTGGAGGTTGCTGTCTGTAATAAGATGCCAGTGAAACATGCAGACGTTTCCACTGACTCAGGCTTTCTAGGAATGTTGGAAAGAACCTGACATTTTGTCTGTAACCGACATTTGGATATTTAAAATAATTTGATGTATGCATTCTATAAGTTTTGATTAAGTACAAAGTGTTTAAATGTTTAGGAAAGTGATGCTCAACGCAATGAGCATTAAAGCCCAAGTTGTAGTGCTATTGGTCTCCAGACACAGAAGTCCTTTGGATATTAAGGTCCTAAATAATTATGGAAGATGAGGCGCCCGGGCTCATCCAGTTAAGCATCAGTTAAGCATCTCGGAGCCTGGAGCCTGCTTTGGACTGTGTCTCCCTCTCTCTGCCCCTCCCCTGCTTGCGTGGGTGCTCTCTCTCTCTCTCTCTCTCTCTCCCTCTCTCTGTCAAATATAAATAAAACATTAAAAGAAAAAAAAGCATCCAGCACATGACTTCAGCTTAGGTCATGACCTCAGGGTTTGTGAGTTCGAGCCCCACATGGGGCTCTGTGCTGACAGCTTGGAGCCTGGAGCCTGCTTCGGATTCTGTGTCTCCCTCTCTCTCTGCTCATGCTCTCTCTCTCAAGAATAAAAACATTAAAAAAAAATTTTTTTTAATTATGAAAGAAAGAAGTGGTAAATAACTGCATGGATAAATGTATTTTATGGTCTGTAACGGTCCTTTCTCCATCTCCAGATTGAGTTGGAGGTGCATTTCGTGAGCTGGAGAGAGGGGATAGGGGATAGGGCATTTCTCTGGAGAGGGGCCTTGGCATCCCAATGTGAAGTGGGGTGTTCTGAGGTCATGAACTACTGAAGATGAGTGTGCAAGAGCCTTCGCATCCATGTGAACAAGGAGGCTCGCCAGAGTGATGTCTTTCAGAACAGCGAAAAGTCCCACACCAGCCACTGAAGCACATTTCTTTCGTTTCGAGGAAATATTTTGCTCTCATTTGTCTCCAAAAAGTGTTCAGGAACCCCGAGAGCCAGGCTCTGGGTGGTTTGCTACCCAATCAAGAGGTTTTTAAAGATAAAAAGAGACTTTTACAACTTAAACTGTTTGTTTCCTGGGCTATCCTGCCCCATACACTGGCCCCAGCACCCTGAGGGGTGAGGGGTGTGGCCTGGTCAGCAGCTGTGTTGACAGCTACTGCCTGGTCAGGGACCCAGCTCTTCGGGGTTGCTGAGAGGGCAGTTTTTCTGCTACTTGGGGTATGGCCTCGAAGGAGGAGCCACAGGCCTATGGAGGAGTGGACGGTTGGAGTGTGGTTTCTGAAGCTCCAGAAAGAAAGCGGCATGGGCAGGGGGGGCCAGGACAGCTGGGCGTTCTCTCTACACATCCAGGCCTGAGGTCAGTGCTCCAGCAGCTGCCCCCGGGAGCCCTGCCAGGGCCAGTTGGGACTCTATCTTTCTAGCCCCTGTCCTATCAGCCTATTTATTTATTAAAAAAAATTTAATGTTAATTTTATTTTATTTTTGAGAGACAGAGCATGAGCAGGAGAGGGGCAGAGAGAGTGGAAGACACAGAATCCGAAGCAGGTTCTATCAGCACAGAGCCTGACGCGGGGCTCAGATCCACGAACGGTGAGATCATGACCTGGGCCAGAGTGGGACGCTTAACCAACTGAACCGCCTAGGTGCCCCCCATATCAGCTTATTTATAAGGGCCCCCCTTGCCAGATCACATTCCCTCCCCAGGGAACTGCTGGGGTGGTGTGGATTGCACAGGTGGGGTGGGTGCCAAGGCCAGCTCAGAGTCCTGGCCATGTCCACATGTGTATGTCACTGGCACTTCCATCCCCCACTCCGGGCATCCTCAGATTCCAGAACCATGGATCAAGGTCAACAACTCATTACACCAAAGCTCTGCCAGGACCCAGAGTCAGTTTCAGAAAGCTGGGCTCTCAGAGGTGCAACAGAGTGGGGGCCGAGAGGGTGCTCACAGGCCTGAGGGGAACCTATGGGGAATGTATATATGGACATCCAAAAGGACTGACAGAGGGGCATCGAGGTGGCTCAGTTGGTAAAGCGTCTGACTTTGATTTCGGCTCATGTCATGATCTCACAGTTCATGAGTTTGAGCCCTGCATTGGGCTTTGTGCTGACAGAGGAACCTGCTTGGGACTTTGTCTCACCCTCTCTCTCTGCCCCTCCCTTACGGGGGCACGCGCACGCACACACACACACACACACACACACAGTCGCTCTCTCTCTCTCTCTCTCTCTCTCAAAATAAATAAATACATATTTAAAAGGACTGACAGCTGCAGATGACAATAACAAGAAAAACTGAGTTGGTTTGGAAGGTTACTTGGCATCATCTAACAATATTTAAAATGCACATACTCTTTTACCCAGCATGTCCTGGTTCCAGGTTATAAATTTCTCCTATAGATTATCTACACATCAGCATAAAGCATTTTGTATATAGACATTTATTGTAGCACTATTTGCAAGAGCAAAACAAAGGAAACAACCTAGAAGTCCATTATTAGGAAACTAGTGAAGTCAAAGATAGCACATCTATACCACGAAGCACTTACTGGATGGTCGTGAAAAAGAGCAAGGGGTATTTGTGATATGGATACAAAAAGATCTCTCAGATGTATTGTTACAGGATAACATCCCACAGCTGTGTGAACAAGGTGGGGAGTGTACAAAGTGGGCTTGCACACGCACAGCCTGTACCTGGAAGGATGCACAACAGACTGACAGCACAGTGCTTTTTGTGAAGGGGAACTGGAGAACTCAGTGAGGAAGACACACACCCTTTTGCAATATTTGAATTTTTAAATTGTACGTATCCATTCCCTAGATTTACCAAATACTGCCCTTTTCAAAAACAGGGCTTGAAATGAACCGTGGTCACAGAGCCCATACACACAGTCTGTCTAGGTTAGACTTCAAGGAGGTGAAAGGTCACCGTTGTCCCCCAGCACCAGGGCGCCAGCGGTCAAAAGGCGACGGAAGGGTGAACGCGCAGATGGAAGGAAGGCTAGAAGGACGCGAACGGAAAGGTGGCTGTGAGCCAGAAGGTGGCGCTACAGAGCGCAGGCCGGGGCTCAGCCTGGGAAGAGTAGCGGGTCCTCGGAAACGCGAGGCTACTCTTTACAGAAACGTACAACAGCTTTCGCACCTAATCGTTGCTCCCTTCAAAGGAGTCTGCGGAGAGCCCGGATACTCAGGGGGAGTCTCTGAGCTCAGGGCTTAAACATGGGTCACAAACTCCTGCTTACTATTGGTCTACGGATGCTGGATCTACATTTTGGAAACAAACGTCATTTGGCAACAAATCTGGTTAAAGAAGTGAGACATCGAGTCAGACAATCCTTTGGAAAAACAAAAACAAAAGGCATACAAGCAAAGCAAGCTGCCGCTCCGATGCTTCTTAAGAATAGGTTCTGACAGCTAAGCCCAAAAAAGGTGCTGGGAAGGTGATGCCGCGGGAATGGGGCCCACTTGGAAGAAGTCTGCGCCCACTTGGAAGTTTGGGCTTTGTTTCTTGGCTGGAGAGCCCGCGGGGGCCTCGCCGCCGTCGGGGCCGGGGGCCGGGCGGACGGACGCGCGGGGCTCAGCTCTTCTTGCGCAGTTGGCTGTACTGCGCGCGGCCCAGGATGGGCTCCATGACGCTGGGCCGGAAGAAGCTGTCGCTGACCCTGCGCGCGGGCTTCTCGCGGGCCACCGCCGGGAAGACCGGGCGCGGCGCGGCGGGCGCGTCCGCCCTGTCCTCCTGCCCGGGGCCGGGGGGCGCCCCGGGACTACGCGCGGGCCGCAGGCTGCCGCGGGGCTGCGGGGGGCGCGCCGCGGGCTCTGGGCCCGCGGGCGGCGCCCCGGACGCCCTGCGCTCCGCCTCCCGGCGCTCGGCCTCCGCAGGCGGGTTATCGATGTCCCGGAATTCACTCTCGGGCTCCATCAGCGACAGCCTGGGGAGCTGAAGGCAGTCGTGTTAGGGCCCCGGCCTGGCCGCCGTCCCTGCGCCTCCCGCCCACCGCTTCTCTGGGACCCTCGCATCCACGCCTCCCAGGAGCGACCTTCGAGGGGGAGGGCACCGCCTGGAGTGTAGGACTGAGCCTTTAGTGCCCTGGGACACAGGCGGGGGGAAGGAGGGGCCCAGGGGAGATCAATGATGTCTTGCCCTCTCTCTCCAGTGGTCTCCACAGGCCAGACCCTTATGCAAAGCAGGCATCCCCTCCTCCCAGTTTCTGGACACCTTGAGCCTCCCTCAAGGGTCCCTCGGTGGAAAGAGAGTGGCTTTCCCACCTTTCCTTGGGGCGGAGTTGTGCACTAAGCATGGCCCACACGTTGTCCCCACCGGGGTCAGGGTGCCCGGGCCTGGCCCTGTTTCGGGCCCAAGGTGAACAGGCTGGCTGCCGGGACCCCTGGCCTGCCTCTCGAAAGCGAGTGACTCAGCGACCCCTGCCCCCCAAGCCTTGCTAGCCCCGAGGGGCCCGGCGCCTGGCTGGCAGCCATGGAGCCCACACAACCTGTAACTTGCTCTGGGAAGGGGCCCCGGGGACGCCCAAGCAGACAGTACTGGTGTCTCTTGGTTTTTCCTGTTGCTGCTAGGTGCTAGGATTGGGATGGGGCGGCCACTGTGCCCTGGAACGTAGCCCAGCCCCCAGGGTGCCCTGGAAACCTCCCTCCAGCCCCTTCCCAGGAAGCAGCACACCCTTGCTTGCTGAGGTGAGGGCTGGGCCACCAGCAACCCCAGGCTGATGGTCAGAAGGGGGCATGTGGGGAAAGGTCTCAGGCCAGGGTCATGGGCTTTATACTCTTGGGGCTGGCAAGGGCCCCCAGTCAAGGCCATGGTTTGTCAAAACGTTTCTGGGGCGCTGAGGATCCGGAGGACCGCCAGGGAGATTGGGGACGGGAAGGCCACCGCAGCCGAGTCAAAGCTGCTGTGTCCGTCCTTTCCAGGCCCCTGGGGCGGGACTCACCGGCACGTAGTGTACCACCGTGTCCACCACGTTGTCAGTGACACCCTTCAGGGCGTCCGACAGGGACATGGCCCTCCCCTTGGCAGAGGAGACAGCAGGGGCCCCGGGGAGGTGCAGCATCCTGGCTGCCGAGCCCAGCACAGTCGCGGGCGCCCACATCACGGCCGAGATGGTGCTCTGGAGGGCCTTCTGCATGGTGTGGGCCACGCTGCCCAGGAGGCCTTGTGGGCTGGGCAGGGCTGCTACCTGCGGGCCAGAGCTAGGTCAGCACCTCCTGCAGCGGCTCCCCTGGCCCTCCCCCTCCCCACCACCCCCAGAGCTAGAAGGGAAAGAAAGGGGGACACCAAATTGAAACAGCCGTAGGCTCGGCTCTGCCACCAGCTGTGTGGCCTTGGGCAGGTCACTTCCCCTCTCTGAACCCGCTTCTTCATTTGCAAAATGAGTCTGGCAGTCTCCCCACCTGCTGTGCCAGTCAGCTGAGGGAGGGGCACAGAGGCTGTGTGCAGGTGAGGGGAGCAGTGCAGGAGGCAGGCACTGCGTCTCTGAGCCCCGGGGGGGGGGTTTGGGGTGGGAGGGGGGCAGAGACCCTGTTTCACCCTGTGCCTCTGCTTCTCGTCCCCTCACTGGGCCGCGGGACCCGGAGGCATCCTGGTCCCACTCAGCTTCCAGCCCCCTTACCTCACTGAGCTTGTTCTCCTCGGTGTCTGACTCCTCCTCCTCCTCCGTCTCTCCCTCTGTGTCCGTGTGGTCCTCGTGGTCCTCCTCCTGGGCGGCCGTGAGGCTGTGCAGCCAGGGCGCCCGCGCCTCACTCTCCCGCCGGGACACCACCTGCATGGCCGCGGACGCGCCCCACTGGGCCAGACTGCTCTGAGGGACGGAAGGCCGCGGGCTGCTGGATTCAGGGGCAGACCCCCTCACCCCCAGGGTCAGGCCCCAGCAGACTGTTCCTAAAACTTGTCATTGAGGGATAACTTCCATACCTGGAGTGCGCACATCGTTCATGTGCAGCTCGGTGAGGTTTCCTGAGCACACGCCTGTGTAACTACCACAGATCAAGACACAGACCCTTTTCAACCCCCCAGTCTCCCTGTGCCACCCACGCAGGCGGGTGGGTGGCACAGGGGGACCACATTTTGACCTCTACCACCATGCCTTGGTTTTGCCCATTTTTGAACCTCATATAAATGGACTCATCCAATGTGTTTTCTTTCACGAATGGCTTTTTATTCAACATCATGTTGTGAGATTCGTCTGTGCTCTTGCGCGTTCAAAATAGCTCCTTCTCTTCCCTGTGATAAGTCTGTGTACACATGCCATAATTTACACATTCTGCTGTTGATGGACGTCTGTGTTGTTTCCAGCTCTTGGCTAAGGATAAAGCCTGATAGGAACATTTCGATGTGTCTTTTGGGGGACATAAGCTCTCACTGCTGGCGGGTCGAATCGATGGGTCTTAGGGGGTATGTGTGGTTGGCTTTAGCAGCTACTGCTTGGAGATCTTTAAAGAGTGAAAAAATCAACAGGGCCACAGTGTCCCATGGGCGGAAACAGACTTGGGCAGGTGGGCTAGTGTCCCCTTGAGGCACAGCTTGGCTCACTCTGGACCCTAGGGAGCTCCACAAACATTTATTATTCAACTCCAGGGGACACCAGTATGTCTTATGTGAACAGGGTGCCTGAGGTTGCACGGTACAGTAGGGTCTCCCGACTACACGTAAGGCTGGCACACGGGTCCGTCTCAGCCCCCGCTGGGAAATGACCCCCCAGTACAGGGGACAGAAGGGAACTACCAGTCCTGTATCCCTACTGGAGCCACAGAAGCTGGCGCACAGCACGTTCTCAGCAAACATTAGCTTGAATGGATGATCCAGGGCTGATGAGCTTTTAAAAGTGTCACCCAAATGATGGCTCAGAAATGGCTCTTTTGTTTGCTGACCTTTATGCTGTAATGTTGTTTGTGTTTCCTTTATTTTCCTTTATTTGGTCTTTGTTTCTTACGAAAAAATGCAGTCTATCTCTGCTAAAATATGCAGAGGTGGAGGGGTGTATGGTGGGGAGATAGCCCTACATGCACCTAGAAAAGGAGGCTTTGCCTTAGGGCCAAGTAGGATGCAAATGAGAAGCCTCTGGAAAGGAAATTTTGAAATCTGGGGCGGTCAGGGATGCAGCCTGGCCAGGGCTCTCTCCCCAACAGAAGGAGCTTGGGGCCTGGATTATTTACAGGGGACACTCCCTAGTGTCTGGATAGCAGCCGGGGGCCTCTGCTCCCTCATAGGCAGGAGGGTCCACAGCAGGAGGCCCCCTAGGAGGATGAATTTGGGGGGCGGGACTCAGAGGGACAGGGACAGACACCCTAGCAAGGCAGGCTTGCCCTTGGTTCATGTCCTGTCCTTTCTTTCCCCTTGCAGCCAGAGGACCGGCCCTCAACTGCCTTAAGGCCTCTTGTCCTTAGACCAAAAGTCCCAGGCCAGGCTGGAGGAGGGAATGTTCTTAGGACCAGAGGTGGAGTCGGGTGGGAGGGACCCAGGCTGAGGGTCAGCCAGATCAGGGCAGACACTCACCAGAGGTGCCACACCTGGGATCCACATGGCCAGGGCGTGGCCCTGCTTCAGCGCGCGGGCTGTGGTCTGGAAGGTGTGTCGGGACAGGGTGTTGGCCAGGGCCCCAACCCTGCTCACGAGGCTCGGCTTGCCTTTGGGAGGCTTCTGGGCCTGCTGGTGTCCTGCAGCAGGGGCTGGGTTGGATTTGGGGGTAAAAGAGAGGAAAGCTGATCAGAGAGGGGCTAGGGAAGCTGGGCCTCTGTCTAGGGTTGGAAAGCGGTCACCCTGGTTCCACCACAAGTCTGCTAGTGACTCGGGTCACTCACTTGCCCCACTTACAAATGGGGAGAGGAGGCTATATTAGGGTGGCTCCATCTAAATATCTTGCCAGACCTTCCCTGTTCCAGAGCAGTGGCTGGGTGAGTCCTGGCTGCCTGTCGCTAATTCCCAGGCAGCATGGGTAGGCGCCTCCCTTCCCAGGGGGGTGGGGGTGGGGAGGTCTGCCAGCCCCCCTAACGATAGATACCTGACTCTTCCTTGGCGGAAGGGAGGAGGTACTCTACCACCTTCTCGACGCCACCCAGGGCCAGGTCGGCCCCTCCGGAGGCCAGCCGGCCGGCTCGGGTGTTAGCAGCATACTCAGCGGTGTCTTTGGCCACCCCCCAGGCGAGCTCGCAGCTGGCCAGAGCGGCCCCCAGGACCTTGTCCGAAGTGCTGGCAATGGGAACGCTGATGCTATTCCTGGCACTGCGAAGGCGGGTTGAGATGGTGTCCTTCAGCTCAGAGGCGATCTGTGGGAAAAAGGGGGAGGGGGGGTCAGGCCTGTGGGTCTGGTAGCCCTGAGCCCAGCTCCCAGGAAGGCCTCAATTAAAGGCCCAAGCGAGGGGCGCCTGACTGGCTTAGTCGATAGAGCATCTGACTCTTGATGTCAAGCTTGTGAGTTCAAACCCCACGCTGGGCGTTGAGCTTACTTAAAAAAGAAAATAAAGGCCCCGGGGACGGGCACCAATATCTGGGCCTCTTGAATACGCTGGGCTTTAAAGGGGAAGAGCTCCAGTTCTCCCTGTGCATGGATCTCCTGGCTGCTTCCCACCCCACTTCTGCCTGTCAAGATCCTCACCATCCTTCCCCCACGGAGGCCACCTCCTTGATGACACCCGTCTTGAGATTCTCATGCACACAAGGCACCTCCACTCCCAAACTCCTTTAATGCCTTCTCTGTCCTTCCCTCAGAACACCGCTCACATTCCCACCTGTGTTTATATTGCCTCAGAGATGTGGCTGCTCACCCTACCAGTTCTGTACCGAAATAATTGATCTTTCTCTCCTATTAGCCTGGGAGCCCTTTTGTGACAAAGGTGCCCTTTATCCGGAAAGATGTGAAGATCACAGGCCTCCGAGCCAAGCAGACCCGCTCTCACGTGGCCTCCACTTACGGCTGTGCGGCCAGGGAAAAGTCACTAGCTTTCTCATCTGTAAAAAGGGGATCCCTGCCCTGTCCCAGAGGGCTGACAAGAGGATCAAATGGGAGGGCTCCATAAATCGTATCACGGCCCCTGGCACAGGGTAGGGCTCAGGAAATAGTTGTGGGATGAGTAGATAGTTGGTCAGTGGGAGGGAGCTTATCCCCAAAGCCCTTACCTAGCAAACGCCCAATGCACGTGTATCTAGGTAAAGTGACCTTTTCAGTCTCATGGTCCACAAAGGACTGGATCTTGAGGACATGGGACTGCAGTCCCAGGATCTGATGAGTGTGGCCCAGGATGTTAGGGGACTATAGTTAGCAAGTGGCCCAGTGTGGGTCCACCAGGTGTCATGGGGCAGGGCAGGGGGGGTGGTGGGATCGGAAGCAGTGAGACCCACCCCAAGCTCCTGTTTGAGTTTGCCCCTGGGCGGGGCCTGCTTTCCAGGAAGGCTGCCTTCATTTGGCACCACAGGGAGAGGAGGAAGCCTGCTGTGTGGACTTAGGAGCCGGCAGCCACCCCCAAGCTGGAAAGACGCCTACCACAGAAATGAAAGACTGACAGTCATGGATCGTCACTCTGTGCCCTCTCCTCCTGAGCAGTGGGACAACGGAACACGGGGCACATTCCGGAAGAGGAAAGGGGCTCACCTTTTCAGGAGGGTACTGGAGGGCTGGGATCTTTTCCTCCAGGTGGTCCAGGCCTCGGCAGGCCAGCTCGTTGGCCGCTGTGACTGGAAGTGAAGGGCCATGGTGGGGTGAGCCGTGAGAACCTAGCAGTGGCCTCCGTGCCAGGGAAGGTGCCTCAGAGCCTTCAAAACCCCCAGCCCTGCTGCCTCCAGCGCATCTGGGAACCTGGGGCTCCCCTGCAGCCCCTCCAGTCCGCAGTAACTCCTGGAGGCCAGGCCCGTGTCTTCCCTCTGTGTAGGAACTCTGGAGTCAGGCAGGTCTGCACTCAAAGCCCAGAGCCTGCACCTGCAAAGTGTGGCCTCGGGGGAGTCACAACCTGCCCGAGCCTCCGGTTCCTCATTCGTAAGACGTGGATCCTACCTTGCAGGAGGAACTGGCAGAAACTCTGTGAATCACCAACAAATACTGGGCTCTCCCTCCCCTCCCTCCCCTCTCTGGGTGAACTCTGGGTGGGCACGAAGGAGGAGAGGGAAGGCGTGTGAGCAGGGGCAGCAGGGCCCTCCGGGGGCCTTGGTGGGAGTAGGGCGGGCACGGCTTCGTTCTGGAGGTGACCGACTCCTAGCCACGGCCAGCCCAGGCCCCAGACGGTCCTTGCCCTTCCTTCTGACCTCTAGGAGGAAGATGATCAGCAGCGGGAAGAGGGTCACAGGGAAGAGAAAGGAATTGTCCCCAGAGAGCAGGGCAAGTCCCAGGGGACGCAAATGCTTCTAGGAGATTACTGCCCAGGGGCTGCCGAAGATGTAGCCCTGCAGTCGTGACCATGGAGACGGGTTCTATATTCTCTCACATAATCTTTCACATATGCTTTCTCCAGATAGGTGACATTTCTTCACAAAATTCTCAAGCAGCAGAGAACCCAGATGACTTGGCCATCTTCTGACTGGGCGAAATGAGACCCAGGGAAATTATTTGAAGAGTTTGTAGGCAGGGAGGCTGCTGGCCCAGGGCAGAATCCTCAGACACCCATAATTCTCTAATCAGGATGGTGGAAGGTCCTAGACTTCTTGGTGCTGCTGGGATTTCCCTCAGCCCTGTCAAGAGCCCTGCCTTGGATGTTGTGATGAGCAGCGGGTGATGTATGGAATTAGTGAATCACTATCTTGTACACCTGAAACTAACATAACAGTGTATGTTAACCATGCTGGAATAAAAACAGAGAGAGAGCAAGAGAGAGAGAGAGAGGGCGCCTTGCTTTGGAGACTGTATTTACAAATAAGGCAGGACAATTTGAACAGGGGGGGTCTGATAGCAGGGGCCACATGGACTGTCACCGACTGGTCCCATCAGCTCCTGGGCCCGGAGAGCTTCCTGTGCCCCCGCTCCCCAGGCCCTGCCGGGCCAGCCCTAGCACCTAGGGACCCTGCCTGTGTGTCAGACTCTACGAGTTCCTGCTGCCGCCAGATTTGGGGCCAAACTGGGTATCTGGTCTACCACAGGCTTCACTCCCACCACGGCCCACACGGCTCTGCCCATTCCCTCCCCTGCCAACTCTCTGGCCTATCATGTGATCCCAGGAAAATGCCAACTTGGTGATAGACGAGACATGTAAGGATGAGAAGAGATGTATGTCCATATCTGTAGCTATTCTATGTCTGCATGATCTGTGTAATGGGATGTAGGTGGTAAGAAAGGCGGTCAGACAGACAAGACGGTGCACAGACATGTCGGCAGACAGACAAGCGAGCTATCGATCGGACAGACTGACGGATGGTGGCCTGCAAGGGCCACGAAGACTCACACTGGGTGGACAGCCTGCGGACCACAGGTTCCATGCTCCAGGCCGCCAGGCTGCTGGCGCCCTGCACACCCTTCTCGTAGGCATTGCACACAGAGGCCACCAGGGGGTAGGCTTCCTTGGTGCTGGTGTAGGTCTTCTGGAAGCACTCGCAAGTGCCGCTCACCACCGGCAGCTGCAGGACCCGTTGCAGGACGTTCTCCTGCTCCTGGAAGAAGAGAAGGCAATCACGTTGTCCCTCTGCCCTCTCGTGCCTCTCGGGAAGGCAGCCCAGGGTCACGGCGCCCACCGGTGAGGCTAGCCGGGGTCCAAGCGACCCAGGAGGAACTCGGGCCAGAGGGGGAACACAAGAGCCAGGCTGCTCCGCTCTCCTGGCCACAATCCAGGCTCTGGAGAGCTGCTGGGACGTGGCCTCCCGGCCTCCGCATGCCAGTCCCCCCCTTGGGCACTCTCCTCCTGCCCTCCCATGCCCCTTTCTGTCGGGCAAAATGCCACTCCCTCAAGACACGGCCTGAGGCTCACTGGTTCTGTGAGGCTTCTGACCCTCTTCCATCACGTCAGAAGCTTCCACTCCCTCCTGGCTTGTCTCCACACGCACCACATGGTGCTGCGATCACGTGTGTACCTGTCTCTCTCCCGGCCATCCGTCCTCTTTGCATCTCCAGTGCCTAGCCTAAAACCTGCGCAGTAATGTTGGCCGAATAAACGAATCAGCCGGGGCTGTACCTAGAAGGGGTGAGTTTAGATCGGAATCACGGAAGTTCAGATCTCCGGGAGCTTCTGCAGCAAAAATGCCTCCTTCCCATAGCCTCTCTGGCAGACTTGTCTCTAGATGTCTCCTTGGATGGGTCTTGCCCCTCCTAGAGCGGCCGTGGCCCTTGTTGGACAGCCAGTGCTGAGCTACAATGTGCCTTCACCCACTGCTCCACTCTCTGTCCTCTGGAACAACACTGAGCAAACCTATTTCATCATTCATGGGCTGGCCCTGCACATATTTGAAGGCAATATATATGTCTGCCTGTAGCGGTCCCTCCTCTGTGCTCAATAGCTCCAGATCCTAACTTAGCTTACCACCCTGGTCTGCTGGTCCCCTGCTTTCCTTCAATATATGCACTCACACTTGAAGACAGCATTCCAGATGTGGTCTGAGCACATGGGGTATAGTGAAACCGTCACTTCTTGTTATCGGGGAGCCATGTCCTTACTAATGCGTGTCACCTACGCAGCAGTCACCTACACCGAATTAAACTGGAGGTCGTCTGGGACTCTCAGTGAACAAACACAGGTGCTTGAAAGAATGTGGACTCCAGTCATGCACAAGGGAACGTCTCCTCAGTGCCATTATACCCCAGGCACGGATCAGGGTGCTTTGGTGACAAGACCTCACTGAATTCTAACAGCGACCCTCTGAGGTCTAGCACTTTGCCTGCGAGGACACAGACACTCAGAGATGTGAAGTGACTTACCCGAGATCACACAGCTAGTAAGTGGCAGAGTCAGGATTGCAACTGAGGCCTGAAATGGCCTGTGATTTGCTTCAAAATATCGCAAGGCGGAGGAGTGAGCGAGCGTGTGGATGAGGCCAGACCGGCCACGGGATTGATGAGCGGCCGTGGCAGCTAGTGAGGGGTATTCTCTGCTTCTGTCCGCTCGCAGGAATGCTCAGAAACCGCCACATAGGAAGTGAAAAGAGAAAGCCCCCCCGTCTGACTCAGGCGCGGGGGCTCTCTCTGCAGTCGGATGTGTCCCTGTTACAGGGTTCTGCTCTGGAGGAGAGGACCTGGCCTCTCTATTTGTAGGCTGAGGTAGAAGATCCAGCAAGGAGACTCAGAACAGCAGGCCACGGCATTTTAGCTTTCATTTTGCAGGCGAGTTTGAAATTTGAACTAGACAAAGATTATGACTGCAAACGAGAATATTTTAACACTTGGACAGAATCTTCGGAGGTTGTTGTAGGCAGAGCCAAAGAGGGTCGATCCCGACCCCACTTGTTCATTTTATGCCTCTGTATTCTAGGATTTATTTATTTATTTATTTATTTATTTATTTATTTATTTATTTTAACATCCATTCATTTTGGAGAGACAGAGAGAGACAGGACGTGAGTGGGGGAGGGGCAGAGAAAGAGGGAGACACAGAATCTGAAGCAGGCTCCAGGCTCCGGGCTGTCAGCACAGAGCCCGACGCGGGGCTCGAACTCACGGACTAAGAGACCATGACCTGAGCTCAAGTCGGAAGCTTAATGACCTGAGCCACCCAAGTGCCCCTATATTCTATGATTTGATATAAAACTTAACGTGGTGATTCCAAGTGCAAAGGTTAGTTTAAATTAGGTCCCCTAATTGGGGACAAGATGGGCAGTATAGGGGTGCACAATTTGTAAGCTTCATTGACTCTTTGAACTGTGCCTAAATCGGAGAGGCCTTGCACGGAGCCATCAGGTACACCTGAAGGTGTCAATCCGCTCCGAGTCGCAGAGAAAACCAGCCTAGACACACAACTCTGGAAACACCGTTCCTCGGCCCCCTTCCCATACACAGCACAGGCTGTGCCGCGTGTAACTCAGAGAGGTGCCATTCGCACAGAACACACACAACGCCCCAGAGTTACAGAATACAGCGGCTCAGCGTCTCAAACGACACCCCACCTGGGTGGACAAAGCAGGGGCTTTTGCATCAGGGTTTAGAACTCAGTAAGTAGCTCCCTTCCCCTCCCTTCTTTACCTCTCAGCCAATATTTCTGTCCTTTCCTCCGAGGTGTTTAGTTTTCATTAGGCACTCCCCGCCCCCTCCTCTAAGAGCCCCCTGCAAAAGGTAGTGAGGGTGAGAATAATGAAGACATAATGGTCAATGGAAGGTGAATATAATCGAGACAGATATTGTCCTAAATCCCCTGAACCTGTCCTCCCTCCCCCACTCAGTGGTCCCCTCCTCCCTTCTCATAAAGGCCCAAGTTACTTACGGGGAGGTCTCCATCCGGCAAGGCTGGGCCCTTGTTGATGGCCGTCATAGCTCTTCAAGCTGCAAAGCAGAGTGCCAGGTCCATGAGAAAGCTCTCAGCTTGACACTTGCAGGGTCAGTCCCCTACCTCTCATGACCACTGACGAGGCCCAGGCTGCCTAGGGGCTCCAGCTCCCTCAACAGAAGGCATCTGGCTGGAGGGTGAATGTCAAGGACTAGCGGCCCCTCCCTGGAGTCCCACTGGGAGGAGCTGCCCCACAGCCTACTTGTCAAGACTGATGTTTCTTACAAGGGTTCAGGGTAAGAAATGAGAAATAAGGGTAGCTTTACGAGGTAAGAGGTTTTAGATGAAGAGGCTCCCAGATGAAGATCCAAAAGAGACTGAAAGAATAAGTTTCAGGTTTAGTCTTTTTTTTTTTTGGTGAAAAAGTTCTGCATTAATTCTGTTCTTTTTAAGCAAGCGTATCTGCCGGTCCTTCCCGGAATGCTCAACTAAGAAAGCAGTCACTCTTAAAACCAGCTATTTCAGCAGCGTTCTGGAAAAGCTAGTGCGCCAGGATATCTATCCTACACTCTTGGTCATTCACCTTGAGTAATCTCTCCCTCAGTGGTTTCCCTGCAGGCCTCTTCATCTTCAGTAAAATTCTCAGGACACCCTTACCCTCAGCTTCTTTCCTTTAACTCTCGGAAACAAAGCAGGTAAGGCAGATGTTCCTGGGCCCCTGCACTCACGCTAGCGGATGCTGCCTCGGTCCCACAGAGCCCAGGCTTCTGAGTGTCTCCCCAGAAGAAACCCTTCCAGCTGCTCCAGAGAAGCCTTGGGCAATGCTACTAACACCTCCCAGCTGGAGGAGGGCAGAGAGGAAGAGAACGTTGGGTCAGCCAGTTGTCATGGTTATTTGAGCCAGGGCCCCCTGAACGTACCCTAACTTCTGTAAGGAGATACGGCCAACTAGGAGGTGGACTGCAGAGCTGATGGAAATCCAGGCCGAGGCGTTATTATTCCAGAGCCATGAAAAATCCATTCTGTAACACATTTCTGGCCCCCGGTTCTCAAAACAAACAACAACAAAAAAACCACCTGTCTTCCAGAAAGAAGGTGTTGGAATATGTCATTAAACTCATGAATTCTAAAGTTCTATAGTCTTTGGTTCCTTTTTCAGAGTGTGCTGTGGGACTGTTTTCCACCCATTTCCCTCATCCCTTATTATTTACTATCAAGAGTGAATTTTGAACAGTAAGATTTAAACCTACGCAGGAACAGCACTCACCCAAATGTACTACTCTCTCTCTGATACATTACTCTTAAAAAGAGGACCAGAGCTGGGGGTTGACTCTTTGACAATCTAGCCTTTGAGGAAGCAGTTTCAACCTCTGTAAATTCCTAGATTTCAAGGAAGTTTATTGAACTCCACCCGGTCTAAGATGCCACCAGAATATGCCGTGGGAGAGCTAACTGGATTTTGCCGAGTCTGAAACAGTGTTGGCCAGGATCCTCTGACTTATTGAAGCATGCAAACAACCAAGAACTATCACCTCTCATCCCTTCCTTAGTACAAACCAGCCGGGGGCCCAAGTTCTAGCTCCTGGCTTCAAAGATGACAGAGTATGGTGGAAGCCAGTTTTCAGATTATCTAAGGGCCTCTTAAAATGGATATTGGTGGCGGTGGGGGGATTCCTGGCTGGCTCAGTTAGTCTTGATCTCAGGGTCCTGATTTCAACCCCCCTGTTGGGCTTAGAGCTTACTTAAAAATAATAATAAGATGAATAATGGGGGTACAAACTTATTTTCCTTATTGTTCGTCGCATTATCTCTGTCGAGGACTCTCGGCTAAGCTGTATGCTGTGGGCAACCAGAGAAGGGCAGGAGGTGAGGAGAAATGGAGCTTTCTCCATTGGTCATCAATTCTGTATCTGTGATATAATAAAGCAGGGAATGAGAGGTCAGGAAAGGGAGGAAAGAGTCACGCAGGGAGCCTCCAAAAGGAGTAATAAATATGTGGTATGTTCAGTACTTATTGATTTGACTGGGACTTCTATATTTAATTTTATTTACATCATGTTTTAAAACTTATTTTTGAGACAGAGAGCGAGAGAACACAGGGAAGGGGCAGAGAGGGAGGCAGAGGATCCAAAGCGAGTTCCGCGCTGACAGCAGACAGCCCAAAGTGGGGCTCGAACTCACGAACCGTGAGATCATGACCCGAGCTGAAGTCGAACGCTTAACCAAAAGGGCCACCCAGGAACCCTTATTTTTTATTTTTTAATGTTTATTTATTTGGGGGGGGGGGAGGGGCAGAGAGAGAGGATGGGAGAGACTCCCAAGCAGGCTTTGAGCTATCAGCAGTTATCAGTGCAGAGCCTGAGGCAGGGCTCGATCTCTTGACCATGAGATCATGACCTGAGCTGAGATCAAGAGTCACTTAACCGACTGAGCCACCCAGGTGCCCCTGGACTGGGGCCTTTTAAAATAGAAGACAGTGATGGAGGAAAGGAAGCATTTAAAAATGGAAGCATTTAAAAACCTCGCCTCAAGGTTCAGGGCAATTCATCCATGAGGCTGTGTCTGGAGAGCAAACTGGGCCAAAGGGCAGTTCCAGGGCTTTGGAGCGGTGGCTCTGGGCCAGAGAGTACAGGGCTCTGTGCCTGCAAGCTCTGCTGACAAAGCTGGTCCTTTGGCCGCCTCGGCCGGGAGTGCGGAATGTGGGTGAGAGGGGAGAAGTGGTGAAAGGGCCTAGGACGGTCCCCCAGGAGCAGTCCATCTTCCAGCCACAGCTTGAAGACGCAGGTTTATTTCCTTTCCTCCTCCCCCCCACCACCTGCCCCCTCACCCCCCGACATGAACACAGGGGCCTTGGTCCTCTTGTGCACAAGTGGATCCCCAAACTAAGCATGGTGTTCAGACATTCGTTGTTGAGCTAATTCTCAGGGAACAATGTTCAGTTGTTCTGTGCGTCTATTAGGAATGAATGTCTTTGGTCTTCAGAATCCCTCATGAATGTGGAGGCTTGGAGGTGGGGATGGTTAGTTAGAAGCAAGAAAAACGCA
Organism: Panthera tigris; assembly: GCF_018350195.1. Taxonomy (NCBI): domain Eukaryota; kingdom Metazoa; phylum Chordata; class Mammalia; order Carnivora; family Felidae; genus Panthera; species Panthera tigris. Next base: position 6,233,865 of record NC_056665.1, on the reverse strand, counting down.
GAGAGGGAGGTTCTGGGGTACCATTCAGGTTTTCACACATTCTAGAAGAGATGGCATTTCCCAAACTCCCCATCGCTCACGCTAAAGTGCAGAGGACAAAAGCAGCAAGCAGGACGCCACTGTGACAGGCGACCGCAGATTCGAGCCCCACTTCTCCAGGCAGAAGCCAGACCACCACCTGGCAGAGCTGGTCCAGAAGACCCTCTCCCAGAGGAGATCATCCTAGTGGTCTTTCAACCCAGACGTTCCAACCTAAGTCGTTCTTCACCCTCCTCCTCAGCCTGGACCTTCCAGGCGGGAGCTCCTTGTACCGGAGCCCTCTCTACCGTGTCCACTCTGATCGTCTCTGGATTGGCTTTCTTTTCTCTCTTCCTCATTCCCAGAACACATTCACAGAGTCAGGAGTCTGTTTTGTCTAGCAATTTATTAGACATAAGTAATCTATGACAGCAAAGGATCTGGACAAAGTAGAATTGGTTACTTAAACTTTTTACTTGCCCTGACCTAGCAGCTTTCATTTCTCTTAAAATTCCCCGAGTGTCTTCTCAAATCCCGTTATCTTGATCAATCACTTTAAAAATAAGAGAGCCAAGGACCTGAGTCTAGTTTTTAAGAATCTCATTCGCATTCCTGGGAAATTTAGTGCACGTTTCTTTTCTCATTTCCGTTCAGGTAAGTGAAACGGCTCTACTGGCAGGACTGACACCGGCCTCCTGCCTGATGGCATCCTATTTTGCTATCTCACTGCCCTCAAATCGGAGGATCTGCAATCACAGCTCAACACCCAAGACGGGAAGTAGGACACGAATAAACGGCCTGGTCACTGGTCCCTTATTGCTCTTTCCCACCCCCCAACCTCCCCACACATAGGAGGTCTGATTTATCATAGAAAATTATGGCATTCCCACATTCAGAGTATTCCCAAAAAGTTCTTAACTGCATACATTTTGATGACAATGATTATATGGCTTTAAATACGACAATCCAGCTGATAAATCTAGCTATAGTTTTAATTTTTATGTGAACCAATGACTAACAAAGTTCGAAAAAAGCCTTTTCGCACAGGATTCTGGAGAGTCTCACACTTCCACTCACCCAGGAAGGCAATGAAATATAATGGAAAGAACCCTGGACTGGGAGTCTGAAAGCCGAAGCGCTGGCCTCACTTTTTTAGCCTCAGTTTCCTCATCTGTCACAGGCTACTACCTCCAGGCGCCCACCGTGACCTTCCATATTAAAAAAAGAATTTTTTTTTTTTTAATTTTAGAGAGAGAGTGTGAATGGGAGAGAAGGACAGAGGGAGAGGGAGAAAATCTTAAGCAGGCTTCATCCTCAGCATGGAGCCTGGTGCAAGGCTCAATCCCACAACCCTGGGACCATGACCTGAGCTGCAATCAAGAGTCAGATGCTCAACTGAGACACCCAGGCACATGAGACATCTCATGCACATTATTTTTTACCTCAGTCCTTTCTATGTGCTTCTGATTTTTGCTTACTCACTCACTACCTGAAGTCACAGTTTATACCACGAAGGTGGCTGATGCGTTTCTGAGTCTCCTTGTGGACAGAGGAAGGACAGGAGTGCAGTGATGCAAGGCCGTCAGCCCAGCCCCCTGCACCCTGGCATGGGGATCTATGCAGAGGCGGGCGGCGGGGCTGGTAACCGATCAGAGGAACAAGAGGCTCCTACTAGATCTGAGAGACAGCTGAGCAGCAGATCTACGGAAGTGAGGTTCTCGGCCCCAAAGTCACGGTGCATTAGTGTTCAGTGCTTTGGGCCTTTTCTAATTTTTATATATTCGGTAGACAGTAAGCTCCCGCTATGAGCACGAGAGAGGCTCAACAAATGTTAGATGAAAGGGAAATACTCGGAAATTCAGAAGTCACTCCAGCACTCTAAAAAACACGTGTAAATCTTCATGCAGTCCCCTTCTCCACTCTTGGCCCCGCCCTTGCTCACATCACTGGTCACTAAACACTCACAAGAACCCGTCTTTAAGCACAGTCTGACATGGTCTGCGCCTCACGCAGATGTCCATCCTGAGACGGCGTCTTTTAAAGCAGGTGCCAGTCTCGAGCCCGAAACCGCTTCACTGCGTCTTCAGCTTCATGTGAGGATACGCCACAATGACGATGCCTGCTAGAGACGACACAAGGCCTCCGAGTCCAATGATGCCGGGATTGGACTTATAGATCCCCAACTGGTCCAAGGGGTTCAAGATATCGCAGAAGTTCTTCACCGTGTCCAGGAGCAAGGGAGGATGCTTCCGCAGAGACCGGAACAAGAGAAGGAGAAAGGACTGGAGCCACTCTGTCTCCTCGTCGGCCACGCTGTACCCCGGAGGGTCCTGAGGTGGTGATTTCTCCCTCTCTGCCCTGTCTCGTGCCGCCTGTTCCATCTGCAGGGAGATTTCGTACAGATCCCTGGCCAGGCTCAGCAGGAGAGAACAGCAGTAATGGCGGGCAGCCCACATTCGCCATTTCTCTTTGTTAACGTGCGAGGCGAGCCCTACGCTCCTCACCCAGAGGATGGTATCGCAGATGAAATAAACCACGCGGTTCAAGTTGGCTAACGTGAGGCAGAGGCGGGGCACCAGGGCAGTGGCGTGAATGCTCTGCTGAGTCGCCTGTATGGCATGGACCACGTTGCCCAGCCTGAACCCTGCAAGAGGAACCCGCAACAGTTAACAAATATTTAATTGGTATGTACCATGAAGGCAGAATCCCTGCCTCAGGGTGAGGGGCCAGCACTGGTGTCTTGACAGGTGGCTGCCATGTGAGGCTCAGTCTTTGTTCAGGAATAAGGAAGGACTTTACAGTACACGAAGGACACGGAAAATGATTCTGGAAGGCACAGAAGACAGTGACTTTAAATTTATCACCTCCATTCCAGTGGATACCTTAACAGTGGCTTACGATATAGTTTAGGCAAGGTCAATCACGAGTGTGGATTGTGACGTCTGAATATTACCACCTGTACGTCTTTAGGAGAAAAGTACTACGATCACAGGAAGTCTAGCTGTACCATTACTGCGACTATTGTTATTATTTTCACATACGAAGCTTTAATTCACTGTGGGCATTTCTCTGACCCAGATGCCAGTATTCATTTGGAGAGTCTGATGCCTCAGATTTTACTTACTTTCCAGACAAAAGATTTGCTTTTTTATAAAACGCCGTTATCATCTTGCCATCTCTGTGGTTCAAACCCTCTTCAGCTCCCTACTGTCAAGAAGACAAAGTAGAGACGGCAGGATGTAGTGGCTACGGAAAGTGTTCCTAGTCGAATGAAATCAACCACTGTGAGGCATATCCTTATCTGAGCATGTAATTCGATGAATCTGGGATGTATCAATCGACAAGTATTTACCGAGCACCTGCTCAGAATGAGTTATGATCCTAAACGTTATGGACCATCCAAAAGAAGTACCTGTACCTTCATTAAAGGACTCTATCTTAGACTGAGCAAACGTTCACAAGTAGCTACCCTCAAGAGACTTACCTCAGAAGAATGCCTGGGATTACTGTGTCAACAATAACACAAAACAGAATATGTAATGAGTAATCCTGGGTTCCAGTTCTGGCTCTTGCACTAGCTAGCTGAATGACCTTGGGTAAGTCTTTCCTGCACCTCGGAGACTAGTGAGCTCTGACACACTAAAGAATCTGAGAACTTCTAATCCTACCCTTCAAAGCCATCCAGAAAAGCTCACCCTACCTTCCAACATCCCTCTGCTGGATAACTGAAGTCTTTTCTCTGTCAAACTCGTTTCTCATTGACCTTCCAATACAACAGTTTGTTCATGAACAGTTTTGAGCCTTCACGGAGGAAGTCACCCTTCAAGAAGGCTCTCCTTCCCACTCTCTCTAGCCACACCTCAAGTTCCACCTCCTCCCAAACCTTTCTTTTCCTCTATCCTAGCCAATATATTTGGCACTAAATCTTACACCATTATTTACACCGTGTCATCTTAGTTCTTTCAGAAAGCTCAGAACTATACCTAAAGCAGGTGCTCCAAAATAACTGATCAACATCTGATTTCTACATTCCATTCTAACACCTCTGTCTACCTACTGTAGCAGTATCTGATTCTCATCAAACCACTAAGATTCAGCCATGCGATTGTTATTAGAAGGATGGGTTTCCCAGTACGCTTTATTATTAAAGCAAATCAGATGAGTACAAAACACGGACTTCACTTTTGCCTTGAACATGAAACCACTCCACAAACAGTCCGAGATCCACCTTAACCGTTTCCTCTAGTAATTCCTCCAGAGAAGAAGGGAAAAGGCAAGGAAAAGGCAAGCTATTCTGTTCTAGAGAACACAAAGGCCTTCCAAGAGCCGGAAGCTCATGTCAGGGATTGCCAAAACATCGTGTGATTCTAAGAACTACAGCTGAGCTAATACACTGCATGTCTGCAGGGTGTCTGTGAATGGTCTGCAGCAAAACTTCAATCTTCTTGGCCTGTCATCTCATGAGGGCAGCCTTACTGGTCAACCTCATCAAAAAACTTGATTGATTAGTAATGAATGATCTACAGAGTATTTTGTAAATGACAAGGTCTGACGATTCGAAACCAGGAGCCACTGTCCCTCAAGAGACAGGGTACTTACATTTACGGCCAGTGCTCACACTGGACTCCAGTTTCTTGAGCTTCATTACCACGTTCTCTTTGCCAGCTTTAGGCTCTAACAAATATCTAAGCAACATGCATGTGTACTGAGTGGCTCTGAAATGGAAAACAAAAAATGAGAATGATTGATAAACCAAATAAAATTTGATTCATGACGCAAAGAAAGGAGAAATGTGTGTTGCTAAAAGCAAAGTTTCCAAGACAATTTCTCACATAAGCAGTTCTTACAAGAGCATAATTCTGCAACAGTGACCCCACAGGGCCAAAGGGTAGATAGAGCATGTGATGCAAATGTGACACAAAGGTGATGAAAGGGAACTCTGCAGTTACGGTGAGCAGCCCCCCAAAACGCCTTTTGCTGGCACAGAGAAATGGATAGAGCCAAAGTGGTGAACTGCCCAAAAATCTCCCCCAGGTCAAGTCTGCAAAGATTCACATTCTTTATTTTCTCCTGTATAGTGACTTTTCAGATTCCTAAAATGAACTTTTTATCATGTAATTAACCAAATGCTTATCTAATAGGACACACACTCAAACCAGAACCAAATGAAAAGTTGTTTGCACGCTGCTTAATTAAAAAAAAATTTTTTTTAATGTTCACTTATTTTTGAGAGAGAGACAGAGAGACAGAGTGCAACTGGGGAGGGACAGAGAGAGAGGTAGATACAGAATCAGAAGCAGGCTCCAGGCTCTGAGCTGTCAGCACAGAGCCCGACAGGGGGTTCAAACTCACGAACCATGAGATCAGTACCTGTGCTGAAGTCAGACGCTCAACAGCCTGAGCCACCCAGATGCCCCACATTGCTTAATTTTTTAGAAAAGGATCAAATACACACCAACACGTGAATAAGCCTAGATATATTTTTATGTTTGTCTTTCAAAACTAGTGTTTTATATATAGACTATTTAATACTAAATATTCAATAAAGTGATTATTGTTATGACTACAAATAATAATGCCTTACTAACACACGAGAAATTTTATATCACATAATCAAACATCTAAATGCATTTGGCAGCCTATTAACAAAGTAGGTGCCTGTTTCCTACAGTTCTGTAACTGCATTTGAATCCCTTTAGGCTACAAATATTATTCTCAATAAAAATGTGGCACATTTTCCAAAACGGTAAACTTGTTATTGAGGAGGAAGTAAAAAGAATATCTTTTTGTCTCTCCTTTTTAAAGTAGCTTCCAGGGTGCCTGGGTGGCTCAGTCAGTTAAGTGTCTGACTTCAGCTCAGGTCATGATCTCACAGGTCGTGGGTTCGAGCCCTGCATTGGGCTCTGTGCTGACAGCTCAGAGCCTGGAGCCTGCTTCAGATTCTGTGTCTCCCTCTCCCTCTGCCCCTTCCCCACTCGTGCTCTGTCTCAAAAATAAATAGACATTAAAAAAATTTTTTTAAAGTAGCTTCCTGGCTAGAGGGCTCAAGCCAGTCACGGCAATGGGTCCCCCTTTCTCAGACCTGGTCGAAAAACAGGAATGCATCCAAAACCCAGGTAGTATTTTGTGAATGCCAGTTTGTTCACAGGAGCCATGGATCACCAAGGGCATCGGGAAATGAATACTAGAGATCTCAGATCTTACAGAAAAGTACATCCGAACAATTATTTTATTAACCAACCTCACTGATAAACCTTGCAGGGCACATTCCAAGTGCACTGAAATTGAAGGCTTCTATTTTAATGAAGCTCACATACAATGCGATCATTAAAAAAGCCTATCAAATGAATTACAACAGTAGTATGGGCTGGCCGTTAAAATGGTGGGCATTGGAATCAACTGTGTGGATTTAAATCTCAGCTCTGCCACTTAGGACCTATTAACCTTCTGCTTCGGTCTCCCTGTCTGCGAAAGGGGAATAATTCAGAGTATCTACCTCTTAGAGTAGTAATGAGGGTTAAATGAATGTACAGCTGTGATGCACTGAGAACAGTACCTGGCATAAAGTCAGCTTCCGAAAGTCCCAGTATTGGGGCTAGTCTTATTGGACTGTCTGTATTAGTACCTGTACACCCAGAAGAGAAGGGAATGCTGTCGAAACCTCAACCGTAACTATTCTGTTTTGTTTTTTTCTTTTTTTTTTTAGTAAGAATCAACCAAATTTCTGAAAGAAACATCATGACTTAATTAGGATTAAAGCACTATCTCTGCTTAGGATTTTCCATAGCATGGCATGTATCTTAGAGGTGCTCTCCAGACTGTGCTCTGTTCCACAGTTCACAAAACTATTTCACACTCAGTGTCTTGCAGGGGCTAAGGGCAGGCTGCCCCAAAATGTGCCACTTTGCTATAATGATTATTTTAAACAATTCACTTAAGAAACAACGGTACAAGGACACTCAGCCCCTCCTCTGTCCCCCAGAAAGTAGGAAACACATCTCCCATGTGAAAAATACCCTCCTTCCCTGTACTAAGAAGTAAAAGACCTCCTCACTCAAAAAGAAGGCTTTTATATAAATGCTTTACATAGACTTTACAAAGGCATGAATTATTTCCTATTTTAGCTAAAAATCTCTTAAGGAAAAAAAAAAATCAACCTGTATTCCTTCTCTGTCCCTCAGAGTTAAGACTCTTACCATGTCTTCAAAATGTAAACACGGCCTAAGATAGCCTGAGACCGAAGAAAAAAGCAGGGGCAACTTTTTAAAATATAAGCTGCTTTGGGGGCACCTGGGTGGTTCATAGGTTGAGTGTCTGACTTCGGCTCAAGTCATGAACTCATGGTTCATGAGTTTGAGCCCTGCATCTGGTGAGTTCGAACCTCACATCTGGCTCTCCACTGACAGCTCAGAACCTGGAGCCTACTTCAGATTCTGTGTCTTCCTCTCTCTGTCTGCCCCTCCCCTTCTTGTGTGTTCTCTCTCTCAAAAATAAACATTAATAAAATAATAATAAATAAAATATAAACTGCTTCCATAAAAAATAAAAATAAATTCTAAATAAAATTAAATTTAACTAAAAATTTAAATTTAAAAGCTTAAATAAAATAAAACTTAAACATTTAAATAAAATAAAATCTGCTAAAAAGAATATTATGCTCAGGCTCTAGCAACTCTAGTAAGAGACCAGTATGTCCCAAAGAGCCCACCATAGGAGGGGCACCTGGGTGGCTCAGTTGGTTAAGCATCTGGGTCTTGATTTCGGCCCATGACCAGCCATGATCTCGTGGTACATAAGTTCGAGCCCCACGTCAGGGTCTGTGCTGACAGTGCAGAGCCTGGTTGGGATTCTCTCTGTCTCCCTCTCTCTCTACCCTCCCCTGCTTGCTCACTCTCTAAGATAAACTTAAATTTTAAAAAAATCTTTAAAAAAGCCCACTTTAGAAAAAACTTGGATACCTTCTCTATGCCTCGATGATACAAATTTTCTATCCCCATCCGCTTTAGGACCTAAGACCCATTCTTTAACATACAAACTTTAGAGGTGCTGGGTAGCTCAGTCAAACATCTTAACTCTTGATTTCAGCTTAGGTCATGATCTCACAGCTCATGAGATCTCACAGTCAAGCGCTGGTCAAGTACTGTATCAGCTACTGCACTGTCAACACAGAGCCTGCCTGGGATTCTCTCTCTTCTACCCCTCCCCCCTTAGCACACGCTCTCTCTCAAAATAAATAAACTTTAAAAAATAAATAAAATACAGGGGCGCCTGGGTGGCTCAGTTGGTTAATCGTCCGACTTTGGCTCTGGTCATGATCTCGCAGTTTGTGAGTTTGAGCCCCGTGTCGGGCTCTGTCCTGGCACCTCGGAGCCTGGAGCCTGCTTCAGATTCTGTGTCTCCCTCTTTCTCTGCCCCTCCCCTGCCTGCACTCTCTCTCTCAAAAATAAATAAACATTAAAAAAATGTGTTAGGGGCACCTGGGTGGCTCAGTCGGTTAAGCGTCCAACTTCGGTTCAGGTCATGATCTCACAGTCCGTGAGTTCGAGCCCTGCGTCGAGCCCCGCGTCGGGCTCTGTGCTGACAGCTCAGAGCCTGGAGCCTGCTTCGGATTCTGTGTCTCCCTCTCTCTCTGCCCCTCCCCTCCTCACACTCTGTCTCTCTCTGTCTCAAAAATAAATAAAAACATTAAAAAAATTAAAAATAAATAAAAATTTAAAAAAATGTTTTAAATAATAAAAGAAACAACCTTCAAGGATAGTAAAATGTATGTTTTTGGTAAGAAAAAGTATGAAGAACGGAAATACATTTTTGGGGGGCAAAAAAATTTTTTACCCTAAAGTGAGGCTAATCATTTAAAGAGGGAAAACTTATGACAAAAATCTGAATATTAAAAAAAAAAAAAAAAAAGGTTGTAGAAAGTTTAGGGAAAAGGAACCTTTGAAAACGAATTTTATATGTGGTCAGTACTGGCTAAGATTAAAATAAACTTATCTAACAATGAGTTTTAAGGGGCACCTGGGTGGTTCAGTTGGTTGAGTGTCCTCTGATCAGGTCATGATCTCGTTGTTTGTGAGTTCGAGCCCCAAATCGGGTTCACTGCTGTCAGTCTGTCAGCCCAGAGCCTGCTTCAGATCCTCTGTCCCCTGTCTCTCTACCCCTCTCCCACTTGCGCTCTCCCTCCAAATAAATACATATTTTTTAAAAAAATGAGTTTTAATATCAAAAGTATACTGGTGCAAAATTAGAATTTTTCTCTTTCAAAAGGTAGAAGTTTTCAGAAACAAGTGTTGAGGATGTGGAGAAAAAGGAAGTCTTCTGCACTGTTGGTGGGAATGCAATGCAAAGTGGTACAGGCACGCACTGTGGAAAATAGTATGGAGGTTCCTTAAAAAATTAAAAATAGAATTACTATATGATGCAGTAATTCCACTACTGAGTATTTACCTAAAGAATACAAACACACTAATTTGAAAAGATATATGTACTTTTATGTTTACTGCATTATTTACAATAGCTAAATTATGGAAGCAACCCAGTGCCCATCAATAGGTTAAAGGAGACAGACAGACACACACACACACACACACACACACACAATGGAATATCACTCAGCCATAAAAAAAAAAAAGAAATCTTGCCATTTGCAACAACCTGGGGGGAATCTAGACAGTATGATGTTAAGTGAAATAAGCCAGAGCCAAATACCATACGATTTCACTCATATTGGAATTTAAGAAACAAGAGAGAGAGAGAGAGACAGAGAGAGAGAGAGAGACAGAAAAGACAAACCAAAACACAGACTCTTAACTACGGAAAACAAACCGATGGTAACCAGAGGGGAGGTGGGTGGAGGGATGGGTAAAATAGATGAAGGGGATTAAGTGCACACTTATCTTGATGAGCACTCAGTAATATATGGAACCATTGAATCACTATATTGTACACCTGAAACTAACATAACACTCTATTAACTATACTGGAATTGACATGAAATGAAATAAAATGAAAGGAAGAAGTTTTCTTAGGTTATTGGTTTGCTTTTTATAAGAAATTGTAAAGAGTTTTTTACCTTTCATGTAATCTGCCTAGAAAAACAAAGATTCAATGCTTTGTCTTTATCAGATCTTTGATTATTCAAAAAAACTGAGTCTTCTTAATACTAAAAAAGCTAAGTTTTGCTTCCAACTATGTAACCCTTTGTATTTGTCTTTAAAATTTTTTATTGCCTGGGTGGCTCAGTCAGTTAAGCGTCTGACTCTTGATTTCGGCTCAGGCCATGATCTCATGGTTCGTGAGATCGAGCCCTGTGTCGGGCACTTCAAGGACAGTGAGGCCTGTGTGGACTGCAGGGAGCCTGCTTGGGATTCTCTCTCTCCCTGTCTCTCTGCCCTTCCCCTGCTTGTGCTCTCTCTCAAAAATAAATAAATAAACATTAAAAAAAATTTTATTGTCACTTTAGCTAAATTGATATTGTTTCATCATGATCTGTGATCTTATTTAATCAAATGTTTGGTATTTTTTGACAAACTTCCCAACATCAAATTCTAAAATCAAGTCTACAACTTAACTGAAATGTTCCAGAGGGTCCATGGAACATTTCAAAATATTTGGTCTCCTTTTATAAAAAGGAGCTATTACATTAATTAGGTTTATTTGTTGTGTTAAATTACATGAGAAGCATTGTCAAGTAAGTGATACTAAACCCTCTTAAATTACATTTGTATAGATATATATTACTAAGATATGTGTTCTAGAAATTATATGAAACTCCTAGAAATCTGATATGTACTGGTATAGAACTATCTTGAAGTGTTAGATGTCACAGAAGTAAGTTTCCTTGTCAGCTGCACTGTAATGAACTTCAAGGGGTTCATGACAGGTCCCCCCAAAATGTACCCCTTTGGCATGTGGATTATTTTGAGCTGAAGGCACTTGAGACCCTGTGGGCTCAAGGGAAACTTCTGCCCCTTCCTTAACTACGTAGAATCCAAATTGAGGTTCTTTCCCAGAATAAGGGTGATTAGCAAAGATACATTTTATCTGAATGACCCTTATCTGAATGACCCATCTGTACCGTAGGGCAAACGTCAAATTACCAAACATCTGTTCTTACCACACTGTAAAAGTACATTCCTTTCCTCTGAAGCCCCAGACCCCTATCCCTTCTCCTTAGTTCAGAATGACATATATACCTCATCTTGCTTGCCTTTGGAATTTCCGTGTCTACGTGGATCCCCATTATCAAATTTGATTTTTTTCCTGTTAATCTGTCTCATGTCAATTTGATTCTAGAAGGACCTTTGAGTGGACAGGAATTCTTGCTCCCTGACAAACTCTAAGCAGATCTGTAACCATGGCCATTTTTAATTCTTTTAGCATTTACAGACAGTTAATACTTTACTTGGATGCTTCTCCAAAAGCTTCCTGCAAATGCGTTTCATCTTGAGAGATTCATAAAAAGGAATTTTGACAAATGCAGGGTTCTGATAATTTTAAGATCATAAAACTGAACTGGGTAAGAATGTCTGGAACTAAAGGAAAAACTGAATTTAAGCAGATCAAGAATAACATAAACGAACTGAGGAGGATAATTATAAGTTTAATGACATTTTTGTTTGAAATACTGACTTTTAATGTTTTGTTTTTCCAGATTTAAGAAAAGTTTTTCTCTTAAGCTATGATTCACAACAATTTATCTTTTTCTCCCTGTCTGATCCCTCTAGAATTCAAAAACTCTCATTGAATTCTTATGTTTTTTTGACAACATATTTATTTGGGTAAGTTCAATGAGAGTTTGTTCTCCTTGCACAGGACATGGTTAGAAACACTGGTTATATTACCAAGGCTTTGACTGGAATGTCACATTTGGGAGACAGGCATAAATTCAGATATGGCTAGAGAGTTTTAAGGCACTAATGGTGATCATATGGAGCCAGTAAAGCCTTTTGGAAGAAGAGCCTAATACCTTGCTTGCAGGGCTCCCAGCATGAGCCTCTCACCAGGTGAGTAAAGGAGGTCACTTCCTGGCGGGTGCAAGAACCTCAGGGTATTTGGGGGACCTCAAGAAGAGAGCAATGAACTTTAACCTATAGGTATTACAGGTGAAGTCTGATGGCAAGTATTTGGCTTGGCTTCTGGCCTCAAGAGGCTGTTTAAAGTTCAACAGCACATTTAAGTGTTTTTCTTCTTAATGTTTATTTTTAAGAGGGGGCGGGGGGGGGGGGGGGGGGGGAAGGGAGACACAGAATCCGAAGCAGGCGCCAGGCTCCAAGCTGTCAGAACACAGCCCAGGGTGTGGCTCAAACTCATGAACCGTGGGATCATGACCTGAGCCCAAGTTGGATGCTCAACTGACTGAGCCACCCAGCTGGCCCTGGATTTAAAAGAGCCTGTATGATTAATCACTATTTTTGCTGTACTTATGTAAATCATCAGGCCAAGTTTATCCAAACTAGATTCATTTGGCAAAGAAATTAGTCTTAATTTGGCTATCTCTAGTAAAATGAAGGTGATTATGGGAAAAAAAAAAACAATGTCTCAGTAACACACCTCTGTGGATATTAGATTCAAATACAATTCATTATAAACTGGACTAGATCCTGATTTCCTTTTAGTTTCTTCCAATGCTTGGCTACAATTCTCCAAACTATTATTTTTGATATTTTCTATCTGTTTGACTTGAAATCATCTGATAACTAAGACCACGCTTTTCCCCGAAGCCCTGCAAACTGAGTATGAACAACTTGATGAGCACTTCAGAAAAAGCACAACAGCTCATACATAAATGATCTTCGTGCCTGGTGCTCTATGGGCCACTCGAAATGATCACCAGAGACACTCAAGTTACAAACCAAGAAACTCCACCAGATTGCCACTGCCTGCCCTCACTTTATGTAAAGATGCTTTTGGCGTGACAACTAGAAACCCTCTGGACTGGCTACATTCAGGACTCAGAAACTGGTTTTACAACTTGATCCAATCACTGGTCATTATTTTTCTTTTAATTTCCAGAGAGAGGCCTTATTTATTACCTGGATAATTGAACCACAGGCCTAACTGTGAGAACACACTTGTATCGCCGCCTCCCGAAGTGAGTTTAACTAAAACGACCTATCCTCAGAACTAAGACACTGGTTCAAGCAGACGGGACAATTTATCAGCTCAACTTTTTTTTTTTTTTTTTAATTTTTTATTTATTTTTGAGACAGAGAGAGACAGAGCATGAACAGGGGAGGGTCAAAGAGAGGGAGACACAGAATCCGAAGCAGGCTCCAGGCTCCGAGCTGTCAGCACAGAGCCCGACGCGGGGCTCGAACTCACGGACCGTGAGATCATGACCTGAGCCGAAGTCGAACGCCCAACCGACTGAGCCACCCAGGCGCCCCTCAGCTCAAGTTTTAAAGCAAGAAAACGTCCAGGGAAGTTTCAGAAAAGGGAACTGTAGAGGCCAAGGGTAGGCCACCCCAAAATGTGCCACTTTGGCATACAAATTAAATAAAAATTACTTAAGAAACAGCGGTTCAGAGACTCCTCTGTCACCCAGAAGGCCGGAAACACATCTTCCATGTGCAAAATAGCCTCCCTGTACTAAGGAAGTAAAAGGACATCCTTGTCGCCAGAGATAGGGACTTCAAAACAGAGAAAGCTTCAGAAATGAACCTGGTTACTTTTTTTCTAACCCTACCAACTCAGCCTAAATTGTTTAGGATTCCCTCCTAACTGAAGTTTCCAAACACCTGCTTTCTTTATCCTGTCAATTCCTCATAAATGTATTTTCTCTGTGTCTCAAAAGAAGAAAAAAATCCCTGCCTTGGTCATTTCTTCAGGTCTCAATACCAGCCACTGTGCACACATCCTTGATTTTTTTGTTTTTTGATTTTTCCTCCTGTGAACCTGTTTTGTGTAAATTTAATTCTTTGGCTGGCTGAAAGACCTTGAAGGTAGAGGAAGAATTGTTCCTTCCCTACAATCTCAATGAGGTAGGCAGGACGATGATAAAAGATAAATACAATTTCTGTGTCTCCATAAGCGTTTCATGGGGTATTTGAAACCACAGCCAAGGGGTTGGCTTCCCTGGCCACAAATGCCAACCCAAAGTTCATCTTATAAAATTCCTGGTGGGGGGTGGCGGTGGGGGATGGGGAGATGGGGGAGTGCTGAGTGGCTCAGTCGGTTAACCTCCAACTTGGGACTTGAGCTCAGGTCATGATCTCAGTTTGTGGGTTCGAGCCCTGAGTTGGGGCTTTGCGTTGGCAGCCTGGAGCCTTGCAGCCTTTTTCAGATTCTTTGTTTCTCTCTCTCTCTCTGCCCCTCCTCTGCTTGTGCTCTCTTTATCTCAAAAATCAACATTAAAAAAAAAAAAAAAAATCCTGGCGGGGACACCTGGCTGGCTCAGGTGTAGCGGTGGAGCGTGGGGCTCTTGATCCTGGGGGGTGTGAGTTCGAACCCCATGGTGGGTGTAGTGATTACTTGGAAAAAAAAAAAGAGGGCTGGGGGACTGGTCCACCACGGTGAGGGCCTCGGAGGCTGCCGGGAGGAGGCTCCGCCGGAGTCCCGCAGAGTGCCAGAGAGGGGCCGGAGAGCGGCTCCAGAAACGAACTCGGTCCCTCCTCCGGGGCCGAACCACACGGGACCAGCTCGGGTTGCGGCACCGGAAGGAGTGAAGGCCGCGGGCTCCTGACTCACCTGAAGAGTCGGTCCCGGCCCTGGGTCTGGTTGGTGAAGCGGGTGAAGGCATCCATGACGCCCAGCCGAGGCCACGTGCCACCCGCGGCGCAGTCTCGAGTCCTCCAAGGTGTTGCCGGGTCCCCCGCGGGACAGATTGAGTCTCCCCGCCCCCGTGGGGGCGGACGCGCCTTCCGACCAGGGACTTCGCGGACTTCCGGTGGCGGCCGGAAGTGGCGGTTACTAAGGCGACGCCAAGCTGCCGGCGCAGGTGAGCGGAAGCTCGGCATTTGGGCTGGGGTTCAGCGGTTCCCCGCGTGTCCCCAGACGCCCTTTGATATCTAGGGTCTCCTAGAGGGGGGCTTTGCGGGACGGGGGGCCGTCTCCCCAACCACCGGCGTTCCCGGAGACCCTGGGAACTCAGGAAAAACCCATGTGGCATCCTGAATGCAGATTCCCTTCAGGTTTTGCTTGGGGTCTTTGGGGCCGCATCATTTCCCACCTCTGTGCCTCGGTTTCCCTTGAGGAACAGCAGCTCCAGGTCTGGGGAAGGAAATGGTTAGAGCAGAGATAAGCCAGTCTGTGGCATGTGTTTCTAGCACGGAGAGCTGGGTAAAGTGAGAGAATTGTCTGCTAGGTTTGAGTACTGTAAGAAGATTGCTACTTGAGGAAGTCCTAGAAGGGCTAACATGAACACAGTGGAGGCAGAAGTTAATTATGATGAAACTGCACCACTGAATGGCAGTTTTCTGGGGCCTGAAGATGTGAAATCCCACCCCTTCCATAGCAGTAATTTTATAATGTACCCCTGTAATCAAAAAGTAAGGTGAGCTATTTTTGTAATCTTTATTCCCTTTGTCAGGCCTGCCCTTAACATTTGCAGGCCCCGGGGTAGGACTACAAATAGAGACCCACATACCATATGTTAATTAATTAATTAATTAATTAATATTAAAGATTTTATTTTTTAAAATTTATTTATTTAGAGAGTGGGGGAGGGGCAGAGAGAGAGAATCCCAAGTGGGCTCTGTGCTGTCAGTGCAGAGCCTGATATGGGGTTTGATTTCACAAACAGTGAGATCATGGCCTGAGCTGAAATCAAGAACCTAATGCTCAACCAACTGGGCCATCCAGGTGCCCCAAAGATTTTTTTTTAACTAATCTCTGCACCCAAAGTGGGGCTCAGACCCATGATCCCAAGATCAAGCCTCCTGTGCTCCACTGACTGAGCCAGCCAGGCGCCCCACACATTCCATACATTTAAATATTTAAGTTTTAAGTCAAGGTAACCCAATTGTCACATTAGATATGTTCTGTTCTTCTACCTTCTACCAGTTTCACATTCAGAAGTCTTGGGCTCCAGCAATAGCACTATTAGGAATTTATCCAAAGGATACAGGAGTACTGATTCATAGGAGCACAGGTACCCCAATGTTTATAGCAGCACTCTCAACAATAGCCAAATTATGGAAAGAGCCCAAATGTCCCTCAACTGATGAATGGATAAAGAAGATGTGGTGTGTATATATACACAATGGGATACTACTTGGCAATGAGAAAGAATGAAATCTTGCCATTTGCAACAACGTGGATGGAACTGGAGGGTAATTCTGCTAAGTGAAATAAGCCAGAGAAAGACAGATATCGTATGTTTTCACTCATATGGAATTCGGGAAACTTAACAGAAGACCACGGGGGAAAGGAAGGGGAAAAATAGTTTCAAACAGAGAGGGAGGGAGGCAAACCATAAGAGACTCTTAAATACAGAGAAAAAACTGAGGGTTGATGGGGGGACAGGGTAGGTGGGAATATGGGTGATGGGCATTGAGGAGGGCATTGGTTGGGATGAGCACTGGGTGTTGTATGTAAGCGATGAATCATGGGACTCTACTCCCAAAGCCAAGAGCACACTGTATACACTGTATGTGAGCTAACGTGACAATGAATTATATTTTTAAAAAAAGGAATTCTTGGGCTGCTTGGAATACCTGGAAACACAGCTGGAATATGGTACTGTGGGGAGAGCTGGCCCCCTGGTCCTTTCCCACACCCCTTCTCTTCTCATTCCTGGCTGCCATTCACATCACTGAGAGGGGCCTTACATGCAATGTGTGGATATTCCAAGCCACATCCAAGTTTGCCCCTGCCCCTGCCCCTGCAAATAGCCATGCCTTGGCCATCTTTCACGTCTAGGGGTGCACACATTAGCATCTGGGCCTGCCCTCAAGAGAAAGCTGGGAAAGAAGTTTGTGCAGTCCTTGGCATCATCTGGGCAGTAAATTTCAGGGGTATAGGTACCTGAACACGGTCTAGACTCCAGAAGGGTGCATCTAGGCTCTGGGTGTGTATAATCTCTTGGCCCCACAAATTACTTATACTTTTCAGAGGGAAGTGCTTGGGAGAGAGACAGAAGTATCCTCTAAATTTATGTCCCAGGGTAGGGCAATACTGCAGGCAAATTTATTGAATGTTAGCCATGTCCCGACCACTGTGCTAAGCTCTCAGCCTAAGGTAAAAGGTTAATGGGGGATGCGAGTAAATAGTAAACACAACACAATGATACGTTAGATGATAAAGCACAGGGTGCTTCTAAACACAGATTTATATAGTCTGTTCTCCATACCTATAACTCTGCTTTTTCACAATATCAAATTGAATCATGTAGTATGTAGCTTTTTCTATCTGATTTTTTTCACTTCGCATAATCAGTAGTTTATAACTTTTTATTGTTAACTAGTATTCCATTGTATGGACCTACCATAGTTCATTAACTCTTCACACACTGAAGTACGTGTTGTTTCTAGCTTGGGGCAATTATAAATAAAGGTGCTATAAATATAGCACAGATTTTCATATGAAATGTTAAGTTTTTCTTGTGTAATATGTAGGAATGGAATTCCTGAATCATAGGACGAGTGAATGTTCAACTTTGTGAGAAACTGCCAGACTATTTTCCAAAGTGGCTGTGCTATTTTGTATGCCCACTAAATATGGGATGTGACTGTCTGGGAGTTTATCTGTTTGCCTATTGATAAACATTTGTTGTTTCCAGTTTGGGGCTCCTACTAATAAAGCCATGATGAGCATTCATGTAGAAGCCTATGTGTGGATGTGTTTTCAGTTCCCTTATATCATACTGAGGAGTGGGATGACTGGCTATAGTGGTAGGTAGTATGTTTAACTTTTTTTTTTTTTAATTTTTTTTTTTTTACGTTTATTTATTTTTGGGACAGAGAGAGACAGAGCATGAACGGGAGAGGGGCAGAGAGAGAGGGAGACACAGAATCGGAAGCAGGCTCCAGGCTCTGAGCCGTCAGCCCAGAGCCCGACGCGGGGCTCGAACTCACGGACCACGAGATCGTGACCTGAGCCGAAGTCGGACGCTTAACCGACTGAGCCACCCAGGCGCCCCATATGTTTAACTTTTTAAGAAGTTACTAAACTGTTTTCCAAACTGATTGTACCATTTTACCTTCCCAACAGTAGTTGGAGGGATTCCGGGTCCTCCACATCCTTGACAACACTTGGTGTGATCTTTTTACCTTTAGGCATCCTAATACACATGTATTGTGCTTGTAATTTCCATTTCACTAACTAATGACATGGAACATCTCTTCGTGTGCCCATGTCCGTTGGTTATATCTTCTTTGGTTAAGTGCACAAACCTTTGGCCCATTTGAAAGAATTGAGTCATTTCTTATTACTGAGTTTTAAGAATGTGCAAAATATTCTGGACACAAGTAATTTATCATATATATGACCTGCAACCGTTTTCTCCCAGACTGTGGACTATCTTTTATTCTCTAAATGGTGGTTTTTGAAAAACATACACTTATTTCTGAAAGGTTTAAGTTACCCATTTCTTCTTTTATGGATTGTGCTTCAATGTCATATCTAAGAAATCTTTGTCTAACTGAAGATTGCACAGGTTTCCTCCATATTTTCTTCCAGAAGTTACATGGTTTAAAATTTTACATTTTGGTCTATGATCTACTTTGAGTGAATTTTTGTATATGCTGAAGGTATAGATCAGAGTTCATTTTCTTTTCCATGTGGATATTGAATTGCTGCAGCATTATTTATTGGAAAAAAAAAACTATCCTTTTCCCACTGAATTAGCTTTGCGTCTTTGTCAAAAATAAGCTGTCTGTTCATATGTGAGTCTAATTCTGGACTTTTTATTTGGTTTCACTGATCTATTTGTGTAGCTTGATGTCAATACCACACTGTCTTGATTACTGTAGTTTTATAATAGTCTTGAACTAGGTAGTGTTGGTCCTCCAATTCTGTCCTTTTTTTTCTAAGTTATTTTGGCTATTCTAGGTACTTTGCATATCCATATGAATTATAAAATGAGCTTCTTAATTTCTTAAAAAAAAAAAAAGGCCATCTGGGACTCTCATAGGGATTGTGTTGAATTTTAGATTTGGGAAGAATTGACATCTTAACAAAATTGAGTCTTCTAACCCACAAAGTATCTCAACCCATTTACTTAGGTCTCCTTTAATTTCTCTCAGCAATATTTTACAGCTTTAGGTGTACAGTTTATACAACTTTTGCCAGGTTTATCCCTATATAATACTTTTGATACTATTATAGTATTTTTTAATTTCAATTTTTGATTTTTGTTGCCAGTATATAGAAGTACAGTAGGTTTTTGTATATTGAACTTATATCCTGCAACCTTGCCAACATCATTTGTTAGTTTTAGTAGATTTTTTGGTAGATTTCATCAGATTTCCTATGTAGATAATAATACTGAATAGGAATAAAGACAGCTTTACATCTTCCTTTCCAATATGGGTAAAACAGCTTCAGCGCCCCCCCAAACCCCCCTCATGCTATCCTTTTTTTAAATAATATTCTTCCTCCACCCATAACTCCTGGCAACTACTGCTCTGTCCCCCATTACTCATTTTGTCTTTTCTAGAATGCCATATAAATAGAATCGCTGCACATAAATTTTGAGACTGGTTTCTTTCACTGAGCATAATGTCTTTGAGATTCATCCATATTTTTGTGTATGTCAGTAGTTTTTTACTTTTTATTACCAAGGAGTATTCCATTATGTGGATACACCACTGTTGATTTATCCACTTACCCGGCGAAGGCTATTTGGATTGTTTTTTTATTTTTGGCAATTGTAAGTAGAGCCACTATAAACATTTGTGTACAGGCTTGTGTGTGAGTGTAAGTATTCATACTCCTGGAGTAGATACCCAGGAGCGCACTTGCTGGGTCATAGAGTAAAATATATGTTTAACTTCATAAGAAACTGCCAAATCCTTTTCCAGGGTGGTATCATTTTGTATTCCTGCCCACTTACTCTGCATCTTTATTAGTATTGTCAATACTTTTTTTTTTATTTTAGCCATTCTAATAAGTATGTGTAGTGATCCATAAGTTATTAAGAAGCGTGTTATTTTTGAGGTTTTGCATCTTTCTAAATCTCTGTTATTGACTTCTAAAATAATTCTGAGTGGTCAGAAAACATAGTTTGTATGGCTTGAGTACTTTTAAATTTATTAAGACTTGGCTTACAGACCTGGATGTGATGTGTCTTGGTAAATGTTTCATATGTACTTAAAAAAGAAGCTGAACACTGCTGTCGTTGGCTAGAGTCTTCTAGAACACTGCTTCACTGCTCTCTCACTGGTGCTTTCCTTCAGGAAATCTGCTGCTCTCCTGTATTTTGTTCCTTTATTCACGTCTTTTTTTTTTCCCTCTGGCTGCTTTTCAAAATTTGTCTTTATCGCATCTTTAGTTTTGATCACGATGTGCCTTGGTATAGATTTCTTCATGTTTCATTTCCTTAGGACTTGTTTTTCTTCTTGGATCTGTGAGTTTATAGTTTTTATCATATTTAGACATATTTTGTCTATTTCTACAGATTTTTTTTGTTTCTTCCCTCCTTTGGGGATTTCAGTCATACATATTAGGGAACTTCAGGTAACTCCCACACCTCACTTCATTTTTTCTGGTTGTTTCTATTGCTGTATCTTCAAATTCACTAATCTTCTAATTTATTTTTCCCTGAAAGTTTGTGATTAATCAAACGTGTTCTTCATCTCAGACACTGTAGTTTTCATCTCCAGAAGTTCAGTTGGGGTGGGGCACCTGGGTGGCTCAGTCAGTTGAGGGTCCGACTTCGGCTCAGGTCATGATCTCGCAGCTTGTGAGTTCGAGCCCCGTGTTGGGCTCTGTGCTGACAGCTCAGAGCCTGGAGCCTGCTTCAGATTCTGTGTCTCTGTCCCTTCCCCACTCATGCCCTGTCTGTCTGTCTCTCTCAAAAATAAATAAACATTAAAAAGTTTAAAACTAAATAAATAAAAGTTCAGTTTGGGTTACTTTGTACCTTCCACATCTCTACTTGACTTTTCCTCTTCGTTTTTGAACATGTGGAATATATATATATATATATATATATATATATGTGTGTGTATGTGTGTGTGTGTATATATATATATATATATATATATATATATATATATATATATATATAATGGGTGTTCTGGTTAGTTGAAGATTATACAGAAAGTCTTTTATATTCTGTTGTTATATATATAACTGTTTTTTCCCTGCTACTTCTAATAGCTGTGTTGACTATGAGTCAGCTTCAATTAATTGACTTTTCTCTTCATTATGGGTGTGTTTTCTTGCCTCTGAATGCCAGGTAGTTTTTTTATTGGATCCCAGACATTTCCTTCATTAGATGCTGGATATTTCTGTATTCCTCTAAGTATTCTTAAGCTTTGTTTTGGTATGCAGTTATTTATCAGTCGTTTGATCTCGTAACTTCTAAGACTAGATTGGCAATGCCAGAGCGGCATTTATTCGAGGGCTAATTTTCCCCGCTACTTGGCAAGACTCTTCTGAGCACTCCACCCAAAGCTTGTGAATTACGAGGCTTTCCATTCTCCCTGGTTGTTTCCACCAGGCATTACTCTTGGCCCCGTGGGAGCTCAGTTTACTGTCCCTACCAATTCTTTCAGGTGGTTCTTTTCTCTCATATTCAGACACCTGGCTCCTCTACCCATGCGCCGGAAACATCACAGGTGAACCCTAGCAGGTGAGGAAAGATGACGGCCATGGGTTTTTACAAGACTTCCACGGCCCCCAGTGCTGACAGTGCAGGACCCCACTCTGCTACATGTTCTTCATCTTAAAACAGACCCCATGTGCCACATTAAATGCCTTTATTTAACTATAATATTTGAAAGCCTTTTTTATAATTTGTACAGGTTTGTACAGAAACATGATGCCCACATGCAGGCTGGAGCCAGAAAGTTGCAATATTTTTGTGAATGATGAACAGTTTTGATTTTGCGGGGGTTTTGTCTGCTTTTAGTCAATTTTCAAGTCTCAAACACTTCTGTAGCCCCTAGAAAAATCTCACAGGCCCTGGGCACT
This sequence comes from Panthera tigris, assembly GCF_018350195.1. NCBI lineage: Eukaryota > Metazoa > Chordata > Mammalia > Carnivora > Felidae > Panthera > Panthera tigris. The sequence goes on along the minus strand of NC_056665.1, from coordinate 6,211,773 downwards.
GTGCCTACAGAACTCCTGGTTAGTAGCTGTGGGTTTAGAGAGAAAGGAGCAAATGAGACAGCAAGGGTTAGAAGTGCTTAACGGCATCTGGTCGGAGGTGAAAGAAACGAAGGAGAGCAGACGTGGCTCGCCACCCAGCTGGCCTGGGCACAGCCATTTGCGGAGATGGAAGAAGCAGGAGAACGTAGCGGGTAGGCTGGCTTCTAGTTGGCACTGAGACGGACGCTCTCTTAGCAGAAGGAGAAGGGCAACAAGAATACCTAAGTCCTCTCCCTGCACCATAGTGCACACACGTCATCTTGGGCCAGCCTGGAAGATGCGACTTGTCAATACCCGTTTCTGCTGCTCTCCTTACTAATATGAAAAGCATATATCCATACTGACATGATATCCATACTAATAGGAAGGGCCCTGTGGTAAATAAGGAAAGTGCCCGTCTCTAGAATAAACAGTCCCCATGGGCCTATTTTTGTGCTAGAAGGGATGACGTGCTGTCTTCTGGTAACTTGCCCTGTTTCTCAAAGTACCTTCGCTTGCTTCCTTTATCAGCTTTTCAGAGTTTCATAGAAGTTTCCAGGGCCGGCTTCTGTGATGTCAGCCCCCGGAGGAAGTCAAGTCCGTAAGATGAGGCTCTCCAGCTTTGTACGAAAGGTGCTGCTGGAGGTGCCGTCCCCAACAGAGCAGGACTGGCCTCAGGACGATGAAAAGGATTTTGCCTTCAAAGATTCAGAACAGGAGCTGGAATCCCTGCCTCAGCCTTACCGAATGATCAACAAGATGGTGAACCTTCTGTTTGACCAGGCTTGGGAAGTGATCATGAAGAGGGATGCGCTGAGGGAAGCGGAGCACAGCCGGGTCCAGCCCACCATCTACCTTCCGCTTGTAGAAAGCAAGGTACGGAACCGCCGACCACGAGTCCCTGTTTCCCAGCTGAGTACTTATAAATGAAAACGCCTGATCCGGGGAAGGAATTCCTCCAAGGATCCTTCATTCAATAAGACGGGGGCATTTCTGAAAGATTATAAGCATGCTGTCGTTGATTAAAATGGGTCTTGTAATTGCTCCGGGGAAATGGATATTCTGGTTAGTTGAAGACTATACAGAAAGTCTTTTATATTCTGTTGTTATTTAAAAATACTTCTGAATATATTAATCACCCTTTTGCTTGATGGTTGAGAATCTGCCAGTGCCTCAACTATAGCTCTTTCCGCAGTGTTCTACATGAAAAAAGTACAGGGAATGGGACCACTTGTCCACTCCTCAGAGGGCTCGTGGTCAGGGTTAGTGTTGTGAATGTGTACTTGTTTTCTCTGGCTCCTTTCCCCTAAAAGTAGAATGCTATGACTGTCTTGATGCTTGGCAAGATATTTAGATGAGCACTATTTGGGGTGATGCTATATCCAGGAAGGACCCACATGCCTCTCTGAAAAGTCAGCTCATATTCTTGCAGATGGGGGCAGCTGAAAAGCATTCCTTTCTTCTTTGTTTTTGTTTTCCCAGCTCAACAAAATGCCAAATTGTATGGCTGTTTCCCAAGATTATGTGTTCATTGGAGGAGCCAAAGGGTTCTCCATCTATAATCTGTACGATGCTAAACGACTGTATATTTGGGAGAAACTTAAGGTTGATGTCACTTCCATCTGGGCCGCAGATTTGGGGAGTGAAATACTTATTGCTCCTGTGGATGAAACGGGTACTTGTTCTTTTTATTTATTTTTTAGCCTGATTTATAAGTGTCTATAGACCGTTCAACTAAATCTCCCTTCCAGGTATGGGTGAGGCCAGACATGGAGAATTCTCCCTGACCACGTAGCATTAACTAACGTCTACAGAACAGGATGGTGTGCCAAGCACTATTCTAACGTTACACATAGGTTGGCCCATTTAACCCTCACAGCAGCCCTAGGAAGTAAGTACAGTTTATTATCCCTGTTTTTCAGAAGAGGCATCTGAGGCACTGAGGTTAAATAACTCACTTGAGGTAACATAGAAGGTAAGGGGTACAGGCAGGATTTGAACCAGCCAACGTGGACCCAGAGTCCCCACCCTTTGGGTACTCAGAAATCTTGCTGCTCATAGAAACCAGGGATTGGTTCTTTTCCCTCAGCTTGAGGATGAATCAGGCCTTCATGAGGACTATTGTATATGGAACCATAGAGTCTTGGAGGGCCCTGTTTCTACAGGAGAGTGAGTGACCTGACCAGATTGGCATTTTAGGAAGGACACCATGGTAGCAGTCTGAAAAGTCAAAATGAGAGGCAGAGATGTGGTTTTGCAGTAGTTTGCTGGTCCAGGGTTGCAATTCTCTACTATTCCCAAATAAACCCATCTTTTGCTGCTTAAAAAAAAAGAAAAAGAAAAAAAGGGCAGGGAGGGAAACCAAGAAGAAGTGTTGCATTCATCGAAGAGAGAAACTATGAAGTTCCGAACCAAGGCACAGGCTGGTAAAATGAAAAGAAAAATGGTGCTGTGTTCATGTAAGATGTTATCACGGGGGAAGTGATGTGAGCGATATATGGGAACTCAACTATTTTCGCAACTTTTCTACAAGCCTAAAATTAGTTCAAAATAAAAAGTTTAAAAAACAAAAAGGTAAACATAATGGCAAAACTCGGCCAGCAGTGGAATATGCGTATGGGGTAGGTGAGCAGGGATGTGAGTGGGGAGGTGAGAAAAATGGTCCTCCTCTCTGCCTTAGATAATGGGGTGGACGATGATGCCATTCCTTGACAGCAGTCATAGGGGAATAAGGCCTCAGCGGTCTGAGCTGACCACGCGCAGCCCTGGGGCAGCAGGAAGGGGAATGTTGATACTCAGGAGGAGTGGGGCCTAAAGATGGGATCGCATCTATCACGCTGCATGTTTACTTGCTTTCATGTCCGTGTGACCCTCAGTGCAGTGCGCTTGAGGGAAGAGAGTGTCTTGGCTGTCCCTGGGACATTTGTGGTCATGGAGCAGATATCCCTCAGATGTTTAGTGGGTCGAGTTAGACCTGCTTACAGGGTGGGCCCTTTGCCTTTGTCCTTCTGGATTATGGGTATTGGGGCAAGTTATGAGTGTTTTCCAGAGGCTTCCAGGACAAGAGGATGGGCCAGCGTCGGTAGGGAGGATCCAGGAGGGAGAACAGCCTGAACATGTCATGACAGGGGTGGAGGAAAGCAGGGAGACTGAGATCAGCAGGGGCTGTGGAGGGGCCAGGAGGAGGCCTAAGGACCCATGAGCGCACGATGAGAATTCAGAAAGTCAGATATAAAATTCCGGTTCTTCTCTGACTCAATGGTCTGTCACTGATTTTTCCATTTCAGGTATCGCTAGACTGTTTTATTTTTGTAAGGATGGTCTTTTCCTAATCAAAGCCATCAATGAAGTGGTAAGTTCCTGTTCTCTTACCTGTGGCTGGGCTAAGAGCTGTAGCAGATGAAGTTTACTTTTAATATGGAGGTGACGACAGCTGTCCTAGAGTAGAAAGATAGCGACTCTCTGGACAGAGCACCTCCTCTAAGAGATCCGATTAAAAGATGCCCCGCCATCCAAGGGCACATGCTGAATGCCTTGGATTCACTTACCATGTTGTCCAGAGAAGACGCTTACTAAGGAACTCCAGATTGAGCACCAGACCGACACATTCAACAACTACTTACAAGTCCCTGAATTTTCCAGGCTGCTTCACATCCTGTTCCCTCTGCTGGGAGTATTCTCCTTGCCTCCCTGCCTACCATGTGCGCCTGTTAAATCTCCCTCCTTCCTTACATTTCCCTCAAGACCAGCTCAAATATATCCTCTGAGATACTTTCCCTCTTATGCCCCAAGGACCCGGTCTCTCCCTCCTCTGTCTACCCCCATACGGCACGACTTTCTGTCACAGTGTTTTCTCCACCCTCCATCCTATTTGTTTGTATGACCGCTTCTTCTCTTGGACATAACCTTCTTGAGGGCAGGGGACACTATTCACCCATGCCTCCCCTGCTCCTAGCACACTACCTGTATTCAGTGGGTTCTCAGAAAGTATTTTGTGACTCAATGAACCCACCGTAAAATTTTTAATTGCCTTATAAAAAATACCATTGTCTTATAAAGAATACCATTGATGGGCATCAAAGGAAGTCAGTGGGGAAGAGAAAGTATTTTCAACAAATGATGCTGGAATGCTAGAATAGTACGTGGGAGGGATGGGGCACCTGGGTGGCTCAATCGGTTGAGCGTCCGACTTTGGTTCAGGTCATGATCTCATGGTTTGTGAGTTCAAGCCCCGCATCAGGCTTGCTGCTGTCAGCACAGAGCTCGCTTTTGATCCTCTGTCCCTGCCTCTTTCTCTCTGCCCCTTCCCCACTCATGCTCTCTCTCAAAAATAAAAATAAACATCAAAAAAAAAAAAAAGTGGGAGGGAAAATGAACCTCAGCCTTACTTTATACCATATATAAGAATTAATTCGAGGTGTGCCTGGGTGGTTCAGTTGGTTGAGCGTCTGACTTCAACTCTGGTCTGGTCATGATCTTGTGGTTCATGGGTTCAAGCCCTGCGTCGGGCTCGGCACTGACAGCTAGAGCCTGGAGCCCACTTCTGATTCTCTGTCTCCTTCTCTCGCTCTCTGCCCCTCCCCCACTTGTGCACCCGTGCTCGCACTCTCTCTCTCTCTCTCTTTCTCACAAAATAAATAAATAAACATTTTAAAAAGAATTAATTTGAGGTGGATTATAGGTCTAAATGTAAAGGGTTCTTGAAGAAAACACAAGAAAATATATTTGCTACAATATTTCTTAGGACATGAAGAGCACTGAATATAAAAGAAAAAATTGGTATTGGACTTCATCAAAGTTAAAAACTTCTTATTCTCACAACAAACACAAAAATTGAAGTGGGTCATATGTCTATATGTAAAATCTAAAATCATAAAACCTCTAGAAGAAAACGTAAGAGAAAGTCTCGTGACCTGGGGTTAGGCCAAAAGGTTTTAGCTACAACATCAAAAGCACAACATACAGGAAAAAACTGACAAATTGGACTTCATCTAAATTTAAAACTTCTTCTGTAGATGACACTGGTAAAAGAATAAAAAGACAAGCAATAGACTGGGAGAAAATAATTGTAAATCACAGACCCGAGAAATGACTTGAATCCCGAACACGTGATGAACTCTCAAAACACAAACTCGAAAATGAAGGATTAAAAACACCCAGCTTTTAAAATGGGCAAAGGATTTGAAAAGAAAAGACAGCTGACCAAAGAAGCTATTTGGAAAGACAGTAAGATGCTCCACATCCTTAGTCATTGGTGAAATGCAAGTCAAGATCATGATGACCTACCACTGTGCATGTATTAGCCTGGCTAAAATTAAAAAGACCGACCATACCAAGTGCTGACAGGGACACAGACACAGAACAGCTGGAACTCTCGTGCACTGCTGGCGGTCAAGTATAACGGTACAATCGTTGTGGTAGGTTTTATTTTTTTAACTAATTAATTAATTAATTTAGTCTCTACGCCCAGCACTGGGCTGAAACTCACAACCCCGAGATCAAGGGTTGCTCACTGTACTGCCGGAGCCATTCAGGCGTCCCTTTGGCAGTTTTTTTGAAAAGTTAAACGTACGCCTACCATACAATCCAGGCATTCCACGCCTTGATATTTACACAGGAGAAATAAGAGCATATCTCCATACAGATACGTGCACATGACTGTTTGTAAGCAGCTCTACGCGTAAGAGCCAAAACCCAGAAACGCCCAAAAGTCCATCAGCACATGAGTGGATAAGCCAACTGCGGTATGCCCACACGATGGAATGAACTACTAATATTCAGGCACATGACGATGTGGATGCATCTTAAAATAATTACGCCGAGTGAAAGAAATCAGAAACAAAAAGAGTACATACTGAATGATTCCATTTATATAAAATGCTAGAAAATGCAAACTAAGGTAGTGACGGAGAGCATCAGTTTTTGCCTGGGGTGCGGTGGGAGGAAGGTGGAAGGAATGATTACCAAGGGCAGGATGAAACTTTTGGGGGTGATGGATATGTTCACGGTCTTGTGATGGTTTTAAGGGATATACACATGTCGAAACGTCAAATTGTACACTTTCAACATGTAGTTCGGGGGGTGTCTGGGTGGCTCAGTCGGTTAAGCCTCATGATCTCACAGCCCCGCGTCGGTCTCTGTGTTGACGGCTCAGAGCCTGGAGCCCGCTGCGGATTCTGTGTCTCCCTCTCTCTCTGCCCCTCCACCTCTTGCTCTTTCTCTCTCACTCAAAAATAAATAAACATGAAACGTGTAGTTAGTATATGTTATTATATTTCTAATAAAGCTGTTTGAAAAGAATTAAAACTCCTCATCAAAAGATGTTATTAGAGTTCACTCTGTAGCAGGAACTAACTGGAGCCCTGAGAGCCTTGAGCAGCCCCCCTCCCCCACCACTGCCGGCACCAGCCCAGTGACCCTCACACCCCAGGAGGAGCCACCGCTGTCACAGCTGGCCCCGGACAGCATGAGCACAATCCCGAGCAGTGAGGCGGAGGCCCCTGCCCACACCACCTGCCGTGTTGCAGGGAGCACTGGCACCTGCTGGCGGGGACAAGGAGGTCATGGCAACGATGGTTAGGGAACAGTCAGATGGTTCCACATGGAGAACAGACAGGGTTTCATCAGCAGGAAAGACACCAAGGAGGATGTATTTGGACGGCAGATTGCCATAGAGAGTAACCCCAGGAAGGGTCCTTTCGGTGTAGGAGATGGCGAGACGGTGAAGTTTGGTACTGTTGGAGAAGAAAGTGTGTGAGGCAGCAGGTTTTAAGGCCCTGGTGGAATTCAGCACAAGACAGTACATCTGTAGGGGAACACAGCCACTGTGAATGCTGTCCCCGTCTACGGCTGGACCTCCATGCAATCACCAGCAGGATCCCACCTAGTGAGAGTGGGGGAAGGAATGAGGGGTCAGAAGGTGCCCCTGAAGGTCAGGCCCCGCAGCATTGGGCCCGGTGCAGGCAACAGTCCCTACCTGTGTACAGGCAGAGACCCGCCATACCACACCAACCCTCCTGCGCAGGAAGAATGGATGGAGGGGGTTGACAAGCAGGGCGCAGAACCAGGTACACCAGTGAGAGAATCTGTATTGGGGGAAAATCAAGATGAGAGCCAAGGTCAGCAGCCACCTCAACCCCGCAACTTCTGTTACTAACGCAAACGCCCAGAAAACCTAAGCCATAAGATGGCAGAGGGACAAAAGCAGCCAAGAATTCAGGTGAGACTTCCTGGTTCCCAAGGCGGAGCAGGGCGGGGCTGAGTAAATGCAGGCTTACCTACTCTTCCACCGCCCGCTTCAGTCCTCTGACAAGACGTGATCAGGAAAAATAAACCACCTGGACTACACCAAGATAAGAGGTGCACGGTGAAGGAATGCTTCAACAAAATGACAAGGCAGCCTAGGGAATGGGAGAAGGTATCTGCAAACGATACACCTGACAAAGAGTTTGGATCCAAAATAAACAACGGACTGATACAACTCAACAGCCAAAACCAAATAATCCAATGACAAACTGGGCAGAAGACACGAACAGACATTTCCCTAAAGAAGACATCTAGACGGTCAATTGACACAGGCAGAGATGCTCAACATGACTCATCATCAGGGAAATGCAAATCGAAACCACAATGAGATATTGCCTCGTACCTCTCAGAATGGCTAGACTCGAGAGTGCCAAGATGGCGGCGTAGGAGGACGCGGGGCTCACCGCGCGTCCTGCCGATCACTTAGATTCCACCTACACCTGCCTAAAGAACCCAGAAAACCGCCAGAGGATTAGCAGAACGGAGTCTCCGGAGCCAAGCGCAGACAAGAGGCCCACGGAAGAGGGTAGGAAGGGCGGCGAGGCGGTGCGCGCTCCACGGACTGGCGGGAGGGAGCCGGGGCGGAGGGGCGGCTCGCCGGCCAAGCAGAGCCCCCGAGTCTGGCTGGCAAAAGCCGAGGGGCCGGACGGACTGTGTTCCGACAGCAAGCGCGACTTAGCGTCTGGGAGGTCATAAGTTAACAGCTCTGCTCGGAAAGCGGGAAGGCTGGAGGACAAAGGGAGGGAGAGCTGCTGAGCCCCCGGACGGCAGAGCTCAGCTTGGCGGGGAACAAAGGCGCCAGCGCCATCTCCCCCGCCCATCCCCCAGCCAAAATCCCAAAGGGAACCAGTTCCTGCCAGGGAACTTGCTCGCTCCGCGCAAACACCCAACTCTGTGCTTCTGCGGAGCCAAACCTCCGGCAGCGGATCTGACTCCCTCCCGCTGCCACAGGGCTCCTCCTGAAGTCGATCACCTAAGGAGAAGCGAGCTAAGCCTGCCCCTCCACCCCCCGTGCACCTTGCCTACCCACCCCAGCTAATACGCCAGATCCCCAGCAACACAAGCCTGGCAGTGTGCAAGTAGCCCAGACAGGACACGCCACCCCACAGTGAATCCCGCCCCTAGGAGAGGGGAAGAGAAGGCACACACCAGTCTGACTGTGGCCCCAGCAGTGGGCTGGGGGCAGACATCGGGTCGGACTGCGGCCCCGCCCACTAACTCCAGTTATACACCACAGCACAGGGGAAGTGCCCTGCAGGTCCTCACCACGCCAGGGACTCTCCAAAATGACCAAACGGAAGAATTCCCCTCAGAAGAATCTCCAGGAAATAACAACAGCTAATGAACTGATCAAAAAGGATTTAAATAATATAACAGAAAGTGAATTTAGAATAATAGTCATAAAATTAATCGCTGGGCTTGAAAACAGTATACAGGACAGCAGAGAATCTCTTGCCACAAAGATCGAGGGACTAAGGAACAGTCACGAGGAGCTGAAAAACGCTTTAAACGAAATGCAAAACAAAATGGAAACCACGACGGCTCGGCTTGTAGAGGCAGAGGAGAGAATAGGTGAACTAGAAGATAAAGTTATGGAGAAAGAGGAAGCTGAAAGAAAGAGAGATAAAAAAATCCAGGAGTATGAGGGGAAAATTAGAGAACTAAGTGATACACTAAAAAGAAATAATATACGCATAATTGGTATCCCAGAGGAGGAAGAGAGAGGGAAAGGTGCCGAAGGGGTACTTGAAGAAATTATAGCTGAGAACCTCCCTGAACTGGGGAAGGAAAAAGGCATTGAAATCCAAGAGGCACAGAGAACTCCCTTCAGACGTAACTTGAATCGATCTTCTGCACGACATATCATAGTGAAACTGGCAAAATACAAGGATAAAGAGAAAATTCTGAAAGCAGCAAGGGATAAACGTGCCCTCACATATAAAGGGAGACCTATAAGACTCGTGACTGATCTCTCCTTTGAAACTTGGCAGGCCAGAAAGGCTTGGCACGATATCTACAGTGTGCTAAACAGAAAAAATATGCAGCCAAGAATCCTTTATCCAGCAAGTCTGTCATTTAGAATAGAAGGAGAGATAAAGGTCTTCCCAAACAAACAAAAACTGAAGGAATTTGTCACCACGAAACCAGCCCTACAAGAGATCCTAAGGGGGATCCTGTGAGACAAAGTACCAGAGACATCACTACAAGCATAAAACATACAGACATCACAATGACTCTAAACCCATATCTTTCTATAATAACACTGAATGTAAATGGATTAAATGCGCCAACTAAAAGACATAGGGTATCAGAATGGATAAAAAAACAAGACCCATCTATTTGCTGTCTACAAGAGACTCATTTTAGATCTGAGGACACCTTTAGATTGAGAGTGAGGGGATGGAGAACTATTTATCATGCTACTGGAAGCCAAAAGAAAGCTGGAGTAGCCATACTTATATCAGACAAACTAGACTTTAAATTAAAGGCTGTAACAAGAGATGAAGAAGGGCATTATATAATAATCACAGGGTCTATCCATCAGGAAGAGCTAACTATTATAAATGTCTATGCGCCAAATACCCGAGCCCCCAGATATATAAAACAATTACTCATAAACATAAGCAACCTTATTGATAAGAATGTGGTCATTGCAGGGGACTTTAACACCCCACTTACAGAAATGGATAGATCATCTAGACACACAGTCAATAAAGAAACAAGGGCCCTGAATGATACATTGGATCAGATGGACTTGACAGATATATTTAGAACTCTGCATCCCAAAGCAACAGAATATACTTTCTTCTCGAGTGCACATGGAACATTCTCCAAGATAGATCATATACTGGGTCACAAAACAGCCCTTCATAAGTTTACAAGAATTGAAATTATACCATGCATACTTTCAGACCACAATGCTATGAAGCTTGAAATCAACCACAGGAAAAAGTCTGGAAAACCTCCAAAAGCATGGAGGTTAAAGAACACCCTACTAACGAATGAGTGGGTCAACCAGGCAATTAGAGAAGAAATTAAAAAATATATGGAAACAAACGAAAATGAAAATACAACAATCCAAACGCTTTGGGATGCAGCGAAGGCAGTCCTGAGAGGAAAATACATTGCAATCCAGGCCTATCTCAAGAAACAAGAAAAATCCCAAATACAAAATCTAACAGCACACCTAAAGGAAATAGAAGCAGAACAGCAAAGGCAGCCTAAACCCAGCAGAAGAAGAGAAATAATAAAGATCAGAGCAGAAATAAACAATATAGAATCTAAAAAAACTGTAGAGCAGATCAACGAAACCAAGAGTTGGTTTTTTGAAAAAATAAACAAAATTGACAAACCTCTAGCCAGGCTTCTCAAAAAGAAAAGGGAGATGACCCAAATAGATAAAATCATGAATGAAAATGGAATGATTACAACCAATCCCTCAGAGATACAAACAATTATCAGGGAATACTATGAAAAATTATATGCCAACAAATTGGACAACCTGGAAGAAATGGACAAATTTCTAAACACCCACACTCTTCCAAAACTCAATCAGGAGGAAATAGAAAGCTTGAACAGACCCATAACCAGCGAAGAAATTGAATCGGTTATCAAAAATCTCCCAACAAATAAGAGTCCAGGACCAGATGGCTTCCCAGGGGAGTTCTACCAGACATTTAAAGCAGAGATAATACCTATCCTTCTCAAGCTATTCCAAGAAATAGAAAGGGAAGGAAAACTTCCAGACTCATTCTATGAAGCCAGTATTACTTTGATTCCTAAACCAGACAGAGACCCAGTAAAAAAAGAGAACTACAGGCCAATATCCCTGATGAATATGGATGCAAAAATTCTTAATAAGATACTAGCAAATCGAATTCAACAGCATATAAAAAGAATTATTCACCATGATCAAGTGGGATTCATTCCTGGGATGCAGGGCTGGTTCAACATTCGCAAATCGATCAACGTGATACACCACATTAACAAAAAAAAAGAGAAGAACCATATGATCCTGTCAATCGATGCAGAAAAGGCCTTTGACAAAATCCAGCACCCTTTCTTAATAAAAACCCTTGAGAAAGTTGGGATAGAAGGAACATACTTAAAGATCATAAAGGCCATTTATGAAAAGCCCACAGCTAACATCATCCTCAACGGGGAAAAACTGAGAGCTTTTTCCCTGAGATCAGGAACACGACAGGGATGCCCACTCTCACCGCTGTTGTTTAATATAGTGCTGGAAGTTCTAGCATCAGCAATCAGACAACAAAAGGAAATCAAAGGCATCAAAATTGGCAAAGATGAAGTCAAGCTTTCGCTTTTTGCAGATGACATGATATTATACATGGAAAATCCGATAGACTCCACCAAAAGTCTGCTAGAACTGATACATGAATTCAGCAAAGTTGCAGTATACAAAATCAATGTGCAGAAATCAGTTGCATTCTTATACACTAACAATGAAGCAACAGAAAGACAAATGAAGAAACTGATCCCATTCACAATTGCACCAAGAAGCATAAAATACCTAGGAATAAATCTAACCAAAGATGTAAAAGATCTGTATGCTGAAAACTATAGAAAGCTTATGCAGGTAATTGAAGAAGATATAAAGAAATGGAAAGACATTCCCTGCTCATGGATTGGAAGAATAAATATTGTCAAAATGTCAATACTACCCAAAGCTATCTACACATTCAATGCAATCCCAATCAAAATTGCACCAGCATTCTTCTCGAAACTAGAACAAGCAATCCTAAAATTCATATGGAACCACAAAAGGCCCCGAATAGCCAAAGTAATTTTGAAGAAGAAGACCAAAGCAGGAGGCATCACAATCCCAGACTTTAGCCTCTACTACAAACCTGTCATCATCAAGACAGCATGGTATTGGCATAAAAACAGACACATAGACCAATGGAATAGAATAGAAACCCCAGAACTAGACCCACAAACGTATGGCCAACTCATCTTTGACAAAGCAGGAAAGAACATCCAATGGAAAAAAGACAGTCTCTTTAACAAATGGTGCTGGGAGAACTGGACAGCAACATGCAGAAGGTTGAAACTAGACCACTTTCTCACACCATTCACAAAAATAAACTCAAAATGGATAAAGGACCTGAATGTGAGACAGGAAACCATCAAAACCTTAGAGGAGAAAGCAGGAAAAGACCTCTCTGACCTCAGCCGTAGCAATCTCTTACTCGGCACATCCCCAAAGGCAAGGGAATTAAAAGCAAAAGTGAATTACTGGGACCTTATGAAGATAAAAAGCTTCTGCACAGCAAAGGAAACAACCAACAAAACTAAAAGGCAACCAACGGAATGGGAAAAGATATTTGCAAATGACACATCGGACAAAGGGCTAGTATCCAAAATCTATAAAGAGCTCATCAAACTCCACACCCGAAAAACAAATAACCCAGTGAAGAAATGGGCAGAAAACATGAATAGACACTTCTCTAAAGAAGACATCCGGATGGCCAACAGGCACATGAAAAGATGTTCAACGTCGCTCCTCATCAGGGAAATACAAATCAAAACCACACTCAGATACCACCTCACGCCAGTCAGAGTGGCCAAAATGAAGAAATCAGGAGACTATAGATGCTGGAGAGGATGTGGAGAAACAGGAACCCTCTTGCACTGTTGGTGGGAATGCAAATTGGTGCAGCCACTCTGGAAAGCAGTGTGGAGGTTCCTCAGAAAATTAAAAATAGACCTACCCTATGACCCAGCAATAGCACTGCTAGGAATTTATCCAAGGGATACAGGAGTACTGATGCATAGGGGCACCTGTACCCCAATGTTTATAGCGGCACTCTCAACAATAGCCAAATTATGGAAAGAGCCGAAATGTCCATCAACTGATGAATGGATAAAGAAATTGTGGTTTATATACACAATGGAATACTACGTGGCAATGAGAAAAAATGAAATATGGCCTTTTGTAGCAACATGGATGGAACTGGAGAGTGTGATGCTAAGTGAAATAAGCCATACAGAGAAAGACAGATACCATATGGTTTCACTCTTATGTGGATCCTGAGAAACAACAGAAACCCATGGGGGAGGGGAAGGAAAAAAAAAAAAAAAAAAAGAGGTTAGAGTGGGAGAGAGCCAAAGCATAAGAGACTGTTAAAAACTGAGAACAAACTGAGGGTTGATGGGGGGTGGGAGGGAGGGCAGGGTGGGTGATGGGTATTGAGGAGGGCACCTTTTGGGATGAGCACTGGGTGTTGTATGGAAACCAATTTGACAGTAAATTTCATATATTAAAAAATAAAAATAAAAAATAAAAAAAAAAAAAAAGAATGGCTAGACTCAAAAAGACAGTAATAACAAGTATTGGCGAGGACGTGGAAAAAAAGGAACCCTCGTGCCCTGTCGGTGGGAATGCAAACTGGTGCAGCCACTCTGGAAAACAGTATGGAGGTTCCTCAGAAAATGAAAAATAGAACTACCCTATGACCCAGCAATTGCACTAGTGGGGATTTAACCAAAGAAAATGAAAACACTAATTCAAAAAGATATACGTACCTCTCTGTGTTTCCTGCAGCATTATTTACAGTAGACAAATTATGGAAGCAACCCAAGTGTCCATCGACTGATGAATGGATACAGAAGATGAGGTATATATATACACACAATGGAATATTACTCAGCCATAAAAAGAGAATGAAATCTTGTCATTTGCAACAACATGGATGGAACTAGAGAGTATTATGCAAAGTGAACTAAGTTAGAGAAGGACAAATACCATATGATTTTGCTCATATGTGGATTTTAAGAAACAAAAACAAACAAAAAAGAGAAACAAACAGACTCTTAAATACAGAAAACTGATTGGTGGTTGCTGGAGGGGAGGGAATGGGGGGATGGGGGAAATAGAAATGATTATGAAATCCCAGCAGTAAGGGGCAAACGAAAGATCGGAGCTGAAGACCTTGTTTTTCTACTGTTGACCAGACAACTGGAACTAGTGTCACTATTTATGCCAGCATCTGTTTTTTTTTAATGTTTATTTATTTAAAAAAAATTTAAATGTTTATTGAGAGAGAGAGCATGAATAGGGGAGGAACAGAGAGAGAGGGAGACACAGAATCAGAAGCAGGCTCCAGGCTCCAAGCTGTCAGCACAGAGCCCGACGCAGGGCTCGAACTCACAAATCCAGAGATCATGACCTGAGCCGAAGTCGGACGCTTAACCAGCTGAGCCACCCAGACACCCCTGTTTGTTTATTTATTTTGAGACAGAGTGCAGAAGCAGGAGGGGGACAGAGAGAGGGGGGAAGGGGGAAATCCCTAGCAGGTTCTGCACTGTCAGGGCAGAGCCCCATGTGGGGCTCAATCTCACCAAATGCAAGATCATGACCTAAGCAGAAATCAAGAGTTAGATGCTCAACCGACTGAGTCACCCAGGTACCCCTGATTTTTATTTTTACCTGAAGATGTCTCTTTTTGGTAATACCAAATGGGTTTTTCAAAAAGCCTTTTTTTTTTCAATATACTTTTTTAATGGTTTTAAAATTGTTTCGTTATCTAGCCAAGTTGAGATTTTTAAGCACCTCATTTTTAATTTGCAATAAAACATTACAACTTGATTTTTTTTCAAAAAGTCAACAAAATGCAAGCACCTGTTAATAAAGTTCTTTTTTTTTTTTCAATGTTTATTCATTTTTGAGAGAGAGAGAGAAGGCAGGGGCAGAGAGAGAGGGAGGCACAGAATCTGAAGCAGGCTCCAGGCTCCAGGCTCCAGGCTCCAAGCTGTCAGCACAGAGCCTGAATAAAGGCCTTAAAAATAATAATACTTATCTTTGGGGTGCCTGAGTGGCTCAGTCAGTTAAGCATCCAACTTCAGCTCAGATCACGATCTCACGGTTCGTGAGTTCGAGCCCCACATCGGGCTCTCTGCTGTCAGCACAGAGCCCACTTTGGATCCTCTGTCCCCTCTCTGCTCCTCCCCTGCTCATCCTCTCTCTCTCAAAATAAATAAACTTAAAATATTACTACTACTACTAATTATCTTTGTTATTATAAAGATACAATTAAGAAAATTAAAAAGCAAGTCATAGACAACCATAAACATGGAGTCTCTCACCTGGCCTGAAATTCGAGTAGATTTCATACTAGGGTTACAGTCAGTCTCTACTTGCTATGGACTAAATGTTTGTGTCCCCACAAAATCCGGGTTGAAATCCTAATCCCCATTGTGATGATAGTGGGAGGTGGGACCTTTGGGAGGTGTTTAGGTCATGAAGACAGAGCCTTCATCAAGGACAAGGGCAAGGGATTAGTGCCCTTATATGAGGCCTAGGAGAGCTCCCTCAACCCTTCTGCCATGTAAGGACACACCGGGAAGGTGGCAGGCAGGAAATCTGTGAACCAGGAAATAGGCCCTTAGCAGGCACTGCATCGGCCAGGTTCTTGAAGTCCTTGGAAATCTTAGATTTCCAGCCTCCAGGACTGTGAGAGATAAAGGTTCATTGTTTGTGAGCCATCCAGTCTATGGTATTTTGTTATAGCAGCCGGAACAGACAGAGGCACTGCTAAGGTCCAGATGGAGCCTTTCTTCAAGTGGCTGACCAGAGTTTTCAGTAGAACTTTCTTCATCTCATTTTGAATAACTGAGTGCTGGCGCAGGTCTTTAGAGTTTGCAGATATGACCAGGAGAACAGATAGTATGCAATCACCACAACCATCTGGAGTATTTAAAAAACCAGGAAATAAGTCCAAAAATGTTCAGGCAGAAAATCGAGTTCTGCTTCTTTACATACGATCTTGACCAACTCCTGTACAAAAATGGGAAGTATGAAGCATTTCGAGACATCTTTTTTGTGTCACGAGCTTTAAAAGGACTCATGTTTCCTGGTATGAACCCCAAGAGACCCCGAAACACACTCCCGTCTGTCCTCAGGCTGAGCTCCCTCTTTCCGCCCCTCTCTTCTTCCCAGGACGATATCAGCAAGCAAACCACCTGTCTGAAGACGGAGATCTCCCACGGAGGCGACTTCGCAGCCTTCCTCCTACAAGGCAAGATTAACCAAAGGTGGTTGAGAAGGTTCAGATGTGTAGTCTCTTGCAGACGACCACCTTTTTTCCAAACGTTTTATTTAGAAATAATTTACAGAAACTTTGCAAAGATTTACAGAAGAGCTACAAAGATAGGTACAGAGTTCCCCTGCACCCTTCGCCCAGCTTCCCCAATACCGACATTTAATGTGACCATTTGTCAAAATTAAGCAATGACATTGGTACAATACTATTAACTAAAGTTTTTTTTCCCCCCCAGATTTCGCCAGTTTTTCCACTAATAGTTCTGTTCCAAGGCTCAGTTCAGGATGTCATATTATATTTACTCATCGTGTCTTCTTAGTCTACTCCCATCTATGACAATTTCTTGGTCTTTGTTTTTCTTGACCTTGACGCTTTTTTGAAGAATACCGATTAGATATTTTGCACTATGTCTCTCAATTTCAATTTGCCTGATATTTTTCTCAGGATTCAACTGGGGTTAAGGATTTGGGGGAAATGCCACAGGGGTGAAGTGCTCTCGTCACTGTATATCAGGGTGTATGTGCTAGCGACATCACCTGCCTAACAGGTGTCTGCCAGATTCCTCCATTGATAAAACACTTCCCTTCCCATACTCTGTTAGAAGCAAGTCACTATGCCTGGACCACACTCTAGGGCAGAGGATTTAAGCCTCTCTACCTCTTTGAGGTAGGAGGATCAAAGAATTTGGAGGCATATATTGAAACCGCCACAGTAATGATAAACACGAGGCAACGCACGTATCCTGGGTCCCCTTAAAGGATGGCCACCAGTTCTAGCATTCATCTTGGATCCTACCTGCTGTAATCATTACTATGGTGATAGGACATATTTTATTCAAGTGACTGTTAGCTTGATTTTTAACTTTGGGCCTCTATTTATATTCTTGCCCCGGGCCCCTCAAATGTGAAGTGCTTGAGAGAAAGCGTATACTTCATAATGTTTTATGCATCAGAGGAAGCTTTTATACTCTTTAGAAGTTCCTGGGGCTGCCCCAACCAAGCACCACAAACCGGGTGGCTCAAAACCAAAGATATTTATTCTCTCACAGGACTGGGGGGCGGAAGTCTGAAATCCACGTGTCCAGATGATTACTTTCTAGATGAAACACTGAGCCAGGTGCCCACACCATGGGAAAGCAAGCCTTCCCAGGTTGACAGGAATTCCGGATAGGAGCTGAGTGCGTTTCTATGATGAGTTAAAGCCCCACAGTCACTTCCGTGGGTTGTGACTTCCTCTAATATCAGCCAGAAGAACGCTCTTGAGCGATCTCTCCCAATTCTAGCCCTTAGCCATGCCCCCCTCAGTTACTGAGGCTGTTTATACCACCGTCCTCCCCAGACGGGAAAAACTGTAAGACAGAATGTCACTGGAATTTACCATTTGGAGCCTAGAAAACATGGGGAACGGCCAGAGCAGGCAGCTTGGTTAAAAAACGGTCATATCAGTGCTGTGAGTGGGAGGGGCCCTGTTTCCTTCAGGTGGCAGAGGCCCATCGGGAGGGGCTCACCAGCTCTCCAGGAGCAAGGACTTGCAATGACATCTCCTTCCGTTTGTCAAAGTTGCCGTTCCGAGGGCTCCAGCAGGTCTCTGGGCCAGGGGTTCTGAGACGACAGGCCATCCCTCACAGGAGACTTATCGCCTGCTCGCGATTGCTCAACGGGTCCGTGGTTTCCCAATGCAGGAGCCGGAGATATTTGGCTGGATGTGTACAGATTGCCCAAGGAGTCTTGGCTCAAGGAAGTGGAGCACCCCCAACTTGCTATAAATCCAAAGAAGAAAGTCAGACAGTTGCAACTGGTAGGAGACATCTCCCTTTCCCATGGATAGGTTTCTCCTTACCCTTGACCCACATCCAAACTAAATCCTCCTTGGAATTTCAGGATGAAGGGGGCCCTACAGAGGCTGTAGGAGAGGACAGCAGGTGCTCCGGCCCACGACTCCAAAGTCGATTTGCTTTGGTTAAAACGAGATATTAAAAAATAGAGGTGTCTTCAGCAGTGGGAGCCCCACTCTGTCTCTGGTCTGAGAGTCGCCTCTGTACCAAAGCCGCTCCCAGGCATTTCGGGGAGGGGGTCATCTTTTATCCTGACTCCTGCTTCATTGGTAATTTTTTTCCCCATCTGGGCTGAAATAATCCTTTCATGCCTTGCATTCCACTGAATTTCCCAGATTATGGTATAAACAGGTTGTTCTTGATATATGGGAATACAGTATATATATTTTTCACATTATTCTTAGAAATCAGGAGCTCTACCATTTCAGGTTATTTATTTTTATTTTTTAGTTTTTTTAAAGTAATCTCTACGTCCAGCATAGGGCTCGAACTCACAACCCCGAGATCTTGAGTTGCATGCTCTACCAACTGAGCCAGCACAGGCCCCCACTTCAGTTTAATTATATGTGGACCTCATGCTGTGTCTTTAAAATATAGTTCCTCAGTAAATATTATTCTGAGGCCTGATCTGCTCATCCATCCAATATGCACTTACTAGTTTTTAACCAGCAACAATTATTAATTGGGTGAGCTTTTAAAACACTGTATCAGGTGCAAAAGACTTATGAACTTATTAATATAGGAGAGTGAGTTTGAGACTCACATTCACCACTGAGTTCACTGAGTGGCTTCAAACAAATGCCTTTTCTCCCCAGTGAATGTCTTCAAAGAGGGGTGTAGTCCTGATCACTGGAAGAGTTACCAGCCCAGAGATCTTCCTCCTCTAAACTCTTACAGAATTTATTTCTTATACCTCTTTTTTGGCATTTCCCCATATACTACCTTGAATTTTAGTTATCCTTTTGTGCATGAAAGTTTGTTTTTTTTTTTATTAACTAGATGATAATTTTCTGGACTGTTAAGAACACACCTTCTACTCCTTATTAACCAACCACACAGTATCATACTCTGTATCCAAAAGATACATTTTTTTGAGGGCTTAATTTATTATCCAACTGGGAAAACTACCTTGGAAAGGGGATGTTTCTCACCATAATTCACTCAGTTTCCATAACTGAGAACCAACCAAATATCACCAGTCCCGGGGGTAGTCCTGGTACTGTGAATTACATGTAGAGTTGGTTAAATAAAATTGCCAACATCGCCAATATATTTTGCCAATCAGGAATATTCACTTCGACTTAGATTTTTATAATGGCTTCCTGACTGATCTCCTTACCTCTGTTCATTCATTTTTCCTCGTATCATTATTTCCAGTTTCCCCTACTACATTTTAAGATCTTAGACAGTAGGGATCGTGTGTTAAATATCCTGCAGGCCAGAGGACCACACAAATATCGGTCCTCTGTTTCTTTCTACAGGTCACTACTGCCAAGAGTAACAGGGGAAGAAAGAGATTCAGAGGAGGTGGGGGGACGTACATCAAGCCTATTATGAATTAATTTCTCACTTTTTTCCTCAGAATACTCCTGATTCTGTGACTTCAGATAATTTGGAAATGGTAAGGAACTTTATGTATTTTTTTAATGTTTATTTTTGAGAGAGGGAATGAGGCAGAGTGTGAGCAGGGGAGGGCCAGAGAGAGGGAGACACAGCATCCGAAGCAGGCTCCAGGCTCCAAGCTGTCAGCACAGAGCCCAACGCAGGGCTCAAACCCACGAACCGTGAGAACATGACCTGAGCCGAAGTCGGACGCCCAACCGACTGAACCACCCAGGTGCCCCAATGGTAAGGAACTTCAAAGAAAATCTCCAGGGAGACAGATTCAAGCCGCATGCTATAGATTTTTATTTTGACTTGAAATTTACTTTAAATATCAAGTATACTAGTGAAATGTTCCAACAGGGCACTCTTTTCAGATACTCTGTGACTTAATCTCATGCCTCATCCATGGAGAATTGTCCCCTATCCTTGAGGATAATTGACCCAAGTCAGTTGTCCAGAGATAGATTTCCAAGAAGACACAGGGGGTTAAATTTCAGGGCCCCTCACTTGTATGGCCCCTTCCAAGGCCCTGTGAGGGGTCTGACCAATGTGTTCACATGTATTTTTTTGTGAAATTAGCAAAAGTAATATTTTAACCAGTCACTTAGGACCACTGTCTGTTTTCACTCAAACTTCCCCTGTCACATTTCCCCCCATATTGGGTGGTATTAGGGTGGCTATGGGCATTTTGTGTTGAAAATTTTGTGTTCTTTCTTTTAGAGACCCCTAAAATGTATATACTCAGGTCCCATGAAACCCAATTTGCCCCTGCCAAAATAACAGCCCATTCCACCAAGCCAAGTTTCTTGGGGGGCTTCATCTCTGTATTGGGATACCTTAGAGAATAGAGTGGCTTCCCCGGGGCGGGGGGCTTCCCAGCTCTCCCTTTGAGGCCAAGAGCATACCATGCTTTCCAGTGTGTGTGTGTGTGGCGGGGGTGCAAACTAATGGAATACTATGGCATCTCATGTAATTT
Source organism: Panthera tigris (assembly GCF_018350195.1). Lineage (NCBI taxonomy): Eukaryota > Metazoa > Chordata > Mammalia > Carnivora > Felidae > Panthera > Panthera tigris. The sequence goes on along the minus strand of NC_056665.1, from coordinate 6,190,973 downwards.
TCACTGATCTCTTCATATTTTTTTATTGGCCACTGAGGTTTTCTTTGAATTGCCTGCCTGTATCACTTGCTCGTTATATATTTTCTTCCAGTTTGTTGTTTCCCTTTTTCCTTGGTTTATGTGCTTTTCTGTTGTAAAGAAGTTATAAGTTTTGATGCAGTTGGAGTTTTTTTTTTTTATACCCATCGCACGTAAGTAGGCTTTCCCTTCCTCAAGGTTATAAATAAATTCTCCTGTGGTTTCTTCTAATAATCTCAGAGTTTCATTTTTGACATTTCCCTCTTTAATTCATAGGGGAGTGTCTTTTGTGAACAGAGTGAGGAAGGAGCCAACTTTCATCTGTTTCTTTTAAGTAGCCAATTGTCACACAAATATTTTTGAGTCATCTTTTCCCATTTGTTTTGAAATGTGACCTTTTATCATTCCTATTTTATTTCTATGTTCTTTATCCTATTCCATTAAAATACTCATCTGCCTGCACCAAGACCTTAATGAACTTTGGAGCAAAACTGCCAGGATTCTAATCTCGTCAATGCCACGTGCTAGCGGGGTGACCTTATTGTGTATTTTCTGTTCTACTTTCCATATTTTTGTTGTTGTTCTACCTTTGGGGAGAGCTCATCTGCTCAGTGTCTCCACTCTCTGAGTTTTTCATTTTTGCTATCATATTTTCATTTACAAGAGCCTCCCCCTTTTTTCTTTCTTTTCTCTTTTCTTTCTTTCATAAATGTTAATGACTTTCCTAAAAACATTTATGGTAATTTTTGATGTTTCTTCTCCATGTTTGGTCTATTTCCCCAAAGTTGCTTTTTTCCCTACTATTTGTTTTGGTCTCTGTCTTTCCAAACGGACACTTTCTTCACTTGGCTCTCTACTCCTATCTAAAGGTAGGGGTCACTGAGAAACTGACAGGAAGCCAGCCCTGTGGGCATGGGTGGGGCTTGTTAACTGGTTTTGCTAAAGGGTACCCCAGCTGGGCTGCAGTGTTGGGACATGCTCCTGTCTGTGTCTTGAGACTACAGGTTTCCCCTGCTGTCCTTAAGTAGAGCGTGCCTATGAAACACCTTTCTAAGCCAACATGGGGTAAAGTGAAGAAGCAATTACCACTAACTTACGTGGGACAACGTTTGAGCATTCCCAGACCCCCAAAATAACCTCTCTTAGGCTTGCTAATGTATGTACAAGATAAATCGACATGAAGCACAGATGCTCACAGACACCGGGGAAAGCTATGGTGCGCGGCGCCCACAGGCTGGGTGCGGCTCCCCGGGAAGGATGTGGGCGAGGCCTCGCTTAACGCTCAGCGCAGGTGCTACCTTTACTCTAACAACCCAGCTCTCACCTGAGTTGCAGAGGCGGTTGGGGAACATGCCTTGGGGTGTGGGAGGGGTGACCTCAACATTCAGTATGTAAACTTTAACTGCATTCTGTCCGCTACTTGCAGTTAGGGAGTCTAAGAGTTTAAAAGCGTCTTAAAGAGATTTTCAACCAATCCTGTTGAATCCAGAGACACCTGAGCTGTCATTTTCTTGAGTCTTTAGGGCCTTTGTGATGTGAATCAAGTGACTCCCAGGCTTTCTCCCCGGGTTCAGATCTTTCTTAGGTCTGCTAAATCATTTAGCCACCTGCTTCCCAAGTCCAAAATTTTCTTGCTTTTGTTTCCTTTTTATTCTCTTATTCCTTATGAGTTTATTTTTTTAATGTTTATTTTTATTTTTGAGAGGGAGAGACAGAGCACAAGCAGGGGAGGGTAGAAAGTGAGGGAGACAGAAGCAGGCTCTGAGCTGTCCGCACAGAGCCCAACGCAGGGCTCGAACCCACGAACCGTGAGATCATGACCTGAGCCGAAGTTGGACGCTTAACCGACTGAGCCACCCGGGCACCCCTATTCCTTTTTTAAAAAGCACCTTCCTGTCATTTTCATGGGGTTTCAGGAAGGAGAGGTGTTAAATGTTACCCGTTCACACTACCATCTATATTTTCTAGCTAGTTATCGCTGATCCGAGGCTGTATCAGTATTCATCAACTCATTTGCGCAAAGAAGTTGTAAGGATATCAAGTTTCAGAGAACTGGAAGGCACAAGGGAGGGTAGGCAGTGAAAACAGTGTAGCCAGAACTCTACTACCACTACTCCTGACCATCACCCCCCCCCCCCTCCAAGAGACACAGCCACCAAAGGTGATGCTGGGCTTTCCATGATGGCTCTGTCATTGGGCTCTTGACATAGCCACCTCCACTGTGAATAATTTCTCTCCTGCTTCTGGATCTCTGTGTCACTTCCTCAAGAGTCACAGTCCCAAGCAGGAGCACACAGCTGGTTGAGCCTTGGTCATGTGCCAACACCCTAACCTCCAAGGGACAGAAAGAAGAATCTGGTCCCTTCAGTTCCTTAGAGGGACACAGATTCTCCCAGACTCACACCATAGGTGAGTCCCCTCAAGGTAGAAAAGATGTTGAGGGCTGGATAGCCAAAATGATGACAATGGCCGCTACACTAGTACATAGGGAAGCTATCGATTTTTGTATGTTGATCTTATATTCGGCCAAGATTACGGTGAGGTCAGCAAAACATAGACACTGTTGGGGTCATGCAAGTGTGGGGGTGGGCACCTAAGAGTGAGTGCCTCCTGAAAGTGCCTCACTTCCTTTATTTACTCTAGTCTCAGGACTGTTGGCCTTTCTACTGAAGTTCTAATGGTTTGCCAGCTGACACTGCTGGATTTTCTAGCTAGACAACCATAACTATAAATACAACTTTTCCTCTCTCAAGTATTTATTTCTCCTATTTATTGTTCTTGCCTTGTTCTATGTTCTAGGATATCTAGGAAAATGCTGAATAGTCATGGTGTGATAGACTATCCAGGATGTAACAGGGGTCCTCCAACTGTTTGCCTATTACGCCCGAAGCTTACTATAGGTGTTTGAAATAAATATCCTTTATCAAGATAAGCATGTGTTCTTCTAGCCTCCGTTTGCTAGGAGTTTGTTGTTTGTATGTTTTTTAATTAGGAATGGACATTGACCAAATACTTTCTCATCTTTTGAGAAGAGCTTTCTTCCTTCATCTGCTTCATCTGCTTTCTTCCTTCATCTGCTAATGTAGTAGGTTGCATTAATAGACTTTCTAATGTTGAAACATTCTTTGTAAAATATGTTTTAATGTTTCTTTATTTTGAGAGAGAGAGAGAGAGAGAGTGAGTGTGTGGGGGGGGAGGGGCAGAGAGAGAGCGGGACAGAGAGAAACCCAAGCACCCTCCATGCTGTTAGCACAATGCCCGGAGCGGGACTTGATCTCAAGAACCGTGAGATCATGATCTGAGCTGACATCAAAGGTTGGACACTTAACCCATTGAGCTACTCAGGTGCTCCAAAACTTTCTTACTTCCATTCTTGGGTAATCCATGCTTGATAATAATTCATTTAATTATACTTCAGTGTGTTTTGCTAATATTAAAGTCCTAAATAAAATACCAGCAAAGCAAACTGATAGTTCTGTATTCATAGATAGTATCTAAATTCAAACATGAGATTGGCCTATAGTGGTGTTTTTTTTTTCTTGTGGATTTCTTAACACAATTTTGTATTAGTGTTATGCTAGCCTTGTAAAGAAAGTTGGATGTCATTTTTTGTTTTTTGTTTTTTTACCTCTAGGTCTATAAAAATCTTATGTTTTCAATTTCTTCTATGGTTATTAGTCCATCGTTTCAAAAACTTTTGAGCCAATTTCAGTCAGAAGTCATTTATTAGTGTAGATATATAACTATAGATATATGTAAATATGTTTCTCCTATAGTATGAAAATTAAAATCTGTCTCTTACATTATTCCCCTTCCTTGTTCATAATGGATCTAGCTCACTGATTTTTGTTTTGTTTTGTTTTGATGTTATCTATTTTAAGAGCGAGAGAGACAGAGCATGAGCAAGGGAGAGGCAGAGAGAGAGGGAGACACAGAATCCAAAGCAGGCTCCAAGCTCTGAGCTGTCAGCACAGAGCCAACGCGGCGCTCGAACTCAGGGAATGTGAAATCATGACCTGAGCTCAAGTCGGACGCCTAACCGACTGAACAACCCAGGCACCCCCTAACTCACTGATTTTAACTTGCCAATATTTTGTTAATTTTACATCTGTGTTCATGAAGGATATTTTTTGTTTTCTTTCTTTCTCTCTCTTTCTTTCTTTCTTTCTTTCTCTTTCTTTCTTTCTTTCTTTCTTTCTTTCTTTCTTTCCTTCCTTCCCTCCCTCCCTCCCTCCCTCCCTCCCTCCCTCCCTCCCTCCCTTCCTTCCTTCCTTCCTTCCTTCCTTCCTTCCTTCCTTCCTTCCTTCCTTTAAGATTTTAAGTAATCTCTACACCCAGTGTGGGGCTCAAACTCGAAACCATGAGATTAAGAGTTGCACACTCTACTGACTGAGTCAGCCAGGTGCCCCAATTTTATTTTCTTCTAACATCTTTTGGTTGTAGTATCAGGATGATGCTGACCTCATATAATAAGTAGAGTGTTCCTGTTTTATTTTCTGGAAGAGTTTGTGTAGAATTGGTATTATTTCTTCCTAAAGTGTTTGATAGAATTTACCAGTAAAGCCATCTAGCCATGGAGTTTTCCTTGTGGAACTATAAATTCAGTGTCTTTAGTGACAAAGGGTCATCTCTTTCTCCTTCTTTAAGGTTTTTGTTTTTTTTTTTTTTTTTTTTTTTTTTTACGTTTTATTTATTATCAAGAGACAAAGAGAGACAGAGCATGAGCATGGGAGGGGCAGAGAGAGGAGGAGACACAGAATCCGAAGCAGACTCCAGGCTCTGAGTGGTCAGCACAGAGCCAGACGCGGGGCTTGAACTTATAAACCATGAGATCATGACCTGAGCCAGAGTGGGCCGTTTAATGGACTGAGCCGCCCAGGCGCCCACCTTCTTTAAGTTTTTATTTAAGTAATTGCTACTACCCCCAACATGGGGCTGCAACTCAAACCTCGAGATTAAGAGTCACACACTCTTCTGACTGAGCCAGCTAGGCGCCCTGGTTAGGTCTTTCTTCTTAAGCAAACTTTTGTATTTTGTGTCGTTTAAGGAACTTGTCCATTTTTACCTAAGTTATCAAATGTATTGACTTAAAGTGGTTAATATTCTCTTATTATCTTTTTATTATCTGTAAAACCTGTTTTGATGTCCTTTTCTTCATTTCTGATGGTGGTAATTTGTGTTTTCTCTCTTTTTTTTTTTCTTAATCAGCTTGGCTAGAGTTTTGTCAATTTTATTAATCTTATCAAAGAGCCAGTTTTTTATTTCTTTGTCTCCACATTTTTGTTTTGTTTTCTATCTGACCAGTTTCCAATTTGATTTTTATTATTTCCTTTCTTCTGCTTACTTTTGGTTTAAGTTTTTCCTTGCCTTCTAGTTTCTTAAGGCAGAAAGCTAGGTCATGTATTTGAGATCTTCTTTTCTGATATAGGCATTTAGTGCTATAAACTTACATCTAAGCACTGTTTTAGCTGCATTCTTTATATTTTGATGGGATGTTCTCATTTTTAAAAATACTTCAAAATACTTCCTATTTGCTTTTTTTTTAATTTCTTGTTTGACCAATGAATTATTTAGAAGTATATTAGTGTCTAAATAGTGGAGATGTTCCAGATATTTTTCTTTTTTTGGTTTCTAATTTAATTCCATTGTGACTAGACAAAATACTTCATATAATTTGAAACCTTTTAAATTTATTAAGATTTTATGCCCAGAATATGGTTTATGTTGTTGGTCAGTGTTCTGCATGCACTTGAAAAAATGTGTATTTTGCTGCTGTTAGTCAAGTTATTTATGTCGGCTTTTCCTTCTATATCCTTACTATATTCTTCCTGATTATCTGTCTGTTCTATCAGTTATTGAGAGAGGAGTATTCAAATATCTAAGATTACAGATTTATCTATTTCTGCTTTCACTTCAATGAATCTTTGCTTTGTGTATTTTGAAGCTCTGTTATTAGGGGCATAAACGTTTGGAATGTTATGTCTGCTTGATGAATTGACCATTTTATCATTATTCGGTGAATTTTTATCCCTGTTAATATTCTTTTCTCTGAAATCTATTATGTCAGATATTAATATAGCCACCCCAACTTTCTTTGATTAGTTTTACAAGACGGATTTTTACTATGCTTTTAATAGATTTGGTGTCTTTGTATTTAAAATTAGTTTCTTTTTGACAACATATAATGGGGTCTTACTTTTTTTTTTTAAGTTTATTTTTGAGAGCGAGAGAGAGCAGGGGAGGGGCGGGGGGAGGGGGGGCGGGGAAACAGAGGATCTGACAGCAGACAGCCCAATACAGGGCTGGCATCCATAAACCATGAGATCATGACCTGAGCTGAAGTTGGAAGCTTAACCAACTGAGCAACCCAGGCACCCTGGGTCTTACCTTTTTAGACAATCTGACAGTCTCTACCTTTTAATTGGGTAGTTAGGCCATTTATATTTAATGTGATTGTTCATACATTTGGATTGAAATAAATCACTTTGCTATTTACTTCCTATTTGTCACATCTGTTTTTCTTCCTTTCCCTCTGTTTCTGTCTTCTTTTGGGATATGTTTTTAATGATTCTGTTATATCTCCTTTGTTGGCTTATTAGCTGTGCCTTTTCCTTCTTGTAGGATATAAACATTTGTTTTAGAGGAGACATTAAGTTGAGTCTGCCAGTTCACATAATGAAGATCAAACCACCCAAACCAGTTACAGGTTAGTATAATTCAACTAATACTCTTTTTATTTCTGATATTAATTTCTGTTTTTTTCTTTCTTTGCTTTCGTCCAAATTTCCCATCTTTTCTAGATATTAGCAGCAATATCTAAATTACAAGTATAGTTCTGAGGAGGAAATTTTTTTAAAAGTCATAAGCTCTGGGATCTAAGGACAAAAATATAAATGTTACAAGGACATAGGTAACTAACAGAATTGGAAAATCAGGAAAAACAGGCATCTAGCTGGAGTTCATCCATTTCTATATTCCTGTGTTAATGCATTCATCAGGATTTGCTGAGTGCCAGTGAAGCACCAAGCACACAGATGAGTAAGACACCTTTTCCATACTCTAAAAGCTGCTGTTCTACCAAGGGAGAATAAGAGGAAAGTGGCATTGTAGGATATGATAAGTGCAGCAATGGGGAACATTTAGGACCATGAAAACACAGAGGAAAGAGTGACCAACTCTTCCCATGGAGGAGGCAGAGGGTTTATCAAAGGAAGGGACATTTGGGAAGGTCTTTTTTTGCCGGGGGGGGGGGGGGGGGGGGGGGGCGGGGGCGGAGGGAGAAGGACTTGAAGGACAAGTGGGAGTAGGTCAAGAGGAGCAGAGAAGTCCATTGTAGGCAGAGGATAGAGTATATCCTCTCAATACCTGCCCAGAACCTCAAAGATATATCTATAGGAATGTTCACTGCAGCATTATTTATAGAGGTAAAAGACTAATTAAATAAAATCTGGTACACTCATCCAAAGGAATACTTTACAACTCTCAAAAACAAAGAAGGAAATTCAAAAGGCCAAGAATAGCCAATTCACTCTTGTAAAAGAACACGATGATATGATTTGCTCCATCAAGACTTATTATAAAGCTATAGTAATTAAGACACAATAGAAAAATAGATAAGTGGACAGTAGATAGATAGAAATATATATAGAGAGAATATAGAAATATAGATAGAAATAGTATACAGAATATAGTAGTAGAAAAATAGATAAACATGATAGGCCAGAACAGACCAAGGCATAAATGGACACTTGATAACTGACAGAGGTGACATTACAGAGCAGGAGAGAAAGGATGGTCATTTCAATAAATGGTGCTGGCTGTCCATATGGAAACAAAAGTGAGACTCGACTCCTGCCTCCCACCATACACAAAAATAAATTCCGGACGACCCATAGAAGCAAATATGAAAGAGAAAACAGTAAAGCTTTTAGAAAATAATATAAGACAGTATCTTTATGATTTCATAGGGAAAGACTTTTTAAACAAAACACAAAAAGCACTTACAATAAAAGAAAAATTTGACAAATTTGGCTACTAAAATTAAGGACTTCTAGTAATCCCAAGACATCATTAAAAGCATGAAGGAGCAGCCACATAGTGGGAGAAGATAGTTGCAAAACACATAAAACTTAGGAATGGTCCCTACTGAGAATATGTAAAGAATTCCTACAACTTATTAAGAAAAAGAGATAATCCAGTATAAAACAGGCAAGAGCTTATTCAAATGGCCAATAAGCAGATGAATGTGTGTACTCAACATCATTAGTTATCATGGAAATGCAAATTAAAACCATAATGAGCTACCACTCCACACCCACCAGGAGGGCAACATTTAAAAGAGGCGGGCCATACCAAGTTGGTGAGGATGTATCACAAGCAGGCCTCCCGTACACTACAGTTAGCAATGAAAATCGGCACAACCACTTTGGAAAATAGTTTGGTTTGATCCAGCGATGGTGACGATAATTTATACCCTGAGACCCAGCACTTACACTCGGAGGCAGTGTGACCGACCGTACCAGCTTGCCCGGGACTGGGGGGTTGGTCTACTGGGATGTGGGGCTTTCAGAGCTAAACCTAGGGAACTCCTGAGCAAACCAGGGTGAAGTGGTCAGCCTCCTCCTAGGTATGTACCTGACAGTGTGCAAGCAAATACGTACAAGGAGACACGTACGAGAATGGTAACAGTGACATGATTCTCCATAGCCCCAATCATGAAACAACCGAAATGTCCGTCAACAAGAGAACATGTATTCACTTGATGGAATACTATCAATAAAAAGGAACAAACTGCAGCCGTCCACAACCAAATGGACAAATCTCACAATATTAAGCAAAAGAGGGCAGACACAGAGTTAACTCTTCACGATTCCATCTGTGTGTAACGGTCAGAAGCAGGCCAAGCAGAGCTTTTTCGTGTAGATGCGCATTTAGACAGCAAAGGTAAAACAAACTTACTGCAGTGCTTATGGAAAAGCCAAGAGAATGGGTGCGGCTCTCGCCAGGAGGTTGTGACTGGAGACGGGCCCCTGCGAAGCTTCCAGGGAGCAGGTGATGTTCTGTCTCTGGACCTGAGTGGAGACAGACATTTGCTTTGTAATAATTTATTAAGATATATATATATTTTTTTAATTTTTTTTAACATTTATTTATTTTTGAGACAGAGAGAGAGCATGAACGGGGGAGGGTCAGAGAAAGAGGGAGACACAGAATCCGAAACAGGCTCCAGGCTTTGAGCTGTCAGCACAGAGCCTGACGCGGGGCTCGAACCCACGGGCCGCGAGATCATGACCTGAGCCGAAGTCGGACGCTTAACCGACTGAGCCACCCAGGCGCCCCAAGATATACATTTTTTAATGCTCTGCTGAACGTGTTCTATTTCACAGTAAGAAAAAGGTTTAGTAAATGAAAATAAGCAACAATAAGGAAGGTCTGTAGCACTGAAAGGAAGCGATCTCCAAGCTATTTGTGAGTGGAAAATGCAAGGGGGCTGGTGTAAACTTTAGCTGGATCTGACTCAGCCAGAGAACTTGTTAAAACCCAAAATGCTGCGCCCCAGCCACACAGTTTGTGTTTCAGCAGGCTGGGGCTGGGACCTGAGAATCTGCATTTCTAACAAGTTCCGGTTGAGCCCCTCAGATCCCTGCTCATCTTGGAACCACACTTGGGGGGTACTAGTGTATCCTGTGCTACCATTTGTTTATACAAAGGTGGTCTCCCTATAGAAACTTCTGTGAGAAATGAATAACAATGATTGCTTCCGGCCAAGGAGACCTGGGGCACTGGGGGCCTCCTGGGCACCCTCCATCTGAAAGCTGGGGTGGGGACCTAGAAAATAAATGACCCAGTTTTACTGTGGATTTAGGAACAGTTGAAAAAAGAAGGAAATGAAAGGTTTTCGGGGGGGAAGGGGAATGGTAAGAAAAGTGACTGGCAGAGAAGGGAGATGGTTGAAGGAAGGTAGTTGGATAGACGTCAACATAGGTAGAGGCCGGGACCGTCTGTTTCTGTGGGCCCTGCAGCAGCGGCTCAGTAGTGATGGCAACTGACACATTTGGGGCCTTGCTGGGCTGGGAAGACGGCAACGGTGATCTAAGGTCTCTAGTGACCTCGTGAACTTTTCTTTGGCCTCGTTTGGGGATCCGGGCATCTGGAAACAGGACGTGATGGTGAGGCTGGAGGAGGAGGAGGAGGGGGGAGGGCGGTTGCCCTTAGCCTGTGCTCGCTGAGCCGCCTGGCGAGGAAAGAGGCGGGGAGAAGACTGAACGCTGGCTTCCCAGATGGATTTCTGAGGACTAGAGATTCTGCAGGAAACTGGAAAGTGTGGAGGAAGGAAGGGAAAATCAGGAAGGGGGAAGTCCCATGGTTTGACCAATTCTGGGATCTTTTCAACCTAGGTACCACATTTAAAAGCCCCCTGGAAGTCTTTGCAAAGATAGAGGACTGCTACGGGCTGGGCTCAGGGCAGAACCACTTCATCAAGGACACTCAGTGGGAGCAGCAGGAGGCCATCTTCAAAGCCTTGTTCAAGAAGTACCTGGACGGAGAGTGCGGGGAGGAGCAGCTCAGGTGAGCAGGAAGGAGGCCCGGCTCCCTCCCCCTCCCTCGCCTCGAGCCGGGGTGGGGGGTGGGGGGTGGGGGTTGGGCAGAGTGTCTCCTCTCAGGGCACACACAGGAATCAACCCAAGCACTTGAATTAAAAGCTGTTTCTGGTTTGGGAGATTTTCCCGAGAATTTCAGATTTTTTGAAAAGATATGTGGAGATTGTTCAAAGAGAGTTAGAACAAAGGCTGATCATGTGGATTTCAAAGAGGAATAGACATCTATGGAGAGGAGAAGAAGTCGAGTTTGTTTTACAATCTTATGTATATCTTCTCTTTAAAAACTTTTTTCCTGATGGGGCACCTGTGTAGCTCAGTCGGTTAAGCGGCTGACTTCGGCTCCAGTCACGATCTCACAGTTTGTGAGTTCGAGCCCCACATCAGGGCCCTGTACTGGCAGCTCAGAGCCTGGAGCCTGCTTTGGATTCTGTGTCTCCCTCTCTCCCTGCCCCTCCCCCGCTCACGCTGTCTCTCTAAAATAAACATTAAAAAAAAATTTTTTTTAAGTTTTTTCCTGATTATCTAGACAACACAGAAGATCCTAAAGACAGAAATAAAAGTCGCCACTATTCACATTTTCCTCCATTCCCATCCAGTCTTTCTCAATGTAATATATTAACGCAGAATTACTAAAATACCTTACTTTGTAACCTCAGGCAGCAGATGGGCTCAGGAATCCCCTGCTGTGACTGTAAAAACCGAGCCCAAGGCTTTGAAGGATCTGGTGGAGCTGGTTTTAGGAACTAGCTCTCTTCACAGCTACCGTGGAGCTCAGGAACCAGGAACATTCTTGCTTCACCGAGGAAGAGAAACCCCTCATCTTGCTGCCAAGTGCACCTTGAATTTTCTCACGTCAGGACACAAACTCCTAGGGCTACACCCTCCTAGCAGCTACCTGATCCCTGAACTGGGCCCCAGCGAGGTTCAGGGGCATGCTGCCTGGCTGCAGGCTCGTTGTTAACCTGCGGGTAATGTCTGTCTGTAGTGGGAGTCTATACCACAAGAAGCTACAAACTCTATATAGACCTCAGGAAATTGGTTTGTTCTTTTCTTAAGGACAGATGTATCAGCACACCCTGTTGGATTGCCCCCAGCATAAGGGAGCATTTGTTCACGGCAGGCAAGTCTGGTCACTAGGGGATCTTCCCCAAGGACAGAGAAGGTTCTTCTGGGTGCTGGGTGCCGTTCCCAGCCCGGGGGTGACTCCCGCGCCTCTGCCTGCCCTGCCCTGCCCTCACCAACTTCCCAGGTCTGCGGCCACCAGGGCCGGCACATCCCATGTGACTTAGCTCATGGCCCTGTATCCCTGGGAAGGTCCATCCTAACTACCCATTTCTGGTTTTAGTACCATGACTCTGCCAGGGTGTCTCCTTGCCAAGGAGCCTGCCATGGCTGACTCGTGTCTCTTTTTCTTCCCCCAGTATGGCCACGTTCCACTTCCTCCTTCCTGGCCGCGTCACCACCATGCCAGCGGACGTCAAGAGCCCCTCGGGTAAATGAACACGATGCAGGTGGCTGTCCTAGGCAGGTGGTCCACTCGGGGAGCACCCCAGCAACCCCTGCACGGTGGGAGGCAATGAGGCGGAGAGTAGGTCGCCGCTTAACGGTGTCTGGACGCATGGTGCCCCAGCCCAGACTCCCTGATAACAGAGGCCGTGGAGTCTTCAGGCAGTGACTCGCCACAGAGGAGGGTCTGAGCACATATCCTGCCAGGCTGCTTCTGAACATGAACTCACTGTGTAGAACATGCTATTTAAAACACTGACAGCCAAGAGGACATGAATTATCTAGATGACGTGAAAGCCGCTGAGGGGCAGCGTGACCGTCCTCCTCACCGGGGAAGGCCAGCTGGCCGTGGGAACAGCCCTCCCGGGGATGCTCAGCCCTCCTCCCCGGGAGGCTCACCCCTCTGCTGGGCGCTGCCCCTTAGAACGTACCACTTTTGACTTCAAACCGACTTCCGCTTGGGCAAACACCTTCCGTACAAACCCGGGGCTACCCAGCTGCCTCACGTGACACCCCTTTCCTCTCTTCTTTCCCAGGGGTAGCCTGTGTCCTTGGCATACATTGGACCGGAAACCACAACTTCTTCCTCTATTCACTTAACCGAACTCTGAAGGATAAAGCCGGTACTTAGCTGCTGAGATGGGAGTTGCCTGAGAACGTGTCCTTCTCCAGCTTAGCTGAGAGCACGTGACTGACACGTCACTTTAGGGGACCAGAGCTGTGCAGGCAGAAGCAGGTGGCTCAGGGCCTGTGGTGTGAGCGCAAGGCTCTGTCTCTGGGCGGTCCCATTTCTCCAAGAGAATAGGTCGATAGGGACAAAGCCCGGTCAGGTCCACAGGGCTCCTTTGGCAGCTGAGGCAAAAAGAGGCTTGGCATCAGGGGCCGGATCCGGCCCCGGCCCAATGAAGGCCCGCAAGCTGTGTAGCCCCAGGCCAGTCACCGCGTGCCCCCAACCCTGTTTTCTCATCTGAAACACAGAGCTCATTCATCACACCATCCATCCCTGCTGACTGCACGTGCTTGCCGTGGATCGCAAAATCCAGAGGGTTTCTGTATGTGAAAGCTTTTTGAAATTGAACGGCACTTAGGACCACCACTTACGTGGTCTTTTTTGGTTTTTACAAATTCTTGGAGGCAGTTACGTGAGCAGGTTCACTTTGTGGTAATTCCTTGAGCTGTACACGGATATCATTCTTTAGAATTGTACTTTAATGTTTGGGGCCCCTGGGTGGCTCAGTCGGTTAAGTGTCTGACTTCGGCTCAGGTGACGATCTCATGGTTCATGAGTCCGAGCCGTGCATCGGGCTCTGTGCTGACAGCTCGGAGCTTGGAGCCTGCTTCGGATTCTGTGTCTCCCTCTCTTTCCCGCTCCCTCACTCACGGTCTGTCTCTCTCTCTCTCTCTCTCTCTCAAAAATAAACATTGTTAAAAAGTTTTAAAAAGGGATTATACTTTAATGTTTAAAAGTGTACAAAGGAAGAATTTTCTCTCCTCCCAACGCCCTCTCAGGCAGCGTGGCTTCTAATCTCAACCTCTGTACTGACTGGCTCTGACCTTGGGCAGGTGACTTCTCTGCCTCAGTCTCCTCATCTGTGAAATAGGGTGCCAACAGGACTCATCTCACCAGACCCTTGCGAGAATTAGCCGAAAGGGTGCACATACAGTGCTTAGCGCCTGGCAAGTACTCAGTGTGAGCGTCAGTGCAAAAGGAGTGGGACTTGCTCTTCTGTCCTAAAGAGGTAGCATTGCAGAGAGCCCAGCGGGTACCCCTGCCCGTGTGCCAGCCGGGCAGACTAGTCCGGGCCGTGAGCTGTGCGCGTGGAGGTGGTGGGCGGGTGCAGCGGCTGGGGCAGGGGCGGCCGAGTGAGTGCCGTCCTCCCCGCTAGACCCGGAGGGCGTGTGGCCCTGTGCTGCACCCATTGCTGTCTCTCAGCTCAGCTGCTGCTGTTCCTACCTGGTGCTGGCCTGCGAGGATGGCGTGCTCACGCTGTGGGACCTGGCAGAAGGTGAGCACCCCCCCGCTGCCCCCGCCTCACCCCTGGATTATGAGACCCCGGGGAGCTCTGGAGTTTCCTGCAGGCTCTGGGCCTTCTGGTAGTTACTCTGTGTTCTTAAGTCAGTGTGGGGAGCCGGTCCCGCCTTCCCCTCATTCATTCAGTCACTTATTGAACACGATAAGTGCTGACACTTCCCAATCCCCGTGTACTGGTTGAGCGCTCGCCCCGTGCCCCGCACTGGAGCGGGTCCTGGAAGTAAGACTGTTAGTTACCTCATTATCACACTCCAGGGAGGAGGTGTCTCCCAGCACAGGATGTGACGGTAGGGCAGCCCTGGCCCTCCCCCACCCGCCCCCAAGTTCTCAAACTAAGTCTTCCTGCTCTCCCACCCCCACCGCGGTCAGCAGGAAGCCCACTGCTATTGAAGCTAAGAGGCCTGTATGGTGGCCAGTGCAAGACCAGTAGCCATGCTGGGTGGGTGGCACCTTGCTAGAGTCCTGGAGTCCCAGGATCCCGGGTCCAGCTCTGCAGGTGCAGAAAATCAGTGGTGTCTAGTTTCCCTAAGTCGATCGATCAGCCTCTGAGGGAAAGGCTCCCTCTGACCAAACTCTTTTAGAAGTGATGACTGAATCGCTGGGTTTGTCATTGTACAACTGGATGGGTGTTTCCTCTGAGAGTAGAGGTGGGCAGCCTTCCCAGCCAGCGCGCTGGTGAGAACCAGAGAGAGTGCCCTGTCTACTGGCCATCTCGGGGAGCCTTCTGTCAGGTCAGTGAGGTGCCTTCCTCCCTTGGCTGTTTCCATCTGAAGGATTCAGTGGTGGTTTCCGTTTAGCCGGCACTCGGCCCACATGGTGGGGAGATAAACATCCCTACGCGCCCTCTTGAATTTTGGTTCCTCACCCAGTCTTCTTACAAGAGTGAAAGATACTTAAAGGGCTGAACAATGCTCATAATTTCACATTCACTTGCTCAATAGGTTGTTTTCATTTGTCTGGATACTGATACGTCCTGGATATCGTTTGACTACACACATATACACCCTTCTCATAAAAAAGCCCTTCTCAGAGAACCACCTTCTCTCTGGTATACCTTGACCCACCACGGTCAGCTGTGGTTCCGTACCTGGCAGGGCACTGTCCCTTCTGTCCCAGCACTGACTCTGGCCCCCTCCCCGGGGCTCTTCCCCGTCCCCCACCCCCCCTCCATACTTAGAAGGGGGGGCTCTTCTCTCCCACTGGGCACTGGGGTTTTCTGGCTTCACTTCCAGAAGGCTCTCATTGCCGGATCTTGCCTTCACACCCCTCATATGCCTGTTGGTCACAGACCCTGCGCCCAGGCTGCATCAGCCCTCCCCCTTTCACTGACCTGCCTGTGCCATTGTTTTTCCAGGTTTCCCTCTTGGGGTCGTCGCTCTTCCCAAGGGATGTTCCTGCCAGAGTGTTCACTTCCTCAAATACTACTTAGTCCACCAGGGACAGAACGTGTATCCTGAGGGGCCCTTGAAATCCCACATGAAATGTGTGGTGCTGTGCACAGATTCTTCTGTCCATCTGGTGACAGCCAGGGGGACCCAAGAACCCACCGTCAGTGTGCTGGTTGAGAGGTCAGTGGCTTGAGCGCAGGACGGGGCAAATGACCGGCCAGCCGAAAGTGACCAGCTCCCCAGCTGGAGTCCACTGGCTCTGTAGTCAACACCCTCCCTGTGAGCTCCCAAGTCCCCACCGTCTTTTTTATGTGCACGTGTAAAACTTGTCTCACAAAATTGTGCGACAGCACAAATGACAGCTTTCACGTCATTTGTCATTTCTGCCAAAATCGCCTTTTATCAGTTTCCTCGAGGCTTTCTTTCTTTTTTAAATTGTCTCAAGAGTCTCTTTCTGAAGTTGTGAAAATACTTCATGCATGCAAATGAGCTATACAATATATACATGTGTATATTTAGGATATAGCTATATATACACTATGTATAGTATATATGTATGTGTATATGTATTTGGGTGTTTATATATATACACAGAGAGAGAGAGACAGAGAGTGGGCAGTGGGAGAGAGGGAGGGAGGGAGAAACTCCCCTGTACCCATCATGAACCTTCAGAAATAGATCATCTCCGGGGCGCCCGGGTGGCTCAGTTGGTTAAGCATCCAACTCTTGGTTTCGGCTCGGGTCATGATCTCAAGTTCATGGGTTCGAGCCCTGCATTGGGCTCTGCTTTGACAGTGCAAAGCCTGCTTGGGATTCTCTCTTCCCCCCTCTCTGCCTCTCTCTCTCTCTCTCTTTCTCACTCTCTCCCTCTCTCAAAAATAAACATTAAAAAAAAGAAATAGATCATCTCCAATTCAGTTAAGGCTGTGTGCTTGTCCCTGGTCACACCCTTCTCTCCTCTCCAGAGGTGACCCCCTTAGTAATCGTCGCTGTATATAACAAACCATTCCACAACTTGATGGCTTCAGAAAACAAGTCAATGTGTAGCCCCTGATCTCGCAGACCAGCAATTTGGGCCAGTTCTTCCACTGGCCTTGCTTAGGCTCTGGCAGCTGGGCTGGGGGCCGGATGGTCTGGCACAGCCTCACTTGCATAGGTGGCAGTGGGGTGGCCGTTGGCCAGGACACGTGGTTCTCTTCCCTGTGGTGGCTCCTGCGGGCCGTCTCCGCCTCCATCGCCCCACAGCCTAAGGGGTCCCCTCAGCAAGCGAGGGCAACCGCAACGTACACTCTCCAAGCTTCTGCTCACGTCACAGTGGACGAAGCATGTCACGTGGCCACACCCGCAGTCAGGCAGTGGAGAAACTGACTCCACCGTTTGATGGGAGTCGCTGCCAAATATCACGGCCGATTTCTTTTTCAATCGACCGTGTCATTTTCCAAAATTCATCATCCATTCCTTCGCTTTCCTGTAAGAATTAGCCACACGCATCTCCAAGTAACGCATCGTTTAGCTGTGCCTATTTGGGAAATTCGTAAAGGGACTCCCATGCTCTGTATCCTCCAGCTTGTTTCTCGGGGCTGTTTATTCCGTAACTTGCTCTGCAGCCTTGTTCGGGAGAGTCGCACATGTCGGTGAATGCAGCGCCGGGTCTGTATCTTCCCGGCTCTACTGCATCCCATCGTGTAATAAATATATCACAGCAAGGCATTCTCCTACCAGCGGGTAATGCGCCTGTTCCCCGCGTCTGCTACTATGAACCATCTCTGACGTGTCTCCCGATGCTTATTCACAAGAGTGTCTCCTAGATGCGTGCCAGGAGAGGACAGCACAGCCTTAACTCCTTCCAGGACGAACGTGTATGTGTCTGGTTCCCCACAGGCCGGTAAAGTACCTGGACGAAGCCATCTGTGCAGTGGCCCCAGTCCCAGCCTTACCTGGCATGGTAGGTTCCTCACGCCCCTCACTCCTCTTCAGCAAGCGTGTTCGTTTTCCCTTCAAAGACTGTTTGTTGAAGGCCTGTCAAGCGCGAGGCACTAGACTAGCTTTGGGGCGCACAGGGACGAAAGAGCAAGCCGCCGCCCTCGCAGATCGCACGGTTCAGCTGGGAAGACAGACGAATCACCGCGCAGCTGCCCTGGAAGACGAGAGAGGCTGTGATGCGCTGGGCCCTGGATGCCACAGAACAGAGACAGGGGTCACCACCTCAGCCTGCAGAAGTCAGTGGGGGCGGGGGGCTGCTTTCGGGAGGAAGTGACAGGACGGGGCAGAGAAGGTGAGGTCGCACTCTCAGGTGTCGGAGTGTGAGGGGCGGGGAGGTGGTGTGGCAGCTGGAGGACGATTCGATCAGGCGCATCTAACAGGTTCACCTACAGGGAGGAAGGAGCCAGGCAGGAGAGAGGCCGGCCTCCGAACCCGCGCCAGGAAGGGCCCTGGGATGGAGCGGGGTCTCCGAGGATGGGGAGGAAAGCATACGTGTGCAGAGGGCGGCACTGCGTCCGGCCACGTGGAGGGCCAGCTCCCGGACAGGGATGCTGGTGAGCCAGAAGAGAAGCCCGGGCAGGAGTGGGGAGCGCCACCCAGCATCAGACACGGCACCTGGAAAAGGGCCTGTTGCTGCTGGGGACACCGGAGAAGTAAACACACATGTTTCTCTGCTCCCCGAGCAAATCCGTTCTCTCTGTTGCTGGCCTGGATGTCCAGCTGCCTCTCTTATTCCAAACGGGGGTGACAGAGAAGTCCCCGTTGCCATCCCTTTGCTTCCCAGGTGCTGACCTTTTCCAGGAATGGCTCCGTGCAGCTCATGGACGTGGCCAAGCCCCAGATCATCTGTGCCTTTGCTCCACCCAGAACCTACCATCTGGCAGTGCCCTGGACGCCTATGTTTGTCGTGTCTTTGCACCGCCCGTGTTTCCTGCTCCGAGGTATGGGAGGGGGGCCCTGGGGGCTGCTATTTGCCTGACCTTCTCCCTCCCTTCCCAAAGCACAGGGTGATGCCCCCAATCTCTTCCCTGCTCTTCAACCCTGCGCCACAGGCCAAAAGGACACTGCTGCTTAGCCCCTCACGAGGCACTTAGCTAAAACACAGATTCCAGAGAGACTCCTGCGGCCCCCCTTCAAGGGAGCCCCTCACAGCTCAGCCCTGACGGCCCAGCCTTTACCAGCAGAGAGCTGCCCCCAGCTGCCCACCCAGCCCACAGAGAAGGTCATCCCTCTACAGAACGCTGTGTTTTGTTTCATCTCAGGAGACCATCCTGACGAAATTGAATCCGACGACGCCAAGGACATCCAGAATTCTATTTTCTGTTTTAATCTCGAGGCCTACCCGCTCCTGGAAAACATCTGCAACCTTTGCACCGTTCCTCAAGCGGACATGACCGATAGCATGGCCTTCGCCCAGGTGCTGCCCTTGGAGAAAAGATGCGAGAGTTTCCTCCAGGAGAGGTAGAGTCCCGGGTCTGCTTCCCATCCCTGCTCCTGGGGTTGTCTCTGGGTTGAGGACTAGCGGAGTGTGTTCGATGGTCAGATCCGTCCGGCATTTCGACTGCCCCTTCTGTGGGGGACCCTGCCATATTGTAGCCCGTGAGCCACACTCCAATTTCCCGTTTGGGTTGGCAGGAAAGGGAGCCCCGGATTCAGGCTGGTAAAGAAGAAGGACTGCCTGCCAGTCGCTATTTTCTCCTCGTCAAGACTGTCTTGTCCTCCTGCTTTCTGGATTCTTTGGTTTTGTAAAACTGTATTTGGATGATCAGACACCAGTCTTGGGAGACAGGGGCTTAAGTCATGGGCCAGGTTCGGCCCATTTGCTATGTCTCATCATGGCTGCTTGTGTGCTACAACAGCAGACTTGAACAGTGGTGACAGAGACCACACGACCCATAAAGCCGGCCTCATTTACTATCTGGCCCTTTATACAAACTGGTCGCCAGCCCCTGGTCCAAGCCCCTTGGCTTTAACCGTCGTCTGGACAAACGGTTTGGCCACGCGTCTCTCCCTTTTCTGTGACCCCCAGGCCCGTGGGGACTCTGCCTGTGGCCCTTTCTGCTGTAAAAGCATAAGGAGCTGTGCTCTGTCTGCTCTGGAGAAGCAGGTGTCTCTTCTAATCCATCCGCCACTCATCTCGGCGGTTTGCAAATTCTTGCTGATGGTTTCTGGCATGATTGCACTTTTGGCAGGAGGAGGTTACCAGCGGAGCCCTGGATTCTCCTGGGGGTGGGGGTGGGGGGACTTCGGTGGCCCCTTCCTTCCAGGGTCTTCAGAGACTCTGTGATCTCTCCAGTCCCCACGATATCCCTTTACGACCATTTCCCCTTTTTCTATTTACTCTTGCCTCAAGAGGAAGGAAGTGGAATGGCCAGGATACTCAGGTTTGAAATCCAATTCCACCCCTTCCTAACTGAGAGACCTTGGGTGAGTGCCTTCACCTCCGAGAGCCTCAGTTTCCTCCTTTGTTCAAAACCGGTGTGTTGAACACCTGCAGTGCGCCAGGCTGTGCTGTGGACACTTTGATGGTGCCCAGCCCTCAGGTTTTGTGGGTATTCCAGAGATAATACACGTCTAGTGCTGGGCATTGGGTGGTCGCTCAGTAAATGGTAGGTTCCAGAAGGATGCTGGGTTACTTCCAGTTCGTGCCTGGGGAAATTCTAAACACCACCGCAAGGTGGCGCCGTGAATCCCCAAGGCTGCATTTCCCTGCTGCTTGTGGTTCTCCGGTTGTGGGGGTTCTTGGGGGGCTTTCAATATCTCCTGGAAGGAGGCAGCCCATTCATCAGGAGAGGCAGATGGTCTGTGGGTCTCGGGGGGAGGACAGTGAAGGAGGGGTCACTGGGCATTTCCCCTGATTAAAGATTAACCAAGAGCGTTTGGCTGTTCTTTACATGGCAGTTTCTTGCTTTGACCCTTGACGGCTTGACTTATTCTGAGGAGACACAGCTGAAGAATTGAAGGGTGAGGCATCGTGATGTCTGCAGCTTACTTTGAAGCACAGACCAGGAAAACATTTAGAGAGAGGAAGAGAAAATGTTAACAACCAGTGAAACCCAGGAAAATACTCACAGAAAGAGACAGACAGACAGCCAGGCAAAATGTTCACCATCGGTGACCACAGGTGCAGGTTAACTGTACTGCTTGCAACTTTCATGTAGGTTTGAAATTTTTTTTAATTTTTTTTTTTAACGTTTATTTATTTTTGAGACAAAGAGAGACAGAGCATGAACGGGGGAGGGTCAGAGAGAGAGGGAGACACAGAATCCGAAACAGGCTCCAGGCTCCGAGCTGTCAGTACAGAGCCCGATGTGGGGCTCGAACTCACGGACTGCGAGATCGTGACCTGAGCTGAAGTCGGCCGCTCAACCAACTGAGCCACCCAGGCGCCCCGAAATTTTTCTTTTTAAAAAAAATTTTTTAAACGTTTAAATTCATTTTTGAGAGACAGAGTGCAAGTGAGGGAGGGGCAGAGAGAGAGCGAGACACAGAATCCGAAGCAGGCACCAGGCTCCAAGCCATTAGCACAGAGCCCAACGCGGGGCTCGAACCCATGAACCGTGAGATCATGACCTGAGCTGAAGTCGGACACTTGACCGACCGAGCCACCCAGGCGCCCCAGGTTTGAAATTTTTCCAAACAAAAGATGGAGAGAGGTTATGAAATACCGTTTACAGTATAATCCTGATTTTGAGAGAAGTCTGGAAATGTGTACACCAATATAACAGGAGTTCTATTTGGGTGATGATGTATGTGATTTTTTTTTTTTTTTGTATTTTCCCTATTTGCAGCTTTCCTACCAAAACAAAACAAAACAAAACAAAACATTCTCTTGGAAAATTTTAAAAACTGGTTAAAAAAAAAGTCAAGAGTACGAGTTTAGGTCATAGCTATGGTGAGGTTGTACGCCTGGGTCATGGTGTGGAGTTTCCGGAGCTCTTTCCTGATGAGGCCTAGTGAACTCCGTGTTTAAGGAGACTGTTTCCATTTCTGCCTCGCAGTTTAACGCCCTCTTTTACTGGCCTGGAAAGGGTGAGGCTGGACCGACATGTCCAGCGCCGGGCGGCTCACCTCCTGCCTGGCAGCAAGGGGCCCGGCCAACTCAGGCCGCCCTCAGTCCCTGACTGACATTTCCAACCCTCAACCAATGTATGAGTGGAGATCGGTACTCGGACACCTGCAGAGCCCCACTCAGCCCCTGAAATCTGCTTCAAGCACACTACGACCATAACGGAGCACTTCCCCGTTGTAAAAAAAAAAAAAAAGTTATTATTTCTGATAGAAGTTATACACGCACTTGTAGAAATCTGGAAAACAGGACAGCGCAGAAAAGAAAATGTAAACCACCCACGACCATCACCAAACCCTAGCCCTGCTGTTAATATGTCAGTGCATTTCCTTCTGGTTTTCCCTTTGGTGTTTTCACTAAGTTGAGGTCACGTTCCGAGTTCAACTTTTAAATCTGGCTTTCTGTCACTCCAGAATATCACTTAATTCTTTCTTAATTTTAAGAAAACCTTCCTTATAAATATGCCAATGTCATTTTCTGTGGAAAGGATGTGTCTGCAGGGCATTTCTCCACTCCCCTGTGGTCGGGCCTGCTCTGTAAAGATGGTCCTTTCCACCCTGCCCCCTCCAGTCTGTGTTCCTGTAGGAATGGGACTCACTCTACTACTTTCCCAAAGTCTTTCCTCCCTGTCGGCAGAGCTTAGCTCTTAGGTGTCATGCCTGAGCCCCTCCCTGGGGTGGCCCCCATAGCCAGGAGGGGGTGGAGAGGACTGCCCTCCCAGGGAAGCTTGTCAGGGAAGAGTGCTGGAGTCCTTGGGGCTGATCAGGTGGGGGCGGGGGGCTGAGGGGGGGGGGTGGCCAGGGGCAGGGCCTGGGGCTGACCCAAACCATGGGAGCTTGGGAACAGAAAAGCTCAGAGAAGTTGTCACTGGGTCCTGGGACCCAGCAGGAGCTGGGAGGGGTCGCATCGTGTGGTTGGGGCCAGCCCAGCTTGAAGGAACTTTTACTTCGGCCTGATCACAGTGTTTGAATTATATCCCTTGTGGCAACCCATTTTCCAGATTGGGTCCCAGCAATAAATTGGGAAAAACTGATTTAAAGAAGGCTTTTCCTGTTCTACTTGCTCTGAGGTCTGCTGTCTGGGACTTTCCCAAAAGTAGCCCTCCACCCCCCCCCCCCACCCTCGCTCCAACACTTTATTTTGAAAATTTTCAAACATACAGCAGTTTTGAAAAAAAAAAAAAGTCACTGAACATCCATATACCCACAACCTAGATTCTGCCATTAACATTTTCCTATTGTTGTTTATCCCACATATCCATACATGTCCCAAAGGTTTTAATCTCATCTTGTTTTTCCCTATTTACTCCTCGTGTCTGAAACCGCTTCCATTGGCCCTAAAACTAGGTGAAACTTCAAGGCAGTGGGTTATGTGGCAATCGATTCAGAGTTTCAAGCTTGCAATCATCTGTCCAAAATGTTTTTGCAAAACCTGCCCCTGGGACTTTTATAAATAGCCAGTGTGAAAGGGAACCTGCCTTTGGGGCTTTAAAAGGAGGCCAGCTAGCCACAAATATGCATCCCCACCCCCCACCCCAAGGCCTGGCTTCTGCTCCCGTGCAACTTGGGGCTCCAGGCACCGTTTCCACGTTCGAGTTCTGCCATCCCTGGCTAGGTCAAACTTGATCACAAGACAGAAATTTCTGGACACCAGGAAGCAGACAGAGTGTCCCTTCCTCTCTCTGTCTCTCTCTCCCTTTATTCCTTATGGAATACAAAGCCAAGCAAGATTCAGGTTCAACCACCCACCTGTCTGCCAGAAGGCGGGCTTCTGGGTCCACAGGGCACCTGGCCCTCTGGGCCAGGGGCTGGGCAGGCAGGAACTGACGGCTCATGGCTATTTTAATTAGGGAACGAAGGACACTGAGCATCTTTCTGTTATATATACTGTACATTTCCCTCACTCCTTCCCTGGCTTGCCCTGGATCTGTTTCCTATGCGTGAGTTCATTTTCTTTTGATTTTAAGAGTTCTTTGTCAATGTGCTGTGAATAATTTTTCCCGGTTTGTCTTTGGGGAGGAGTATTTGGAGTTGCTCGCCCAGCCAGACAGAAGTTTCAAGTGTCCAGTAGCTGGACTTTTCCGCCTTGTCCCTTAGGCTTCGCTGAGGGGCAGGTGTAAAGGGCCTCAAATTCGGGGTGCAAGCTCTACAGTATGACGAGGGCACAGACAGGGGGCTCTAGCTGTGCGACGGGGTGGTCCTCAGCGTCTCCGAGTGTAAAGTGGGTGACAGCTGCATCTCCGCATAGGACGTGGCCTGGCACACGCTGGAAGTGTTAACCAGGCTGAGCATCTTTACCACGAGATCATCGAGAAAGGCCTTCTCCCCGCCAGCATCATGTTCTGAACGTCATCCCTGTTGTCTTGAACACACGGATGACTTTATTTTCAGGCTTCCTTTTAAAACTTGCCCTAGTTCCATCTATCCAGCTGCCTCTTGGACGGTTGCTCTTTTTTTTTTTTTTTTTTGAAGCAATCTCTATACCCAACGTGGGGCTCAAACTCACAAACCCTAGGTCGAGAAGTTACAGTCTCCAGGGCACCTGGGTGGCTCAGTCGGTTGAGCATCCAACTCTTGGTTTCCGGCTCGGATCATGATCTCACAGTTCATGGGTTCGAGCCCCGTGTTGGGGTCCAACCTGACAGTGCAGGGCCTGCTTGGGATTCTCTATCCCTCTCTCTCTTGCCTCTCGCTTGCTTGTGGTCTCCCTCTCTCTCTCTCAAAACAAATAAATAAACTTAAAAAAAGAGTCACACGTTCCACCGACTGAGCCAGCCAGGTGCCTCCCTAAAGATTTTAAGTAATCTCACACTTAATATGGGGCTTGAACTCACAACCCTGAGAGATCAAGAGTCGCACGCTCCACCACCTGAGCCAGCTGAGCGCTCCTGGATGGTCCCTTATTGAATCCATGTTGTTTTGACCTCCTGACCCAAAAATTTCACGCCCACTTATTTATCAGCAGCAGAAGTATTATTATAATTAACTTTACTGAGCACCTACTGTGTGCCAGGGCTATGCTAAGTGCTTTGCAGGCATCATCTTATTTTTTACTATTATTTCCCCACTGCACAGCGAGAAAGCTGAGGCTGATGAGGTCGTGCCACCCGCCCCGGGTCACCAACTTGTAAGCAAAGGAGCTGGGTTTGAGCACAAGCAGTGTGGGTTCAAAGCCCGAGTTTGTAACATGCACACGCTTTTCCTCCTCCCTGCCCATCGCTCTCACACGCAGGCAAAGACTTCATTGCAGCCTGGACAGCATTAGCAAAAGAGTGGAAACCCCGAGTGTCCAATAGGGGAAAAAGACTGTGGCAGATCTGGGAGTGCCTCCTGGAAGCAATTTCTGGGATACGGTTTCATTGCAAACAGCAGGGTGCACAACAGTGCATGGCACACTTCCATTAAAAAAAAAAGATTATACGCATGTCTACGCTTGTCTGTGTATACGTAATTTCCAAGGATTTACAAGGAGCCGTTAATTACCGTTGCTTTGGGAACAGAAAATAAGGATCTGAGGAGAGAAGGAAATTGCTTCTAACTGTATACCCACTTGTATTCTTCCATTTTTTAAAAAAATCAAAGTATAGAGTACTTTTTCAAGTTAAATATTTTAGGGGCGTCTGGTGGCTCAGTTGAGTTGAGCGTCCAACTTCAGCTCAGGTCACGATCTCACAGCCCATGGGTTTGAGCCCCACGTCGGGCTCTGTGCTGACAGCTCGGAGCCTGGAGCCTGCTTCGCATTCTGTGTCTCCCTATCTCTCTGCTCCTTCCCCACCTATGCTGTCTCTCTCTCTCTCTCTCTCTCTCTCTCTCTCTCTCTCTCGCTCTCTCTCTCAAAAATAAACAAACATTAAGAAATTTTTTTTAATAAAATAAAATACAAATGTTTTCACGCATCGAGTATCAGATACATCTCCACGTGGATGTTCCTTGGCAGGTAGAGCCTCAAAAATCCAAAGCTGCAACCATGGTCTTTCTCCCCGGAAGTAGCCCTCCTCCTGCTTGCCCTAAGTGGTTTAACATCCTCTGTGCCCTCAGGCACCCAAGGCAGAAACCCAGACAGCAGGGGCACCCCTTCCCCAGAAGGTAGGCTTCCTCCCCCCTCCCCCCCACCCCACAGCGGCCATCTCCGCACAGGCAGAATGAGGGGTGAATCCTGGGCTGCCCTGCTTTTCCTGTACTGAATGCGCATTTATTTGCTACTTAAAAAAAAAAAAAAATTAACATCTTGTAAAAGACCCAACTCGAGGGTCTTCTCTTTCAGGAGCTCCCCAGGCAAGGTGGATGGATCCCTCCCGCCTCCCTCCATTCGACCTCTGTGGCACTTAAAACGCCTCAAATTACAAATGTCCTTCCCCCCTGTCACCCTGATGGAGCTGGGGTGGGGGGAAGCAGGGCTGTTTCAGCCACTTGGATCTTTCCCGCACTTGCACCCTTGCCTGTCACTAGCGTAACTAAACCAGTGGGAGTTCACTCCGTGGTGAGCCACACAGACAAACTACAGCAGGTGAATTGTGGCACAAGGGAAACTTTATTCGCGGCGGATAAGGACATCACCGGGAATAACTTTCAAAAGCCGTGACTCTCAGAGCAGGGGCGGGTGGGTTCCTGAAACTGAGGGTTAGGGAAGCCTTGTCACTGTACGCAGAGGTGGGCATGAGGTCCTGCACGCGCCCTAAGGAAACACGTCTACACATATGCTTTGTATGTCACGTAAATGAGACGAGCCCCCCCTCGGTGCAGATTTTAGTATTATGATGAGGCAAAGGTCACCGCTGGTCCCTCCCTGGGTCACTGCACGGTCCCGTGTGCGCAGGCGTGAGCCGGGGGTTAAGTTCAGACTGGTCTGGTTGGCCGGGCCTCCAGAACTCTGTCTGGGCTGTCAGTCGTTATTGCCGGCGGGGCGGTTCTGGTTTCCTTCTCGGGATGTTATGCCCTTCGGGTCTTTTGCCTGAGTTGAGAGAGAAGCTGGAAAGAAGAATTTAAGGAAGAATGTGGGACAAAGGTCGGTGAGTTTGAGCAGGTGGGCAGTCAAGGTCGGGTCTTGGGAGTCTAGCCGGTGACACTCGATGCTCTAGCGGTGTCTACTCCCTGGAGGTGTGGGCATTCGGACGTGGCTAACGGTCCACGCGCACAGGCCGTGAGTCCCCCGTGGTACCGCGCCTTCCGTGGGGCGCCTCCCGCAGCACGCAGGCCCCGTCGTCACGCAGTAAAGGTGTTTCAAGTACTGGCCGTGCACCGGCTGGAGCCCCGAGGACACAGTCGTGCCGCAGACGAGCCACTCGGGGAGGCTCTGAGATTAGCACAGGGCGGTCAAGGTCTGCCCCGGGGACCTTGGAGCCGGGCGGCAGGGGGGTGACGAGGCACAAAGCGGCTTCCTCTCATGTCCACCTGTGTGGCCCACAGGTTCCAGAAGCTGGAGAAGAAGGTGAAAGAGCAGGAGCACTGGGCCCGGCTTCGCAGGAACTCCCTGCTTCTCCAGAGGGAGACCTCCAGGAAGTGACCGGGCTCTCTGCAAGGTTGGCGGCAGGCAGGCTTCGCCCCAGGACGCTCCGAGGCCAAGAGACAAGGTGACAGAGGCCCCCAGGGGCCTAGACGGGCAGTCTGGGACCTCAGCAAGGGGAGAGGGATGATCTGGGGAGCCTCCAACCCTAGGCCGCTTGTCAGAGCCCTCGGGTGGGCAGATGTCACCCCAATAAACAGTGCTATTGTTTCCAGACTCCAGAGTCGCTGTGGTGTGTGTCCTTTTGTTCCCACCCAGTCCAGACCCCAGCAAGGCCCAGTCCGAGGCCGCGTGAGGGACCCTCGCCTTCTAAGCCCAGGAGAGCCACTTTGCTCAAATGACCAAGACCCCAGGCCACCCCAGCTGCTATGTGGCCCTCTTTCTCCCCACCCACTTCCTCTCCCTCTCTGAGTTGGCTCATACACAACCTTCCTGGAATTGCTTCGGAGAGGCTGAGGAGGATCAGAGGTTGGGTGACCGCCTGAGGTCACACGGGTCTGAGAGGCGAGGTGGCAGGCAGGAACTGTGGCCTGGGACCCTGGGGTGGGGGGATGCTTCAGGGTGGGGTGGCTGGGGGACAGGAGGAGGGCAGAGAGGTGCCTCTCTTTTCTGGAAACTGCCCTTCCCAGGAAAACCGGCTGGAGGGGTCCCCGCAGCTCAAGGCCTATGCCTGCCTCTCCGAGGACACCGTGTGGTGTCTCTGAGAACTGCAGGTGGTTGACATGTCCCAGCCTCCCCGTGGTCAACTGCACGCGGGGTTGGTGACAGGCATCTCTTTTTGTGTCCCCATCCATCTCCTCCCTTGGGACACACATGCTCCTCACTGTCCTGATCCCTCCTTCACGGCGCTGGTACTGACCGGCAGCACGTCCCTGGATGAAGAGGTTCCCACCTGAGGCACTCCGCCCCTCACTCTCCTGCCCGTGGAAACAGAAACAGCAGCAAAAATAACCTTTACACCAACGGGTCCTGTTCCTCTAAACAGCAGGCACTGACTCCCTTTTGAGATGAGGGAGGAAAACTCAGGATGGTGGCCTTGGCCTCGCACACCCCCTAAATGTAACAGAGGACTAACACTGATGGGGCACCTGCTGTGATGTGTCTGCTTTACAAGTACACCTTGTGAGATGTACAGATGATCATTATCCCCGTTGTACAGAAGGAAAATGGAGGCTCAGGTCACTGCTCGGAATAGCCCGTATCAAGACCTAATGGGCTTTTCCAACATCAAGTGTCAGAGACCCAGCTCTCAAACGAACTTTAGGGTTGGCTCACGTAATGTAGGACGTAATGCTTTCTGGGGAGCCGGGTCCAGGTGCTGAGTAACAACAGGAATCTCTCTCCATCTCTGTTTTGATGCCCTTTGCTTGGGTGGCAACATGACTGCCAACAGGACCCACAGCGAGTGTCCCTTTCTTTTATTTATTTTTTACTTTTTTAAAGTTTATTTTAATTTTTAAAAATGTTTTATTGTATTTATTTTTTAAATTTACATCCAAGTTAGTTAGCATATAGTGCAACAATTTCAGGAATAGATTCCTTTACCCATTTAGCCCATCCCCCCTCCCACACCCCCTCCAGTAACCCTCTGTTTGTTCTCCATATTTAAGTCTCTTATGTGTTGTCCCCCTCCCTGTTTTTATATTATTTTTGCTTCCCTTACGTTCATCTGTTCTGTGTCTTAAAGTCCTCATATGAGTGAAGTTCTATGATATTTGTCTTTCTCTAATTTCGCTTAGCATGATACCCTCTAGTTCCATCCACATAGTTGCAAATGGCAAGATTTCATTCTTTTTGATTGCCGAGTAATACTCCATTATATATATATGTATATAAATTATATATATATAAATATAAATCTTCTTTATCCATTAGTCCATCGATGGACATTTGGGCTCTTTCCATACTTTGGCTATTGTCGAAGTGCTGCTATAAATATTGGGTGCATGTGCCTCTTCAAAACAGCACCCCTGGGGGCGCCTGGGTGGCTCAGTCGGTTAAGCGTCTGACTTCGGCTCAGGTCATGATCTCACAGTTCGTGAGTTCGAGCCCTGCGTCGGGCTCTGTGCTGACAGCTCAGAGCCTGGAGCCTGCTTCACATTCTGTGTCTCCCTCTCTTTCTGCCCCTTCCCTGCTCATGCTCTGTCTCTGTCTCAAAAATAAATAAACATTAAAAAAAAATTAAAAAAACAGCACACCTGTATCCCTTGGATAAATGCCTAGTAGTGCAATTGCCGGGTCATAGGGTAGTTCTATTTTTAGCTTTTTGAGGAACCTCCATACTGTTTTCCAGAGTGGCTGCACCAGCTTGCCTTCCCACCAACAATGCAAAAGGGATCATCTTTCTCCACATCCTCGCCAACATCTGTTGTTGCCTGAGTTGTTCATGTTAGCCATTCTGACAGGTGTCAGGTGGTATCTCATTGTGCTTTTGACTTGTATTTCCCTGATGATGAGTGATGTTGAGCATTTTTTCATGTGTCGGTTGACCATCTGGATGTCTTCTTTGGAGAAGTGTCTATTCATGTCTTTTGCCCATTTCTTCCCTGGATTACTTGTTTTTTGGGTGTGGAGTTTGATAGGTTCTTTATACATTTTGGATACTAACCCTTTATCTGATATGTCATTTGCAAATATCTTCTCCCATTCCGTTGGTTGCCTTTTAGTTTTGCTGATTGTTTCCTTCACTGTGCAGAAGCTTTTTATCTCGATAAAAAGTTCCAATAGTTCATTTTTGCTTTTGTTTCCCTTGCCTCCAGAGATGTGTTGAGTAAGAAGTTGCTGCGGCTGAGGTCAAAGAGGTTTTTGCCTGCTTTCTCCTTGAGGATTTTGATGGCTTCCCATCTTACATTGAGGTCTTTCATCTATTTTGAGTTTATTTTTGTGTATGGTATAAGAAAGTGGTCCAGGTTCATTCTTCTGCATGTCACTGCCCAGTTTTCCCAGCACCACTTGAAGAGACTGTCTTTACTCCATTGGATATTCTTTCCTGCTTTGTCAAAGATTAGTTGGCAATACATCTGCGGGTCCATTTCTGTGTTCTCTATTCTGTTCCTTTGATCTGAGTGTCTGTTTTTGTGCCGGTACCGTACTGTCTTGATGATTACAGCTTTGTAATACAGCTTGAGGGGCGACTGGGTGGCTCAGTCGGTTAAGCGTCGACTTTGGCTCAGGTCATTATCTCCCGGTTCATGAGTTCAAGCCCCGCATCAGGCTCTGTGCTGACAGCTCAGAGCCTGGAGCCTGATTCATATTCTCTCCCTCCCTCTCTCTCTCTGCCTCTACCCTGCTCACACTCTGTCAAAAATAAATAAACAATAAAAAAAAAGTGTCATACAGCTTGAAGTCTGGGATTGTGATGCCTCCTTTTTTGGTTTTCTTTTTCCAGATTGCTTTGGCTATTCAGGGTCTTTTCTGGTTCCACACAAATTTCAGGATTGTTCTAGCACTGTGAAGAATGCTGGTATTATTTTGATAGGGATTGCATTGAATATGTAGATTGCTTTGGGTAGTACTGACATTTTAACAATATTTGTTCTTCCTATCCAGGAGCATGGAATATTTTTTCCTTTGTGTGTGTGTGTCTTCTTCAATTGCTTTCATAAGCTTTCTATAGTTTTCAGTGTATAGATTTTTCACCTGTTTGATTAGATTTATTCTTAGGTATTTTACAGGTGTTGGTGCAATTATAAATGGGATTGATTCCTTGATTTCTCTTTCAGTTGCTTCATTGTTGGTGTATAGGAATGCAACTGATTTCTGTGCATTGGTTTTATATCCTGCAACTTTGCTGAATTCATGGATCAGTTCTAGCAGTTTTTTGGTGGAATCTTTAGGGTTTTCCATATAGAGTATCATGTCATCTGCCAAGAGTGAAAGTTTGACTTCCTCCTGACTGATTTGGATGCCTTTTATTCCTTTGTGTTGTCTGATTGTTGAGGCTAAGACTTCCAATACTACGTAGAATAACAGTGGTGAGAGTGGACATCCCTGTGTTGTTCCTGACCTTAGGGGGAAAGCTCTCAGTTTTTCCCCATTGAGGATGATATTCGTGTTGGGTCTTTCATATATGGCTTTTATGATCTTGGGGTATGATCCTTCTCTCCCTACTTTCTTGAGGGTTTTTATCAAGAAAGGATGCTGTATTTTGTCAAATGCTTTCTCTGCATCTATTGAGAGGATCATGTGGTTCTTGTCCTTTCTTTTATTGATGTGATGAATCACGTTAATTGTTTTGCAGATATTGAACCAGCCCTGCATCCCAGGTATAAGTCCCACCTGGTCATGGTAATTTTTTTAATGTATTGTTTGATCTGGTTGGCTAATACCTTGTTGAAGATTTTTGCATCCATGTTCATCAAGGAAATTGGTCTATAGTTCTCCTTTTTCGTGGGGTCTTTGTCTGGTTCTGGAATCAAGATAATGCTGATTTTATAGAAAGAGTTTGGAAGTTTTCCCTCCATTTCTATTTTTTGGAACAGCTTCAAGAGAATAGGCGTTAACTCTTTCTTAAATGCTTGGTAGAATTCCCCTGGAAAGCCATCTGGTCCTGGACTCTTGTTTTTTGGGAAATTTTTGATTACTAATTCAATTTCTTTACTGGTTATGGGTCTGTCCAAATTTTCTATCCCTGTTTCAGTTTTGGTAGTGTATATGTTTCTAGGAATTTGTCCATTTCTTCCAGATTGCCCATTTTATTGGCATATAATTGCTCACCGTATTCTCTTATTATTGTTTGTATTTCTGCAATGTTGGTTGTGATCTCTCCTCTTTCATTCTTCATTTTATTTATTTGGGTCCCTTCCTTTTTCTTTTTGATCAATCTGGCTAGGGGGTGATTTTTTGTTAATTCTTTCAAAGAACCAACTTCTGGTTTCATTGATCTGTTCTACTGGGTTTTTTGGTTTCAATAGCATTGATTTCTGCTCTAATCTTTATTATTTACTGTCTTCTGCTGGTTTGGGGTTTATTTGCTGTTCTTTTTCCAGCTCTTTAAGGTGTAAGGTTAGGTTGTATATCTGAGACCTTTCTTCCTTCTTTAGGAAGGCCTGGATTGCTATATACTTCCCTCTTATGACTGCCTTTGCTGTGTCCCAGAGGTTTGGGCCGTGGTGGTGTCATTCTCATTGGTTTCCATGTACTTTTTAATTTCTTCTTTAACTTCTGGATTAGCCCATTTGTTCTTTAGTAGGATGTTCTTTAGTCTCCAAGTACTTGTTATCTTTCCAAATTTTTTCTTGTGGTTGATTTCGAGTTTCACAGCGTTGTGGTCTGAAAATATGCACGGTATGATCTCGATCTTTTTGTACTTGTTGAGGGCTGATTTGTGTCCCAGTATGTGATCTATTCTGGAGAACGTTCCATAAGAACTGGAGAAGAATGTATATTTGCAAATGTCCCTTTCTTGATGGTTCCAGCAAAGTCTGGAGCCTGCTTCTCACTGGCCCGAATGTGGTCTCATGCCTGAACCATTCGGTGCTGATCGTGCGGGCCTGTGTCACGTGCCCATCCCTGGAGCAATGCAGAGGGGGTGTCCACTGAAGCTAAGGAGGGGAGAGCACTGTCTGAAGAAAGAAAAATGCCAGACCTCAGGGGAAGAAGGCAGGAGGGGTGCTAAGCTTGGCCAAGACCTCAGAGGTGGCCCTGTCCACTCTCTCCAAAGTCACGTGTTGCC